>NC_058375.1:142914189-143277939 GCF_018350175.1 Felis catus
AGCGCTCTCTAAAGAAAAGTAAACACTACCTGTACAAAAAATTGATGTATATTTTTTAAAATGTCCTCAGAAGAATTTGAGATAAAATATCTCTAGTTCTGTCTGCATTTATCTGTGGCCTACCCAGTTTACTGAAGAAATTAAGATCCCCAAGTAGGAAATGAAAAAAAAAATTTTTAACATTATTTATTTTTGAGAGACAGAGCATGAGTGAGGTGGGGGTAGCAGAGAGAGAGGGAGACCAGAATCCGAAGCAGGCCTAGGCTCTGAACTGTCAGCACAGAGCCACAGGGCTCAAACCCACAAACTGTGAGATCATGACATGAAGCGAAGTCAGACAGACGCTTAACTGACAACCACCAGGTGCCCCCCTCCAGTAGATAATTTAATTGAAAATAGCCAGTTTGTGGTATGTCTTCCTAAAATACATTTAATTGGCCAAATTTTAACGCCCCTCCATTCATAATCACCCATTTCGAGCCCCGCATTGGGCTCTGTGCTGACAGCTCAGAGCCTGGAGCCTGCTTCTGATTCTGTGTCTCCCTCTCTCTCTGTCCCTCCCCTGCTCATGCTCTATCTCACTCTGTCTCAAAAATAAACATTATATAAAAAAAGAAAGTACTTAAAAAAAAAAAAAGTGGCCCGTTTCCTTCCCCAGAGATTTTGATTTAATTAGTCTGTGATAGGGCACAGGAACTGGTATTTTTTTTAAAGCTTCCCAGGTGATTCTGACTTGCAGTCAGAGGTGACAGCCACTGATAGAAATACAGCTTTCCTGCACATTGAATTATGTAAACTAAGAAATTCAGGTTAGAAATTTGTTTTACATGTACTGTTGTCCAGTTAGGTCATCTTCATTGTTCACATCAACCTGATAATGTCAGATCTTTCTAGGAAATTAGCATCATGTTGAAGCAGCTTTATTTCCTGTTTTCAGTCTGCTTTGGAGCATTCTTGGTAGGCTAAAGGAGGAAAATTAGCTGCATAAAAATTCCTTAATGCTAGCCAGGGGATCGCTGCCTTTCTTTATGACTCCATTTGGCCGTTTGGGTAATTCTCAAAGTTGTCTCTTAAATCACACTGCCTCAGTCGATCTTACTGAAACTGATTTCACTTGTGGTGAGCTTTCCTTCACTGTGGGGAGGAGCCTTGTGGATTTGCTTAGGTGACCTCAGTTACACTGGTTACACCAGCACAGTAGAGCCTTGTTAAGGACTCAGGAGGCAGTATCTTACCTTTCTCTGCCAGATGCCTATGTAAATAGTCAATGACAGGTTGCTATAAAAGTTTCAAATGCATAAGTGAATACTAAGCTTTAAAAAGAAGAAACACAAAGCCTTAGCATGTGTGCCTGTTTTAGAAAAATTATTAAATCCACAGAACTAAAACCATATTTTCTTCTACCTTATAAATCTTTTCAGAAGAAGATAGGATTTTCTTTTTCCTCCAATTGATACTGATCGTTTGGCTGTAGCCTAACTGCATGTATATGAATTTCTTTCCCTTCATAGCTGAAGCTGTGTATTTGTTACACAAATCAGCAGGACACATACTAGTGAGAATTAGTGCGATGGTGATGCTGAGAACCTTCCATGAGGACTCTCACCAGCTTGTGGGAGAGTTTATGGAGTTTATGGAGAGTTTTGTTAAGGCTAACTTTAATGTGTGAGGGGATGTGATTCAGAGTACAGATTCTGGACTTGGGCTTTTTGGATGTGAATTCTGGCTTTTCCACTTCATAGCTGAGTGATTTAGGCACCTCCACCTCCCCCCTGCACTTCCTTGAAGCCTTATTTTCTTCACCTGCAAAATGGGAATGATCATGGTTACTATCTTATAAGGTGGTATTGATGGTTATATGAGGTGTTTCAAGCAGTTTCTGGCATTCTCTAACAGTTTAGTGACGCTACAACCCACCACTGTTAAAACTAGCATAGTTCCTACTGCTTTTCCTGGTCCTGCCCCAGTTAGTCCTCTGTTACCATATAATATAGCATCAGGTAAACTGAGGTCATTGGTGAATTAGAGAAAAAGAATCAAGTATTCTTCTCTAGGCCCCTCTTGGGAGTTCTTTCCTGTGGTCTTCTGTTTCATAAGTCGGAAGCTCATCTCCCTCTAAGAGCCTCCCTAAAGCTGATTTTAGGACAGGAGTCTCTTTTGTTCTACTTTAAAAACAAGCAGTCCCCACCCCCATCTCAGGCATGCACAGTTTTGTATGTCAGCTGTATTGAGTATATGAGGCTGTTAATCTGAATCGTATAGTATAATCCTATAGCCATAGGAACTCCATAAAAATTGGACAATGTTCATGATACAATTGACTCAACAAAACAAAACCCACAAAAAGCCCCAAAACCTAAAACATCTTGGAGCGGCTGAAAACTGGAAGCTTCCTTCTCCACGTTCATGTCTGTGTCACTGTAGTCACTGACTGGAAAGTCATCGTTTCCTTTAACCAGAGGAATGTGCTGAAACAGTAGTAGGTGTTGGTTAAAATTAGAATCAACTATTTTCATAACCAGAACTATAGACATGTTTTTTTAAAAAAGTGACAGAGCTCTACCAGTTTGTGCTTGTGAGTTCAAGAGGTTTTCAGTCCAGTTCAGCTAACTCCAATTGGATTCTGTCCGTGAATTTGGCACATGACATGCATGGCTGACTTCCTAAAGCCAGTGATGGAAGCTCAGAACTCTTCCCAGGGACAGGCTCTTCAGAATTGTCATCGGGAGCGGAACAGCAAATGGCATGGCATGCCTCTGTCCTCTTCTGTCTCAGTTGTGCCCTCCCTCCCTGATGCTGAGCCCCAGGGAAGGATTCAGCATTGACGTTATTTGCGTTTAATAGCTCATTACTGTGACCACGCTCTCCAACTCTCCTTTAGTAGCAGAGTGCTTGCCAAGACTCGAGCACTGTAACTGTACATGTGTTTCTAGACTACTATATGAATTGTTCATCTCTTGAAGCTATTTATTTGTAGCTAATAGCTAGCATTTGATGTCTCTTGAGAAATGCATGCACAGACGGTTTCCATGGAGAGGGGAAAAAACGACCCACCATCGTGGCTCCTGTTTTTCTGTAAGGAAGATGCAGTTTGTATGAGCAAGACTCTTAAATGGTATTTGTACAGGCTGCAGGTGGTAGTCACTGGTGCTTAGTGTATCTGCAGAGATGGGGCCAGATAATGAACCCTCTAGATTGGTCAGTTGTCTTGAACCAAATTGTTGTCAGAAGCTCCCAAGTAAGCAATTTCTAATGGCAATGGCTCCGATCACTTCACATGTGGTTTATTTTGGCCTCTTTCCCCTTCACATGCTGAATTATAACAGTGCCATTGGTGTGCAGCTCCAGAGTTTCTCAGTTTTTCCATCAGATACCTAACATTTACAAAATGACTTTAAATATTTGCCTCAGTCCAGGGTCTTGGCACCCAGCACCTTTTTTCTTGTTTACTTAATTTTGAAAGTCCGTGTTGCCATTTTCTCAATGAGCAAGCCTAATTGGAAAGAGAGAGAGCTCAATGGTTTAGGATTTGGGCTGTAAGCAGTGATGCAGAAGAGATTTTCTGAAGGAAAACAAGATGCTCTAGGGGAGTGGGGAGTCTCTGATGCATTAGTGCTTCATGTCTTGAGAAAAAGCTGGATGTGGTTTTGTAACAGCTTCTAGGTGTGAGATGTGGTCATTTTTAAGATTGCTCACGTGGTAGCACAGGTGGTATTTCACGTTTGTTACTTGTTGTTTTCAAAGAGGATTTTAAGTACCTTCATTTTGACTTTACTCTGTATTTGCTGATTAAGTTCTTTCTAGCTTCTCTTTTTAATTCAGGCAGAAGACACTGGGGGCAAAGCATCCAAAACTACCCTCTCAAACAGTAACAGCAGCCCTGAGCTAGCAAGACCTCACTGATTGACCCCAAGAAAAGGATCCACCTGACCTTTACTGCCCACCTGTGTGTACTCACTGACCTTTGTGCCACATTTTCTTTATATAAACCTAGATTGCAGTACTTTGGAGACCATCTTTGAGAAGTCAGTCCACAGCCTTCCTGGAATGGCATCACTGAAATAAATTCTTTTCTGGTTTTACTATGACCCGTCTCTCTGCCTTCAGATTTTGTCAAGCAGCAAGTGGCCAAACCTGGTCTGTTTGGGCCACCTGGGGCCAGGTGCTTTTGCGCCCCAGTGCCCTAGTTAGTTTTTATTTTTTAAATAAACTGATTCTAGAACTTAAAATAGTCTGATAATGGGCAGTTTTCAACTTGAAAATGATAGTGCGTGTGTTTTTGCAAATTTGTGTGATGGTTGTTTGAAAACTGAAAATAGTTCCTTTATACAATAATGTTATAAATTAAAAAAAACTAAGCATGTTTAACATAAATGTGGTAAGAGTACCTCATGAAGGGGAAATCCAGTGACTCTCTGAATAAGGATATTGTTCTCTGGTTGGGGGCGGGGTCCCTTTTTCCTAGCAATTATAGCAGAAGAGAGACTCCCCATCCCTCCCGCCCCTATCCTATGGGGAAGGAATAATTCGAGAGCAAGCTTAGTGGATTCATTGTCAAAGGAAAACTTTAACAAATATCTATTTATTTGTCACACTCCATCCTGGTCTGTGCCAGGGACATGGGGGGAGCATGCAATTTTTGAAAACATATTTAGAGATAGGATTTTATTGTATAATTGGCAAACGTCTCATCTTTGGGAAGTTGCTTGATTTCATGGAAAGGGCCAAACACGGCTATCTTGAGGCCTGTGATAAATAGGCAGCAACAGATCATGCTGGTCCCCACGGTTACCAGGAGCCCAGCTTAAGTGGATTGCTGTCCTGAGTGCATTTGTGTCAGGATCTGCCTGTGTCACCTTTCAGCTCTTTAGTATTTACTCTCCTTGAATCAGCAAAAGAAATTGCTATAAAATTACTCGAATTCGCAGGATGTTCCTCTGTCACACTGGATGCTTGTGTTTAATCACAAGACTCAAGCTTCTGGCTGCCCTCTGTTACCCTCTATTAATGGACAGCTCTATTAAGGAAGAGCTTTTTATAGTCTTAGCAATTATTAGATTCTTTCCAGAGCTCTTTACATAGTTGGGGCAGGTTAATAGAGAAGTGGGGACTAGGTTCTAAGCATTTTAACTCAGAAATAAACTTTTGGGGTGATTATGAACTGCCCTGTACAATAAAACCTCGGTTAACTAGGATTACTCTGAGGAAGGGCAGTTTCTGGTTAATTGAATTTTCTTTCGAATTGAAGGTTAAACATGTAACCTTTTCTCAATCCTTAATAACTTTCTTTGGCTTTTGGAATTCAGATGTCAGGACTGTGAAAATAAGTTGATATTTCTTTGCATTAGTCCATTGTAAAAGTGCTTTGAAACATCCTTAGGAGTTATGAATTTTGTTATTCAGGCTTTACATTCTATAGGGATTTAAGAGGCTCAGGGAATGGCTGCTGAGTTCTGTAAGGTTTTTTTTTTTTTTTTTTTTCGTTTATTTTGAGAGAGAGCGAGTGAGCAAGGGAGGGGCAGAGAGAAAGGGAGAGAGAAGACTCCAAGCAGGCTCTGCACTTGGCAGCTCAGACAGAGCCCGATGCAGGGCTCGAACTCACAAACCGAGCCGTGAGATCATGACCTGAGTCAGACGTTTAACCGACTGAGCCACCCAGGTGCCCATGTAAGTTGTATCTTTTGTGTTACTTGGTTTTCTTCCATCTTTCTGAGATTGAGAATGAAAAAGGAACCTCCCCACGCCAGTATCAGTAGGCCTAGTTAGTGATATAATCCTCTTATTTCAGGCTTACAGATAGATATTCTAGCAAAATATAATAAGTGGAATGAGTTGTCTGTAAACGGCTTGTGATAGTGATTTTTCTTCAGTGTGAATTAAAATCAAGTTGTATTTGGGGCGCCTGGGTGGCTCGGTCGGTTAAGTGGCCGACCTCGGCTCAGGTCATGATCTCACGGTCTGTGAGTTCGAGCCCCACATCGGGCTCTGTGCTGACAGCTCAGAGCCTGGAGCCTGTTTCAGATTCTGTGTCTCCCTCTCTCTCTGCCCCTCCCCTGTTCACGCTCTGTCTCTCTCTGTCTCAAAAATAAATAAACGTTAAAAAAAAAAAATTTAAAATCAAGTTGTATTTGCTTTAATAGGCTGTTGAGTTGACTGTTCTGCATAATCTTGACAATATGTGCATCTAACAAATATTTATTGAACATCTGCTCTGTGCTCTTGATACACCACGTTAGGCAGCTTCAGTGTCAGTCATGATGTCACAGCATAAATGTACCTACCACCTTCTGGCAGCCTTTGCATAAATCTTAACCTTCTCAAAGTAAGGGAAACTTGTCCCTGACGGACTTTGTGGCAACAGCAGTTATGATTTCCTTGTTTGGTATTAGCGTTTGAAATATTGTTAAGCTTTCCAGCTTTTTTCTTTTGCACTCAGTACTTAAAAGAGATTTTTTTTTAATTTTTCTTTTTTTTAACGTTTATTTATTTTTGAGACAGAGAGAGATAGAGCATGAACGGGGGAGGGGCAGAGAGAGAGAGGGAGACACAGAATCGGAAACAGGCTCCAGGCTCTGAGCCATCAGCCCAGAGCCCGACGCGGGGCTCCAACTCCCGGACCGTGAGATCGTGACCTGAGCCGAAGTCGGATGCTTAACCGACTGAGCCACCCAGGCGCCCCATAAGAGATTTTATTCTAAATGTTAAAATACTGTAATTTTCATAAATCATAAATTATAGATATTTAAAGACACAGAGAACTTGCCTGAATGTAGGTAGAGAGCTTAGGTGAAAGGACTCCTTTAATTTCATCCAAATTCAAATCTTGATTTTTCAAATGTGATGTTAAGAGTTGGGTGTCTCCAAGTAAAGATCAAGTTTACATCCTCATCTGTAAATGATAACAATGGAGCTAAATTAGGAAATAAGGCAAAAATAATAGCTTATATTCCAATTCTGGCTTTAATCAAAATGGAACCACTTTCCAGTGGTTTCTCACCTTGGTTGTAGCCATGCAATGACTATCAAAAAATAAACTTGAAAACATACCACTCCCACCCCTCTTACCCCTATCTGCAGAAAATATAGCAAAGGTGAAGTTTTGGTAAGAGGTGGGTCGGGGGCGGGGGGGAATGCATTATATTCTCCATACTTGTGTGTTTGAAATATACTAAAAATACTTTGAGATGAATCGTTTCTTTTATAATTCTTTTCTTTGTATCTGCAAAAGCATTTCATTTGAGTACTGTGAGATGAACGGACCCTATGCTGGGGCTTGTTGGGGTTTGTGATTTATAGATGTTAAAGTAAATTTGACTCTTTGAAGATGAAGCTATCTGCCTCTATCAGGTCTTTTTGAAGAGCTTGCCTGTGGGTGATAAGACCAAGTGTCATCTTATTACTTGACAATTGAGGGCAAGAGAGAGGTCAGGCTGTTGGTGGAACTCTTAGAACTAGCAAGTCAGCAAATACACTTTTTAGCTGCTTAAGCCTAGTTTTATTGGCGCTGAAGCCTTGGTCACACCAGCAACACTCACAAACGTGCTATTTTTTCTTGTATGCTGGTCATAAAATGATCCTGAGATAGCCATAAATGATTTTACTTACTGTAGATGTACGATGTACGTTGGATCCATGTACACACATAGACACATAACATGCCTATATATCCTGAATCACAGTACTTCTTTGTAATTTATGTAGTTTGTCTCTAAAACCAGTAGCCACATATTAATGCCTGTAGGTTAAGTTAGGTTGGCTTGAGACATCCTGCACACTCCTAGCCCATGGTTTTTGTGTCCTTTGGAGAAAGAGATGAGGGAGAGTGGCTATTGTGGAACTACATATAGGGCAAATCTATTTACAGTGCATACACTTAACGTGGGTTTATTTCTTTTCCTTCCCATGGAATGACAGAAAAGGAATAGACCCATAGGAAATAAGAAAGGAACCCTTAGAGGGTAAGAAATACTGAGGAGTTTCTGGAAAATAGATAGCAACTGGGGTCAGAAAAATGCTCTTATGATATAGCTTCCCATAAAGAGAAGATGAGGCCATTGGAGACGTGAGAAGTAGCTCCTTGTTGGAACCCCAGACAGTGTCTGAGTTCAGAGTCCACTGGACAGGGAGTATGTATGGCCATGCACTGGGTTGGAGACTGTAAAGGATGTCTGTGGAATGACAGAGTCAGGTGGCACCCTCCTCCCCACCTGGTACCTGGGGTGGTTGGTTGATAGTTGTTACTGGGCTAAAACCATGAGAAGAGCTCTCTAGCCAAAAGGAGCTTTGGCAGTGGGGAGAAGGAATAGCAGGGGTTTGCCCCATAGAAAGGAACAACGGAAATTGCGGGGGAAGGCAAAACAACACTGGAAAAAATTTCTGGCTGTCCGGGCAGATGGAAAGGGAAAAAGAAAGGGAAAGGCAGCACCCCAAAGGGAGGTAATATTACACCTGGAGTAAGGCCTTTCTTATTTGGCAGTTCTGTCCCTCCTTCACCCCCCTTCTCTTCATGCCTTCTGAACTCTACTTGAGAAGAGTGTTTGACGCTTTCTCTTTCAGAGATGAGCCAGATGTAGAAATGTCTTAACTGGGGGAGGGTAGCCCTCATCCGCTACCTATACCAATAGGGGCTGTGACGTTTAAGGAAAATGAACGGTAGGAAAGAAGGGCCAAGATGGACAGAGCAGCTGACCCCATAGCAAACGGCATAGCTACGCGTTCCCTGTGCTTACTGTGCTTACAAGCATAGGACATAATGCTTGGAAGGGCAGAGCAAAGGGCTTGGGGAAGGACGTGAGCTTCCACGGTTCACAGTATTTCATTTGGAGAGATAGAAATGCGAAGTGGGATCTCAGCTTCTCACCCCTGCGTGTTGATGTTACTTCATCGATTAGAGTGAGCACTTTGAACTTTGAAAAACTTCAAGTTTTTAAAAAATGGGTAGTTTGCATCTTGAGCATAGGAGATGGTGCCATGAAGACAGCCTGCCAAAGATTCCATTGTCAGAAAAGTTTGCGAGCCTGTGACAAAAACAATCTGTCAGTCAGAATAGAGTGAGAGTTTTAGTACTATTAACTGAAAGTGTTGCCACTAGGGAATACAAAAAACATGCCCTGTATGTTTCATGACAAACCACCAAGAATAGAACGTGTTCTAATGAGCATCGTGTGGCTGCTTACAAATTAGCAAAGAAAATGTGTAACGGGCCCTTTTAGTTCTCCCTAATTTAGGAGAACAGGTAATGAGATCTCTAGTTTTGCCTGTTTCTGGGGGAGATTTAAAAATTGCACTGAAGATGTTTTTTTTTTTTTTTTCAACTTTTTTTTTTTATTTATTTTTGGGACAGAGAGAGAGAGAGCATGAATGGGGGAGGAGCAGAGAGAGAGGGAGACACAGAATCGGAAACAGGCTCCAGGCTCTGAGCCATCAGCCCAGAGCCTGACGCGGGGCTCGAACTCACAGACCGCGAGATCGTGACCTGAAGTCGGACGCTTAACCGACTGCGCCACCCAGGCGCCCCGCACTGAAGATGTTTTAAAGTCTGATTTTTGTCATGGCAGAAGTGATGAGGGAACTTGCAGAAGAGGGAAGCGGGGAGAGAGAAATAGGTGCAGTAGAGGTACACATAATCCCTCAGTGGGGAATGAGTGTAAAATGAAGGGTGACATAATGGTGGAGGTTGGGTTTGGAGAAGGTGAGGGAGAATAAAATGCAGGTATAGTATTCCTATTTTTTTCTTTGAAAATCAAAAACTTACACCCCCATGCTCGGGCAGGTTCTGTGAGGACTTGAGTTCGTTGCCCCAGTGGAGGTACCCGAACATCAACTTTCCTGGAAGTCCTTGGCCTTTGAGCTAACTTGTTCCCTGTTGTGTGTGAGGCAAGAGTTGAACAGCTGTGTTGCATGCGAAGGCTACAGATGCTTCTTTAGCTTTTGTGGTCCAAGTTGTACGTCTGTGTGTGTTTGATAAACTTAAAAGACTTGTTGACTTCATGCCATGGTGATGAGCTACAGCCTAAATGTGAGAATCTCATTTGGCCTCACCTAACACACGGGTATAATTATAGTTTCAGGAGACGGTCGATGGAGGTGAAAATAAATAACAAAAAGAAAAGTCATCAGGCTCCAAGCAAGTTGTTTATGGACTAGCGTGTGAACAGAACATCTGACTTAAAAAAGAAATTATAGATGGGTGGAGATGGAAAGGCAAATATGTTATGTAGCTGGCCAGTTAGTATTTGGCTGTGTCAAAAAATGGAAAAAAAATACTCTTAAATGAGTTAAATTATTTGTTTTCATTTCATCTTGCTTACCATTTGCCTCAATGCTGCTGTTTCCCGAGCCCGCTGTGTTACTCCATTGTGCTGTTTGTAGGGGAGCCCAGGGAGGCTTGGTGCTGTTTGTGCTTGCCTCCTGCTTGCTCTTGCTGGTGCTGTTTGAAAATCAGTAGTACAGGGAATGTGTTTTCATCTCCTCCCCACCCCCCACCCCTTATTATTATGTGAAAAAAGCCTATAAAAATGAACATCTGGCAAAGGAAACCATCCTCATTTCAGGAGGAAGTTCCCCGGATTTATGATCTCCCGTTTCTGTTCAAGTATAGGTTGGAGACTAGCTGGGGAGAGAATTTTCTGCTGTTATTCAAGGGGCCGGGTGGGGCGGGGTGAGTCTCAGTGCTGGGGTTGCTGCCTGGGCCGGAAAAACATTTTGCATCAGCTGAGTGGCTTGCTGGCCTGCCAGGATGCTGTTGTTTTCTATCCTGATTCAGTTTTGTGGAAGGACAGTGGGTGTGATTGTTGGCTGGGAGCGCTTGTCCTTTTGATCACTGACTGGAGTTAAGCTAAATTGGCTACAAGAAAATTCAGCCTCTTAAATCCCACCTACTAACCCCCCAAATTTTGCCTGTTTAACTCCTTTCCTTTAACTTTGTAAGATGTATTTTTAATTTATCTTCATAATGACTATTAAAGGTGGTCTTAAAAACGAACTCTGTGATACAATGAAATGATACTGGTCTAAGGTATATATTTCTACCTAATCACCGATAGACTTTGGAAAGAAATAAATTGATTAAAAATTTTTTTGAACATTGTTCCTGAAGGGGTTTTGTGGACATTTGGTAAATCCTAGTTCAGGTATGTTCCTGTCTATTAAATTCATGGTCATTGTATAATAACATCTCTTCGTTCTGTCTCCTAGCCCCTGCCTTGAACATTTTCCTTGCTTTATGTAATTTCTTGTTGGAGTAATCTCTACCGTCAAAAGCAACTGGGATAGATTAAGTCAAGGTTCACGGTCAGCCTGTAAAAACAAGAACTTCATTTTAAGATAGATTTTTGTAAGATCACTTTCTAAAATAGCATAGTATCAGAAGTATTTCAGTAATGCTTTTTAGTGCAGAAATTAGTTCAGTGTTTTTGGTTTTGTCATCCCAGTAATAGATTTGTCATCTCAATAATAGATCCATTCTGTTGTTACAGTTTTTGCTTTTATCAGCTAGAGGATGATTTTAGTTCAAGTGCTTTGAAATTGCTAATTTTTTCTTCGATTTGTATCTAATGCTTTGTAAGTGGGATGCTCAAGTGCCTTGTGGAATCAGGAGAACTTGTTTTTCCTTATCGTACATCATTTTCCATATTTGTGTTGAATTAATTAGCTTTGATCCAGAGAGGAAGCTAGCATTTTAAAAGATCCTCTTAGTATATATATTTTTTGGTTCCTTTTGACAAATTTGACAAATTTTTCTCAGGACCTAGGCAAATCAGATATTGTTGCTTTCCTTTCTTTCTATTGGAACTTCCTAACTGAAATTTGTTTTCACCAAGAAACAGTTCTTATGGGTTGCTGATAAAAAGAAAATAGCTGACGTATTAGTAATTGTTCTGTTTTTCTTCCACCTCACTTTGTTGTGCAAGATGATTTCATTACCTCTCCCACAGTTTTCCTGCAGACATTGGCGACAAGGATCATATATCTAAAATTGCCCATTACACCAGCCATAATCGTGGGTGGAAATAGGAGATGTCTCTTTCCTAGCTTTACAGAATGTCTCCTCTCTAGTCCTGAGTTCAACAGGAGGGACGTTATGAAGCAGTTAATGATGAGCGTGAGCTGTGTTGGGAGAAGTCCTAGATGGTATGGTTTAGCCTGCAAGAGCAATGGGCGTTTAAAGAAATGAGAGACTCTTGAGCAAATATGGAAAATGTTCTTGAGGAGGGGAAACGAGTTGAGCGTTCAAACCATTTTCTCACCAAGCTTGTCGTCATTTTAAATTTGGTGGTTGATAGGCTTCCAATTCAATATCTTCTTCCCCTTTGCAAAATGCCTCGAGATTCCTAAGGGAAGATACCAGAGTCTTAAAAGTCAGCTGTCCTAACTTTCTGTAAGAACACGGTTACTGTGGATAGAAAGAAACGAAGGTGTTGATGAAATGAGTGGTGTCTGTCACTTTTAATTTGGGCTTGTAGAGTAGACAGCCTTTAGGGTCCTGCAGTTTTCTTCTGTCTGTCTGTCTTTGTCTTCTTTTCCAGAAAAATTCAATTCAGATAGTACCAAACCATTTGGCTTATATATGTTATTTGCTTGATAAGGACACACACTTGATTAAAAACAAAAGAAAATACGCATTGATGATTTATAAGAAAAGAAAGCCAACAGCATTTCCTGGTGGATCCCTTTACCCATCTGCCCCAGGAATGTATGCAGCCCTGGAAGAAGTCAGACTGAGGCCTCTGCAACACTGGATGATTAACAGGGGTCACCCGAGTGTGAGGCACGAGGAAGGGACCATCTTCAGGAAGCTCTGAGCTTTTCCTTTTGTGGGGTGAATTGTTTGGCTCGCCCCAAGTTATAAAAGGCGTTTGACCTCTATGTTCTTGTCCTTCTTGTTTAACCCTAGGATCTGACCCCAAATAACTAGAGACGAAGCTGACAAAGAGCAATCACATTCAGAAGGAGCTCGATTGTAAAACAAGGATTATAAACTGCCCAAAGGGAGGTGGGAGCAAAATTCGTGGGGCAGCTACTACCATCATCATCATCACCATCTGCAGTGTTTTCAGAGCTGATGTGTACTTGTTTTTTTTTTCATGTTGCAGTAGTGTTTAACTTTGGCTTTAAAAATCACATAGAGCTAAAATAGAATTTATTAAGTTGCCGCTAGTCTTTCTCCTTCCAAAGAGCATGCGTATGTATTTGATCTAGGAATTGTCTTTTGGTTGTAATTAACAATTGTTTGAAGGTTGTTACAGTCGTGATGGTGGGTAGTTTTTTGCCCAAATTGTCACATGATGATTTCAGATGGCTTTTTATATTTGGCTCAAAATGGAAAGTTGTGTGTGACAGCTCATTCCAATGCCCCTTGGCTATTGTCAAAGAAAGCCCTAGGATATCAGGCATTAGAAAAGTGACCTGGTATGCTTTGGGACTCTTGACTGTGAAAGCACAACATCACGACCATGTGGATTTTATTCATTGGGCAGAAACTTAGTGTGTGCTTAATATGTGCTAAAGACTGTGTGTGGAAAGCACATAGAGTCCACATGGAAGCAAATGGAACTGTTGAGTCAGCACACGGGAGCCCTCCTGCAAGGTCAGCTTTTGTGCCTTTCCTCAACTGAATGAAGAGGAGGAGGAAGGTTGGTTTCAGGAATTCATCTAACACCTGGAGATTGTGTCTTGGAACACCCTATTTGGCTATGCTCCTATTACTCTGTACCTTACAAAGCCTGGACACGTAAAGGGAAGTTCAGAGTTCTTTTAGGAACAGCTTTGATTTAAAACAATACCAAGAGGCAACAAGAGAGCCATTCAGGGTTAAAGAATCCTTTGAGTTCCCCCGTAGTCTCAGATGATTTCTTCGATGCTGTAGGCACATAATCATCTTTTAGTGTTACTGTGTTTGTGTTCTGTGTCGATCACATTACCAGATGTGGGAATGGCATGTAGAGAAGATGTTGATGCCCTAAAGGCCTTTAATTTCCAGTCGAGGTCACAGGACACATGCACGTGCAGGTACATACACATAGCTAACTGCAGGCAGCATGTAGTGCATGGCAATGGACTGGGATGCCTTATTTAGTGTTTTAAACTAGAGAGTGACATGGATAGCTATTCTGAAGCAATGTTAGCATTTCTTATACTCTAATGCTAGCTATTTTCACCTTTCAGTGGGTAATAATTCCTCATATTTACCCTGGAGTCAAGCTTGTGGCTTCAAGATATGCCAAACCCACTGTGTGTGTCTTCCATCAGCTTGTTTTTTTGTAGATGACTTCAGGTTAAGAAAAAAAAAATTTTTTAACTTTTCATTTTGAAAGAATTTCAGACTTACAAGTTGCAAACTAGTACTAAGAATACCCCTGTAACCTTTATTCAGCTTTCCCATGTGTTAACATTTTACATAACCATAGTGCAGTGATCAAAACAAGGATAGTAACAGTGATACGATACTATTAATACTTGTCCCACTAATGCACTGTTCCTGTTCCAGGATCTAGTTCAGGTTCCCACTTTGCATTTAGCTGTCATGGCCCCTCAGTTTCTTCTAATCTGGGACAGTTCCTTAGTCTGTCTTTGTTTTTGATGATGTAGATCATGTTGGAGAGGATTGGTCAGTTGTTTTGTAGAATATTGCTCAATTTGGGTGTGTGTGGATTGGGTTCAGGTGATGCATTTTTGGCAAGAATACCACAGCAGTGATGATGTGCGCCTATGAGCGTATTATCTCAAGATGTACATGACATCCACATGTCTTTCTACTTTGCTAACTTAATCAGTTAGTTAAGGTGGTGTCTTCCAGGTTTCCTTGCTGTAAAGCTCCCATTTTTCCTTTTGAAACTAATAAATATCTTGTGGGAAGATCCTTTGCCACTCTGCAAGTATCTTGCTTCTTATACTACTTTGGCTCATTAATTTTAGCATCCTTCGATTCCCTGCCTGAAATAATTATTGCCGTGCCATTTGCCATGTAGTGATTTCTCTCTTCCCATCATCCTCCCTTCATTTATTAGTTGGAATTCTGTAAGGAAGAGCTGTGCCTTCTCCCCTTATTATTTATTAAATTATTTCTATTTGTCTGGACTAAATGGATATTTTTCTCTATGAGTTATAATATGTTACTATCAATTTTGTGTGGCTCAAATTGTTCCAGATTTGGCCATTGAGAATCCCTTAAAGGAGTTTAGCTCTTGGGGCCTTTTGACATGTTCTATTAGTTTTTAGAGCAATTTCTTACCTTTTGACACCATAAGATAGATGTTCCAGGCTCATCTTGAATTTTCTTGTTCCAGAATGAGAACCAACCATTTCTTCAAGAAGCTCTAATCCCTTGTACTGGAGAAAGGTATATAGAAACCAAAGTCTGGGCACTAGGTGTGCTTATTGCTACCGAGACGTCAAGGCCATGTGAGCAGACAGAGATGGAAATGCATATTTGTATACATGCGTGCACATATGTATTTCTATATGGAAAACCACAGGATTTATTCTGGCTTTCCCCTTGTTTGTAACTCCTTTCTCTGAAAGTAGGAAACCTGGCTCATTAGCCACAATATATTTACTCATTTATGCAATCCTAAACTACACATAAGGTAGTTTCAGAATGCTAACACATAACCCTGTGAGAAACGTCTTTACTAACTAGAATATTTGTGTCCAATTCTTTTAGCTTCAGCAGTAGAACATATAGTTGCAGTAGTGTTTTTCAGTTCTTCTCTACCCAATTTGGTGGGCTTTTGTCACTTATTTGTAATACAATTAGATTGATACCTGCCACATCCTGGTTGATTTTATTTCTTTATTTTTGGGCTATGTGAAATATTGCCATAGTTCTGAAACTTGTGATTATATGAAAAGTGTACTCACAAGGTGTCCTTTCCCCCTCAACCCTCTTACATCCTTTTCATTCTTCCATTGTTTCCACTTTATTCCCACTCTCTCTCGTCAGTGAATATTCCCGTTAATTCTTAGTTTATCCTTCCTGTGTTTATTTTTTTGCACAAGTCCATAAGAACATGTATTTTCTTAACTCTTTATTATATGAAAGGTGGTGTATTTTCTGTTGCTGCACAAAAATTACCACAAACTTAGCACCTGAACTAAAACAACATAATTTAGTATCTTAGTATCTCAGTTTCCGTGGGTAGAGATGTAGGGATTAGCTTAGCTGGGTCTTCTGGGTCTCAGTAAGCTGAAATCAGGGTGTTGTCTGGGGCTGTGATCTCATCTGAGATTTGGGGTCCTCTTCCAAGTTGACTGGTTGTTGGCAGAATTTGGTTCCCTGCAATTTGGGGAGCTGAAGCCCTCATCTCCTAGAAGGTGCCTATCATTTCGTGCCATGTGGAGCTCTCTACAGTGTGCAGCTTGCCTTTTCAAGACTAATAGGAGAGTGTCTCTGCTGCTTTGAATTGCTCTTTTTTCCTCTGACTCTAGACTCTCTTTAAAGGGCTTACTTGAGTAGATCAGACTCAGCCAGAATGATCTCCCTTCACCTTTGCTATATAATGTAACTTAATCACAGGAGTGAAATTCTATCATATTCATAACTCCTGCCATGTTCCTGAGGAGGAGATTATATAGGGCATGTGCACCAGAGCAGGAATCTCGGGGGCTATCTTACAATTCTGTTTTATCAGGTAGCATACTACAGGTACTGTTTTTCATTTTACTCGTTAGAATGAGATATTATGAAAAAAAAGAACTGTTGAATTTGCTGTGCTTCCCTTTGGAATATGTAGTCTTTGTTCTTTCATTTAAAATCTATTTTTTTAGGGGCATCTGGGTGGCTCAGTAGGTTGAGCGTCCAGCTTCCGTTCCCTTCATGACGTCACGGTCTGTGAATTCAGGCCTCGCCTTAGGCTCTGTGCTGACAGCTTAGAGCCTGGAGCTGATTCGGATTCTGTGTCCGTCTGTCTGTCTGTCTGTCTGTCTGTCTGTCTGTCTCTCTCTCTCTCTCTCTCTCCCTCTCCCTCTCCCTCTTTCTGTCTCTACCCCTCCTCCTCTCACACTGTGTCTCTCACTCTTTCTCAAAAATAAACATTAAAAAAATTAAAAGAGGGGTGCCTGGGTGGCTCACTCATTTGAGCGGCCAACTTCAGCTCAGGTCATGATCTTATAGCTCATGAGTTCGAGCCCCACGTCTGGCTGTGTGCTGACAGCTCAGAGCCTGGAGCCTGCTTTAGATTTGTGTCTCCCTCTCTCTCTGCCCCTGACCCACTCGCATTCTGTCTTTGTCTCTCTCAAAAGTAAATAAACATTAAAAAAATTTTTTTAAAGAAATATTGGAAAGTTGATTTTGAGTGAGAGAGGTAGAGTGAGTGGGGAAGGGGCACAGAGAGAGGGGGAGAGAGAGAATCCTAGGTAGGCTCTGCACTGTCATTCTGGAGCCCAGTGCAGGTCTTGAACCTGGACCAAAGTCAGACGCTTAACTGACTGAGCCACCCAGGCACCCCTTAAAGAATGTTTTTTGATAGGAAGGTTTGAATTTCTATTCTAGCGGTTAGCTTTGTACTTAATCTTTTTAAAAAATGCCCTCAGTCACTGGCTTCTTATTTATCCTTATATTATCTGGTTTTCCAGGATATTCTTTAACTCTCACATATTTCCTATACAACAACCAATGAGTTTTATTTGTTTGTCTTTCACTTTCCCTTCTTACCTTTTCTATGTTGTCACAACATATAACATTATTACATTAGTCTTCTAGATTTGCATTTCATTTTTTGTCAAATTTTACTGATGGCATGGTTTTTATGGGACTTATTTTTTCTTATTGTTTTGCTTCATTCTGGGGAAACATGTTACTGCTTTCTTACAGCAGTATTGTTTCCTTCCCTGCCCCTCCACTTCTTTTTCTTTAAAATCACTGGGATACTGAGTTCTTGGAATCATCAAAGAAAAAAGAATTGAAGACAGACAAATCTACCTGATTAGACACCTTACCATTCATGTGTATCATTGGAAGCATGGAAAATGGTCTCTACTTCCAAATGAGAATTCGTTCTTACTTAATTAGTGAATGGGTTTGACATCTTCACAAACATAAAAGGCCTAAATGATGAATATATGGCTTTCTGAGAGACAGTAAGCATTAAGGAAAATGACCCCTTAGTTACTTACAACCTGAGCTGGGTGGGAAGAACCAATGGCATTCTTTAAATAGGAAAACAGAGTCCATCAACAGCTTTTCACACCTGGGAGTTTGGCAAGCTGCATTTCCTCTTAAGGCCGATTGGGGAGTGAGACTCTGCCTTTTGGAACAGTGTTAGTGAGGAGATGCGGATCCTAGAGGATCAACATCAGGATATCTCTTCAGCTCGTTGGAATTCACGGCTAAAAAGCTGTTGAAGCTCCAGAAAAATGAAATGAATAAATCAATCAAAATTTATATTGATGTATTTCCCTAATGATAGTCTGGAATCCTGATAGTTCACCCTCCCTCTGCCAACCTTTACCTTGTTGTTTTAAAGGTTAGTGGAGGGTTTAGGTTGTTGGGTTTCCTAATGTCTAGGACTTTATGTAACACAGCTCTAGAACTTTCCAGAACTGTGACTTAATTAATAACCAAGGCTTTCTCAAATCTAAAAGAAATCACTAGGGGTGCCTGAGAGGCTCAGTCGGTTAAGTGTCGGATCTTGGTTTTGGCTCAGGTCATGATCTCATGGTTTGTGAGTTTGAGCCCTGAGTCGGGCTCCACACTGACGGTGCCCAGCCTGCTTGGGATTCTCTCTCCTCTTTCTGCCCCTCCCCTGCTCGTGAGCTCATTCACTCTCTCTCAAAATAAATAAACTTAAAAAAAAAAATCTAAAATCACTAGAATGGAGAGGGATCTGGTATGGGCTTTCTCAGTGTGTATGTCTTTTAAGCCTGACTGGGTTCTAATCTATGAGAAAATTTGGGTGCGAATAGGTTTTATAACCAACAGATGGTTGACAGACATAGCCATCAGCCTTCCAGGCTTGTGATTCTAACAAAACTGTCTTCTGTGGGCACAAGCCTAGAAAATGTGTGATCCACAAAAACATACTTGTGTGTGTATATTAGCTACCATCATTCTGAGTTCTAAGTTCTTGTTTTTGTTATTTTGATTATCTGGCACTTTTGGTTCCCCTGGTAATGGTTTCTGGAGGATTAAATTGTGCTGTGTTGCCCCAAATCTGACTCTGGATTCACTAAATAACTCATCTGAATTTTCTCTCTCATGTTCCCTCCAGCCTGGAGGAAGTCTGTCTGCTTTCTCTTTTGCACAGTCGGGAGACAGAATGTTGACCTCTGAAGCAATGCTGGGTTTACTTTATTGGAGCTAACCTGGTGTTAATAAAAGCAGAGCCATGATTCAGACAGTGCTGACTTAGTGGGAGCAGGACAACTTGGGTGGGGGAATCTCTGAAGATAACATGTTATGGGCAACACCCAGAGGGAAATGGACAAACCATGATAAAGATCATGGGATATTTCTGTCCCACCAGGAAATGAGAGTGAAAAGTAAATTGTCCTCTCAAACTTAGATTGAGAAATCCGTCTGATTTTCATTTCACAATATGACTTTTATCAAAATGAAAAACAAGACTGGCCCTTGACTGGGCGGTAAATGTATTATTCTTCTGTTACCCTCCTTATTTCTGCTTAGGCCCCCAGCACCTGATTTATTAAATGCTCTCCACTGTCTCCCCAAAACCTTCCCTCAGAAACTACCCCAGACTTGTTTGACTAACAGATAAACACATGTTAACTACTTCAACTAGTTCCCCTGCCTTCCACCATACCCAGGGCCTTAGCAAGGGCCGCAAAACAGAGATCCACATTTGGATGCCTTGGTCAGCGGGCAGGCACTACTCAGATTTAGCCTACAGTGGTGAGGCAGGCCGATGTTGCAAGGACTGCCAGTTTTTCAGAAGATGGCAGTTTGGATGGTTACATAAAATCTTCCGTGTCTTTGGTGACATCTCACAGTTTTAAGAATTTTGTGGACAGTATACATGACTCCTTAGGCGCTTGGTGCCCCTCGAATCAAACCGTGTAGGTCAGTACTTTCTAAACAGAGGTGCATGATGCGATAATATGCTTTCCTAACGTTACATGGATTTAGCTTAGGGGTTACCTTTTTACTAGGAGATTTTTGTCCTTACTCTATTATTGGTGTAAGAATGTATTTGCTGTTATGAAGTAACCTGTTAGGGAGCAGGGTGGTGAGGAGGAAGGCGGCTTTTGCCATATTCAGTTGAACTTGAAGGGTGACCTTCCTAAAAAACAAGTGAAAAACTAGATCCCCAGTATTTCTAAAAGACATGTCTTAAAAGTTAAAAGCATAATTTCTTGTGAGCCGATATCGAGTGCTCCAGTGGGTCGATGGAAATGTAATGAGGGCTCCGTTCATTTAAGAATTACCTTGAATGAGCAGCCAGCACAGAGGCCGCAACCCAAACCAGCCAGCTTGCCTGGTGCCTGAGAAGTGAGATTCCTTAGACTGTCCAGGGTTTTGAGTGAGAAGGTTTAAGGACTTATTTACACAGAAATGGGCAAAGGGCCTGATGGTGTTCCTGGATTTAACAAGTCAGGTATTCATTTTCACTCCGCAGAAATTTGTGTAGTGCCCTCCACCCTTCTCCTTTTTGAGAAACTAATTGGCAAGACTCCTTCATCCGGAAGGATGACTTCTGTATGGGTCTCGTGAATGTGCATCCTGTACTGTTTCTCTGATGGAGTCCTATGCACCCTGGAATTTAGATAATGACAACAAAGTATGGCATACACTTTGAATGTCATCCAAATGTTTTTCTAGTTCATTTAAATTTCATAATGTAACATAGTTCCCTGAAAGAGAAACTGGTAACCGAGTGTGTGGTAACAAGTATGGAAAGAAACATACGTCTAGTAATAGTTTTCCCTATTGCACCCCACCATTTAAAAGTAGACCTGAGGAGGGGTGCCTGGGTGGCTCTGTTGGTTAAGCGTCCAACTTCAGCTCAGGTCATGATCCTGCCATCTGTGAGCTTGAGCCCTGCGTCGGGCTCTGTGCTGACAACTCAGAGCCTGCAGCCTGCTTTGGATTCTGTGTCTCCCTCTCTCTCTGCCCCTCCCTCACTCATGCTCTGTCTCTCAAAAATGAATAAATGTTAAAAAAAAAAAAATTAAGTAGACCTGAGGAACTGTAAAATCAGCAAAAGCAAGAAAATAGTGGTGCCTTAACTTTTTACCCCTTTGTGCCCCATACTAGACTATGAGGTAATTTTTTCCTATGAAGGTGAATATTTGAATAGTTTCCCAGGTTTGGGGGAATGTGGCAGTAGTGAGAATTTTGTTTGTCGCATATGCTTATCTGATTCTCATTCTGTACTCCAAAATGGGATGGATTGTTTTATCCTTGGAGCGCCCACTTGGACACAGCTCTACTGGAAACCTTAGTAGTGAAAACAGTAATTATTTATTGAATATTTTTTAATGGGCCACACACTGTGCTTTGTGATTCACAGATTATAACAGTTATTTTTCATAATGGCCCTATGAGTAGAGATAAAGGAGATGATGGTCTCCAAAGACAGGAGGAGACAACTTCCTTTATTTTACCCTGAGGAGAGTGGAAAAGGAGGCACAGATGTGTGTGGTAGGCTCGTCAGTTTCGTAGCAGGAAGTGGAGAGAGTCTGGTTGAAGGGTGTTCATTTCCTTTGTGAGGTAAAGGGGCTCCATTGAAGCAAGGGTGAAGAGACAGGATGGACATTGGAGGTTTGAAGAGCTTGGAAAAGGGTTGATGTAAATCTGTGAGCAGCATGAGTTGACTTGAGAAATGGAGAAGGTTGTCTGAGCGGTGTCAAGGGACATTGGAGATTGGTCATCCAAAGAGAGGAAATGAGCCTGCTGGTATACTCTGTGCTCACCTGCTGACCCCGGGATGGGCGGAGTTGATGACCCACAGTTTGTCTAGGCTTGGGGCTTGTCAGATGGCTGCCCAGAAAAGAGAGCTGGTGAGTGGGGCAGGAGACATCAGTGGGTTGCCAAGGACATTACTTACTGGGGCCATAGATTGTAGGTTGCAAAAGGAGGGAACTGCAGATAGGAATGAACTGATGGGAGTTCTTTACTAAGGATCAGACCTATTTGGGGAAGGTGATGTAGCGCAGAAGGAAAAATCATTAAAATAGGAGCCAAGATGTTTCCTTGCCACGGAGTGTTTACCCTTGCTTCTGACAGGTGACCCGCTGGCACACTTTTTACTGTGAGGAATGATTTGTGCATTTGTGATTTGTAGTTCGCTCCCCACTGGCTCCTCCTACCCTCTGCAGAATGACTTATTAAAAATCTGTCCAGTCTGTCTCCCCATATGTTTCTCATTTTATGTTTTTTTTTTCCCCCAAATACACACTCGTGCTCAGAATCATGAGAAACAAGTCAATGGGCTATTTACTGAATTGTAAGCCTCTCTCTTATGCACTAAGGCACCTTTTTATCGGTTGATCTCAAGCATTATGTATATAAGGATTCCTCCAGAGATTTTGAGAGATGTGGATTCCTGGGCTGGAATCCCACAGTCTCTGAGACAGTACCACGGGGCTGGAGCCTAGGAATAGGCATATTGGATGTTAATTCTCCAGCGACTCTTGGAGAAATGTTGCTGTCATTCTCTTTCACCTTCATCTTCAGTCCTAAGTGTAGGAAGTACTCAAGTGTCTGAAAGCAAGGGCGAAACCACTGAATTAATTTGTCTGGAAACGCCATTGTATTTGAAGCACAGTTGTTTGGAAATTGAGTGAACATATCACGTGGTATTTCCCTTTATTTAGCTGAAATTATTTGTATTATTTCTGTCTTGGATGTTGTGGGAAGTCAGTGATGAATATGCTCATTCTTTAGCAGTCTGTGTTTGACTAAGCCAAAAGTTTTTTTTTTTTTTTTTTAAACCTTAACGCATGGGAGGTTTTTTGGGGGAGGGAGGGAGAAAACTTTGCAATTTTGATTTTTAATGAACAGGAGACACTGTGAAAACTATCCAGTCACTGAGATTCTTGGGGAAAAAAATATAGTGCCGGTATATAAGTAGGGGGTTTTTGTTTTTGTTTTTGTTTTGTGTGAGCTTCTTGGGAAGAAAATATAGTGTTGGTATAGAAGGTTTTTTTTTTTTTTTAAGGATTTGCCTTAAGGCAAGTTGGAAGACTATAAGAAAAAAATGGTAGAATTAGTGAAAAGATCCAATTGTAGCTATTTTTAAATGAAATATGACATTTGAGAAACTTTTGAACAAATGAGAATTTAGAGTTCATGAATTGATATTTTTTGTGATGTTTTCTTCTAAGAGAAGCCTAGTTATTAGCTTACTATTATAATTATTAACAAAACATGCATATAGTATGCAAGGTACAGAGCTAACTCATCAGTCGTTTTGGCTGCTAGACCTGCTGATTCACTGCATCATTGATTACAGAGTCACAGGCCTGCAGGATTAAGAGAATATTTGGCATTAACTGGTCCCAGCCTGGTCTTTGAGTTTCTGCTATTAAGGTTTTCAAAAACAGAAATCAAGTATTAAAATTTTTATTTCTTGCTTAGCTCCAAATAGACATTCAAACCTTAATTTGTTCGGCATGTAGTTGCCCTTTAAGTGAGGGTGGCTGTATAATTATCCTAATTGGAGTACTTTTGAGAATGAAAGAAGATGCTTTTCATAATGATGCCAGGACATCAGGCATTTAGAATAATAACTCTATCCTAAATCACCAAGGTCTGTCCAATGGTTTTGAAACACTGTAGTTAGCCTGAAAGCTTTCTTTAGAAATTACAAGGCAAAAGATTTATTTAGACTGAAGTTTATTCATCAAGGTGGCTAGGATGCTAGCCATTATGTGACACTTGGTTTATACATGGAACCTCCAGGGAAATCTTTCCTTGTTTCTTTTTTTTTTTTAAAGATAAAATTTCATTTGTCTACTTGAAAAATACACCTGTTTTTCTCAAACAGCCTCCTCTAATTCTTTAATTACTTATATATGGCTGAAGATGAAAGGTTAAAATGGTTTGTAGAGGTCCTTTTGTTTTAGAACACGTCCAGAAACCAGTAGGATCAGGGGTGATGGGTGGGCAAGGTGCACATATAATCTAGCTGAGAGGTTTCCATACTTTTCTCCGTTGGTAGTGCCCTTAGAATCTCAGTAGTTTTACATGGTGGCCTGAGGCCAAAAGGAATATCTAACTGCTCTAGTTAAATTTTCATGTGCAAACAACTTAAGTATTTACATCCTAATAACTTGGTGGCTATTTGAGAAAAACACTATATGTAAATTGAAAGAACAATACTTCCATTGTATTCTTTAAAAGAAATCACAATTATATGTAAATATGTGTGCACCTGTTGGGCACTGCATGCGTTCTCAGACTTTGCATTCAGATGGAATACCACCAGCCTCATTTCCTGTTTGATTTTCATTTTCTCCTCTTACTCTACCGTAGCAACTGCTGAAAAATCACCTTTGCAAAAGTAAGCTTTCCTGGAAAGGAATGTAATGTGACTTAGTGTAAAAACAGTGAAGTCCTTCAGGGTAGGGGTTTGGGTGGTATCAGTAGACTTAGAGTTTCTGTTGTTTCCTTCAGAAATGTAAAGTAATTCTACACTTTACCTGTGAGTTCACTGTAGTGTGTTGGGATGCCTTGGCACTCTGTTTGGGAACCACAAACGTAGATGTTTGTTAAGTTCATCCTTTGGCCTATTGCTAAATATGCGTTGTATCTATAGGACAGAAAATCTTAGGTAAGTATGTGTTTGAGAGTCTCAAAGGAACTATGTTGTAGAAGTTGAGATGCTCCTTTCACCCCTTCCCCTTCTTGAGGTGGTCGTATTGGATTCTGGTACTCAGTAGCTAAAGTTTATTGAAGCCTTATTATGTCACGAGCTCAATGCAGGACATGGCAGTGTTCACTCCCTTATTTTTAGTGGCCTTACTGTATAAAGCCTCTTTTATCAGGCTCGTCTGGAAATCCTCCTGGAGTAGCTTGTGGCCTCCTTTTAGGTGAGGAAAATGAAGTTCAAAAAGTTAAGTGACTTGCTAGTGAACCTACATACAGCAAGTAGTTGTAGTTCTGTGATATAAACTCAAGTTGTTGTTTCTACTCTGAAGACTAGAATTTTGGTCCCCAGCCACCGACTTTGCTGGAGACCCCACACCACCATCTTTGTGTCTCCCGTAAAAGAGGTACGTGTTTCACGGTGACCCTACTTTACCTTTCAAGGAGGTTCCTTTTGTCCTCATTTTCAGGTGAAGGTAATGAGACTCAGAGAAATTTAGTTACTTGCCAAAATGAACGGCTAGTAACTGGAATTTGAGCCCAGGCCTCGGTGATTCCAACCACAGAGCTTCTCATTGTAGTTTATAGGGATGACCAGAAGACCTTGTAAAATCCTGGCGTTCTTTGAGAGTCATGTAAAAAAGATTGTTATGATAATATAGCTTTTGTGTTAATGTATTTTGATAAATCCCATTCATTTGAAAATCATGCATGGTATGTGTGGCACCTCTTTATTAAACAGTGTCTCCATTGCCCAATCATGTGTAATAACAGAGAATATATTGTGCTTACCATTTATAAATATATGTATAGAAGAGAGAAGGGGGGAATGAATGGGCCTGTTTGTCAGCGGACCAGCTGCCACACATGGAACATTGCCGCAGTTCTAAGCCAAGACCCCCGAGATAGGGAAGTGTGGGGGACTGGATTTCAGGATCAGGTTTTAAAGATTCATTTAAGAAGTAGAGTAAATACTGGGGCGCCTGGGTGGCTCAGTCGGTTGAGCGGCCGACTTCGGCTCAGGTCATGATCTTGCCGTCCGTGAGTTCGAGCCCCGTGTCCGGCTCTGTGCGGACAGCTCGGAGCCTGGAGCCTGTTTCAGATTCTGTGTCTCCCTCTCTCTGACCCTCCTCCGTTCATGCTCTGTCTCTCTCTGTCTCAAAAATAAATGAACGTTAAAAAAAAAAAAAATTAAAAAAAAAAAGAAGTAGAGTAAGTACTAGATAGTAAGTACTAGGTAGTTTAAGGAGAAAACTTTAATATCCAACAGTGGTTCATTTATATGTGGAGTTGAATTACTCTCTAGAACAAGACGGTTCCAAATCAGGGGCACACTTGAAGCTGGCAAACTCTTTGGATGGAGGTTACTGGATAAATTGTATTGCATAATCCCTCAGGTCCTTAGGACTTGAACTTGAGGTTTCATATGCAGTAGGATAAATGGATTCATGTGAGTTGGGTTTGGTGTCTTTCTTGAGTGAGGAGAGTGAAGTTGTTTAAGGATACAGAGATTAAATGGACACTTTTTGTGTTTTGGCGTTTTCCCCAACACTTAGAGCTCTCTTGGAGAAGCATAACACTGCTTTGTAGGAAACAGAAAAGTGTTTACATCCAGAACATACTGAGTGGGTGTACTGAGTTCAGCAGCCCAGGGTCATGTCCCCCAGGCCTACTGTTGTGGTTTAGTCAGCTGGGAAGCACAGGGAATCCATATAGTTAGATTCCATATCCCCTTCTCCCAGCCATTTGTCCATCTTGCTCTTGTTTGCCTGCTTTGTTGCTCCTTTTTCCTGTATACAGCTATGTCTAATACTTAAGATTGAATGTAGTGCACACCCTGGGGCCTGCTTCCCAGAAATTTGTTGTCTGTAAACGGAGGTGTTTGCTTTCCCTTGAAGGTGCTTTGTTGTTTTTGCTTTGCTTGGTATATTTGCAGACCATTCATCCTCATTTTAGACTGAGACCAGATCGTACGCTTAGGGGACACCTTATACCTAGAACACATCGCTGTCGTGTGAGACTGTAAAACCAGGAATAATTCACACGATGTGGAATATGAACCTTAATATTCTCCTAGAGAGAAACAACAAAGATCAAAAACCTCTGCCCTGAAAAAGGGATATCTCTTACCAAGGTGTCCGAGGGTTCGTGTTTCTACTACACGATTTAGTTCAGTTGTTTAGTAAATCATGTTATTTAATGTCATTGTTTTGTATTGCATGTAAAAAAAAAAATCTTAGTTACCACGTATCAAACACCAGAAGGTTTCATTTTGCTGGTATTGTATTGGTATTTACTTAAACCAGGAATGTGTATTAAGTGTCTTACCTGTCTGTACATGTTGTAAATATTGTGGAAGAGATCAAAGTATATCAGGGAGCTTTCCCTCACATGAGTGAAACAGCCTACACATGTAAAATGGTGGGGCAACACACATGATCGTTTGGTCCCCAACACAAGTGCTTTGGGAGATGATTTATAACAAAGGCAACTCTAAGCATCATATATGGAAGACCCAGGCTCTAGATGGAGTTGTAGATTTTGGTGGAGAAAGATGGAGGGGGATAGTAGGAGGGGCAAATATGGTATGAGCTGGAGGATGAGGGAATGTCATTCTGAACCTTTTAAATGTACCTAATTATTTATTAAAATTTTTTTTAACATTTATTTATTTTTGAGAGACAGTGCAAAACAGAGCATGAGCAGGGGAGGGGCAAAGAGAGGGAAGACACAGAATCTGAAGCAGGCTCTAGGCTGTGAGCTGTCAGCACAGAGCCTGATGTGGGGCTCGAACCCACGGACCATGAGATCATGACCTGAGCCAAAGTCAGATGCCTAACTGACTGAGCCACCCAGGCACCCCTAAATGCTTTTTTTAAATTTTAGATGATTGAAATAGGCATTGTTAATAATATTTAGTAACTACCTGAAAATATATGTTGGCTATGTTAGGGCTCTTGTGACCCTAATAATTTGTTTAAAACAATACAGATCCAGCAATTGCACTGTTAGGTATTTACCCAAAGGAAATAAAAATACGGATTCGCAGGGGTACTTGCACCCCAATGTTTATGGCAGCATTACCAACAATAGCCAAACTATGGAGAGAGCCCAAATGTCCATTGACTGATGAATGGATAAAGAAGATGTGGGGTGTGTGTGTGTGTGTGTGTGTGTGTGTGTGTGTGTGTAAAAGGTAATATTACTCAGCCATCAAAAAGAATGAAATCTTGCCATTTGCAATGACATGGATGAAACTAGACTTTATTATGCTGAGTGAAATAAATCAATCGGAGAAAGAAAGGGAAAGTGGGGAGGGGACAGGAGAAGAGATGGTAAGAAACCACAAGAGACCCTTAATGATAGAGAACAAACCACGGAGGGAGGTGGGTGAGAGATGGGCTAGATGAGTGATGGATACTAAGGAGGGCGCTTATTTTGATGAACATTGGTTGATGTATATACACGATGAATCACTGAATTCTATTCCTGAAACCAGGATCGCACTGTATGTTAACTAAAATTTAAATAAAAAAAAGGAAAAACAGCAAACTAATAAAAAAGAATACAAAAGACATAGTGGGGGGTATATCTTTATCAAAATATAGCTTGTGTGGCTGAGCTGATTCAGCACATAATTATTGTGCACCACCTGAATGTTGGGCCCCTTACGAGGGGCTATAAAGAGGACTTCCCTCTGGGGACTCTGCAGTGTGGTAAGGACAGAAAGATAAATCAGTAAAAGAGAATAAGACCAGTGGTCCCTCAAGAGTTTGAGGTTGTTCAATAATTCTTTTTTTTGGTTGTTGAATAATTTTATTCTCAATGTCAGTTATTTTGGGAATTTTTCAGTTTTTGTGACATCTTAAGCAGTTAATGCTGTAAAAAAATTAAATATAAAAGTGTCACATTAAACCCCATGTGTGAACTAACTTGAGGTTGTTTGTTACCACAAAAATGCCAGAGGCTCAAAATAGCATTTTTTTCTTAATTTAAAATCAGAAAAATATTTTAGCAATAAGGGCATTCAAATAATAATGCAAAACAATAAAATAAAGGGTATTTTTGCACACATATTTTTTTAATTATGTATTAAAGTCTTCAAGGTTTTATGTTCTTTTTCAACTTAATAGGTTTGTTTTTGTTGTTTTGTTTTGTTTTGTTTTTTACAGGTTTTTAAAACTAACTGATAGTAAGAGGTACCTCATTTGGTGCTTTTTTATACCAGGATGTTATATACATAGAGACAGAAGTTGACTTGATGTTTTTTCCCCACAACTGTGTAGACAAAAGGCTAAGTAATAGACTAATTGGAGAGAAAACCAGGAGCAGAACCATGAGGACATGTTGCGTGTCAGAAGGCTGCCATCCAAGGACTCTATCTTCCTGCCTGGCTTGGCTGGGCCTGTCTGTAGATGCTGTGGGTCTCCTGGAACAAAGTCCATCAAGATCGATAAGCGTATGTGCAGTGAAAGCTAGGGTTTGCCATTGTCAGTGTGTTAGTATGGGTAGTGTAGAGTTTTATTTCATACCGTGTCTTCATATGAACTAGTAGGTTTATTTTTAGATTTTTCAGTAATTTAATCTTAGGATATTGCCTCGTTCCCCAAGGTTTTCCATTTCCTACTATAATTAAGTTCTGGCTTTTATCAATTTGAAACACAGCATATGAAGTGGAAATCATGCCCTTCCTGACCATTGGCAGTGGGAAGCAGATATGAAAATTTTGGAATTTGTTGCGGAAAGAGGGAAGCCATACAATGGGGGAGCGAAAGCATTGTCAGCCAAAGTATTAGTTTTCTGTTGTTTCTGTAACAAATTACTATGAATTTAGTCACTTAAAACAACTCAGTTTATATTATGGATGTGAAGGTTAGAAGTCTGACAAGGGTGTTAGTGAAACACTAGGTTAGTGACACACTAGGTTAGGAAACCTAGTCCTTCAGCAGGGTTCCACTTCTAGAAGGTCTAGGGGAGAATCCATTTCTTTGCCTCTATCAGCTTCTAGAGGCTGCCTGCTCTCCTTGGTTTGTGGCCTCTTTCTTCCATCTTCAAAGCCAACCTTGGCTGGTGAAATTCTTCTCACATTGTGTCACTCTGATTTCTTCCCTCTGACTCTCTCCTGCCTTATTCATCTGTTTTTTTTTTCTTTAAACTATTTTTTCTTATTGTGCTAAAATATCCATAACATGAAGCTTATCATTTTAATCATTTTGAAAAATATTTATTCATTTACTTAGAGGGACAGAGAGAGCAGGGAAGGGGCAGAGAGAGAGGAAGAGGGAGAGAATCCCAAGCAGGCTCTGCACTATCAGCACGAGGCCTGACATGGGGCTTGATCCCACGAACCATGAGATCATCACCCGAGCCAAAACCAAGAGTCGGATGTTTAACCGACCGAGCCACGCACATGCCCCTCATTTTAACCATTTTTAAATGTATAATTCCAGTAGCAATAAGAAAATTCACAATGTCATATGATCACCACTACCTTTTTCCAAAATTCTTTATCATCTCATATATCTGTGCCTATTAGGCAATATTCCCCATTCTGCATTTTCCCCAGCCATGTAACTTCTAATCTATTTTTTGTCTTTATGGTTTAGCCTTTTCTAGATATTTCATATGGGTAGAGTCAGATAATATTTGCCCTTAAGTGACTGGCCTCTTTCACCCAAGCATGTTTTCAAGGTTCAACCATGTTATAGTGTGTATCAGAACTTCATTTGTTTTTATGGCTGAATAATATTGTTGTATGTATATAACAAATATTGTTTATCCATTCACATTTTGACGGACATTTGCATTGTCTCTAATTTTGGCTTTTGTAAATTACGCTGTCATAAATCCTGGTGTACAGGTATCTGGTTAGTCTGTTTTTGATTCTTTTGAGTATATAACTAGGAGTGAAATTGTGGGATCAGCCATTAATTCTGTTTAAATTTTTTGAGAATTACCACAATATTTCCATGGTGGCTGCACTATTTTACATTTCCAACAGTGATGTACAAAGATTCAAATTTCTCTACATCATCAACAAATATTTTCCATTTTAAAAATTCTTTTTCTACTGTAAAGACTTGTGATTACATTGGTTGATTTAGGTGGTATAGGATAATCTCCCAATCTCAACATCCTTTTTTTTTTTTTAAGTTTATCTATTTTTTGAGAGAGTGCGTGTGCATGCAAGTGGGGGAAGGGCAGAGAGCAAGAATCCCAAGCAGGCTCTGCACTGGCACCACGGAGCCTGATGTAGGGATTAAGCTCAAATTGTGAGATCATGACCTGAGCTAAAGTCAAGAGTCGGTCGCTGAACAAACTGAGCTATCCAGGCGTTGCCCCGCCCATCTCAACATTTAAAAAAACAATTTTTTAAAAATGTTTATTTATTTTTGAGAGAGAGAGAGAGAGAGAGAGAGAGAGAGAGAGAGACAGAGACAGAGCATGAGCATGAGCAGTGGACAGGCAGAGGGAGAGAGAGGAAGACACAGAATCAGAAGCTAGCTCTAGGCTCTGAACTGTCAGCACAGAGCCTGATGCAGGACCTGAACTCACAACCTGTGAGATTGTGACCTGAGCTTAACTCAGACGCTTCACTAACTGAGCCACCCAGGTGCCCTCACCCCCCCGCCCCACCCCATCTCAACATTCTTAACTTAGTCGCGTCTAAAGTAACCTCTTAATGTGTAAGGAAACATTCATAGGTTCTTGGGATTAGCTTGAGGACATCTTTGGGAGCCATTATTCTGCCTATGACAGCAAGTCTGTCCTAGAAGTCACAGCTGTGTACAAATGAGGAGCTATAGATTTCAGGCTGTAGTTTTTGGTCCTGGTTGTGGTAGAAATCTTCATTTTTAAGTCAACAGCATAATTTTTCACATGCTGTCTCAGAAGGTGTGATGTTAGTGGAACGTAAACTTGAATTATTTTCTTCCTTTGATGATACTCATCCTAAGATTGAAGAATTTGAGCCAGTAAGTTGGGCTAACCATGAATATGGAACCAGGTTCAGTAGTCTTTTCCAGAGTAATTGGTAAGGGGAGAAGGAGACTAACAGTGACCCTAATGATCTATGAAGGGAAATTAAGGCATGTTGCTGGGAAAGTGTTGGGAGAGAATGAGGCCAAGGCATCAGAGGAATTGGACAGGATGAAAAAATAAGCTTGTTTCATGTCAGCAGGTGATAGAGATCACATTCTTAGGGCTTGATTGTAGTGGAATCTGGCTATCTAATGTGTTATAATTAGAGCTTGGTGTCTGTAATTCTCAAAATGTTTTTACTCTGAAGAATCATATGTCATAGAAAGTTAACAACATATCAGTGGAATATGAACCCTTTCTCTGGATTTTGATCCACTTTGGTCTGTGCCCGAAATCCCAGCACTTGAATACATTTGCCCTTATGTTGTCAAGTGGTTGCCCATGAAGTAATTTTTTAACATCTTAAGTGTGGCCTCTTGTGTGACTCCCCCATCCCAGTATGCAAGTTTGTGCAGGTAGACATAGCTCTTGGCACAGTAGTTGGCGGACAATTGGTAAAGAACTGTTTGAATTCGAAAATATGTCTGGGACCTATCAGGCCTCAGGCTTCTAATGACAGATATGATGTGTGAAAGAAGTTGAGTATTGCTTTCCATTATTCCCTTCAAATTTAAATATGACTAGAATCTGTATTTCAGGAGTTGGCATGAAGGCCAGAGAGGAGGGATGTGTGATTTTGTTGGTATCTGTTGGGTATTGAATCACTTAAGCTGCAAAGTAGTAGTAGATAGGTGGCCTATAGGAAAACTTGGCTTAGACTACTATAGTTCTGCCTTTCTATTCTTTAGGTAAGATGGGCTTTCCCACCTAGCTTTACTCATGTTGATGATAATGGCCTTGCAATTAAATAGAAACACTATAAATATATATACGTGTGTGTGTGTGTATAGCAATACTTGTTTATTCCCATTTGCAAAGGGCAGTGAACGTGTGACTAATTTAAAGCAGTAGACAATTTACATGAGGATTTGGGAAGTTTTTTGTGTTAGTGTTTACTGGTAAAAACATAATTTTCTAGAGATTCGTAATTTTGCAAATAAAATGAGTTGTTCTATGAATACAAAGCCCTGAGTCAAGGAGGAATGATGGAGACAATGGCAAGTGCTGGTACTTATTATGATAGAAGAAAACCTGTGTAGTTGGGGTATGACAGAGGCTTACTAAAGCAGAATAGTTATTCAAGCATTGTAGTCATATTCCTTAAACTGCTGATGATAATAAGAGTAACACTATCTAATATATATTGAGTACTTAGCATGTACAGGATTTTTTGCTAAATACTTGACCTGCATTATGTGATTTACTTTTCTAGAATATACACGTATCTGTGTACACACACACACACACACACACACACACACACACACAGTAGATGTAAGTGGGCCTCCTTTCATGATAATGGAAAAAGAGAAGCAGTCACAGAGCACCTGGGAGGTGGCTCAGTAGGTCAAGCATCCGAGTCTTGATTTTGGCTCAGGTCATGATTGCGTAGTCATGGGATCGAGCCCCAAGTTGGGCTCTGCGATGAGTATGGAGCCTGCTTGAGATTCTCTCTCTCCCTCTGCCCTTCTCCCACATGTACACACACACTCTCACTCTCTCTAAAATTAAAAAAAAAACAGTAATAGTCCTATTGGCCTGGATTCCAGGTTCTAGTACTGATAATAACCACTTACATGAATGTGGACCTTGCCTTTAGTTTTTTGAGAGTGTGTGGTTACCTATAAGAGACAGAATAGGACTAAAATACTACAAGCTTCCCTTCTAGCCCCATACTTATTATAAAAATGCTGTGGAAGAGTTATTTGTATTTAGTTCAGTCCTTAGAAGAAAGCCTTCCAAGAAAACAGGTGTAACTAAAATCATGAATGGGAGGTTAGAGGTAGGTCTCATTGTCCCAGTTCCCCAGAAAGGACTGCTTTCTAGTCACATTTTATTTTGAAGATGAAACTAGATGAGGGAGCAGGCTGATTTCTCCTGTTGTAGGCTTTTCTGGCTGCAGCAAATGATATTAATACCCTCAGTGATTAAATACAAATAAAGTGGCAGTGAAAGATGTCTGACTGATGATTCCTTGTGGAGACTGTTGGGCTGACTGCCTGAGTCCTGTGCCAGGAAAGATGCTGAATGTATTTTAGCAACATCCTCTAGGCTAGGAGGATACTGAAATTTACGGTGTCAGGTAGTTGCTTGGAACTGGAAGGAAATGGTTTGGAGGTTGGCTGAATAGAGGTGCCGGCTATGTATTGAATTTGCAGCCTCCCTCTGCTGCCCTAAGATGTTGCAGTTTTAAAGTGAACTCATGGGAGAATTGGTACATTACTTAGTGATGCACAGAGAAACCCTTTATCTTGAGGACCCCAAAGGCTTGCTTTTCCTAGATATTTCTTGGGCTGATGGATTCTCACTGCCTGTCAAGTAAAGTTGAAATGCTATGCTCTCATGTCGAGGACCTGGCCTTTCTAACTCACACTATCCCCTCCTTACCCTCTGGTTTATTCTGTATAGTGCACAGTCCTCTGCCTTTTCCTACATTCGTATGTCTGTTCACTCTCTCCCTTCACCTAAAGTAGTGAGAATAATAAGATCTAACCTATTTAGTATCTTCCATGTACACTTTGTGCTATATGTGTTATCCAACTTAATTTTTCTCAGACTCTATGAGGCAGGTAGTTCATTATTACCGTTGTCACCATGGCTTCTCGTGGTGATCACCACTAATCTTCAGGGAATTGAGGTTCAGTTTAAGTAATGTACCCAAGATTACAGTATTAATGAGTAGTGCAGTTAAGATGACGACCCAGGTGGCCCATCTCCAGAGGCCAAATATTAAAAACCATATTATGCCATAAAATGCCCTTCTTTACTGCCCTCCTCACACATCTAAGCCCAGTCATTTTCCTTTAACAAAACGACAAAAAGTATCAAATCAAATAAAAAAGGTTTGATTATATTATGTAACCAGTTCTGTTTTGTATTAATGTACTCATCTTGCCTTGTGCTTCTCTGAAGCCCGAGTTTACCTCATATTTGTATCTCGACCTTTGTTTGGTTTTTATTGGGGCTTATTAAGTGTTTCCTGAGTTGCTAGAGTACCTGGCTACCTGTAGATTTGACCACCTAACCCTTTTGGGGGATTCTAGCTCATATTTTTTAAAGATATTGAAGACATGTTAAAATACCAGTATTTTGGAATGCCTGGGTGGCTCAGTCAGTTAAGTGTCTGACTTGAGGTCGTGATCTCACAGTTTGTGGGTTCAAGCCCCACATCAGGCTCTGCACTGACAGTGCGGAGCCTGCTTGGGATTCTCTTATCTCTCCCCTCTCTCTGCCCCTCCCTGACTTGCACTCTCTCTCTCAAAATAAATAAACTTAAAAAAATCCTAGTATATGCTCGAAAATATTAATAGCTTAAATAATGTGCATTTTCATCTTAACTTTATATGTTTATGATCAAGTTTCTGGATATTCAAGTAGAATTCTTGGATTGTTTCGTTGAGACAGGTCATGATATAGAAACACTTAAGTGTCATGGGAAGGGGGTGATCAATCATACAGAGATACTCTTCTGAGTCCTGGCTTTGTCACTTCTCTCCTGCAGGGAAGAGTTACTTAATCTCCTTGTCCTTCAGTTTTCTTCTGTGTTAAGTGGAGAAGATAATACCTACTTGTCAGGATTATAAAGCAGATTAAATTGGCTAATGCATGCAGAGAGCCAGAGTGCCTGAGAGACCATCAGTAAATGGTACATCTTGTTGTTTTTAACCCTCAGCTTTGATTCTGACCTTCTATTTTAAATGACAGTTACTGGCTTCTTCAATTCGTGACTTTCATTTTCATTTGCTTTTGATTCAAATTGTGTGGCCTATGATCACCAATAATAAGTGGTAGAGTCACAGTTATAATCGAGCCAGTACAACTCCAGAACCCAACTAATAAATCCCTGCCCCATACTGTCTCCTTCGATCCCAGTCCAGCCTGTGCTGCCCAGTCATTTATGGCAATCCATCCCAATTCCTGCCTGTTTTTTCTGTAGGAAAAGGTAATGGTTCTGGGGAGGGGGAAATGAGGAGTTATTTGCATATAGAGCTTCAGTTTTGTAAGATGAAAGAGTTCTAGAGATCAGCACTAAATATAGTTCACACCTCTGAACTGTGGTTGGAATGTGGTTGGAAGGGCAAATTTTATATTAGGTGTATGTATGTTTTTACTGAAAATTAAAAAAAAATAATTGTTTCTTCTTTTCAGTTCCCCTGAAACTTCTGTACCTTTTATTGCTTAAGAACGCCTGAGCTGTTTCTCCTGTGACATGCTTTTCCTTGCTTCCATAGGAGACATGGCTTGTGAAGTCCATGTTTCTTTGTTTTTCTCTATGCAGGTGGCTATGGAATAAAAGAGCTTCTGTTTTTGAATCTGGTGACTTAATACTTGGAAGTTTTAATTTAGAGATTATGAGAACAAAGGTGTATTATGGTTACATAAGATGTATTTGATAGGGCTCACTTTCACTACCGTGTGTTTGCATATCACTGTGGGTTTCTCAACATGAGCCTCAAGGATATCAGGGAAAAAGAAGGATGTTGTGCAAGTTTTTCAGTGTTCCCATGAACCTAAGATAAGAGCTGATGTCAGAAAGTTATATTCCTAGGACATGGGTTTATTAGGTTCAGAATAATTTGGGTACCTTCATTCTGTCTGTAAGTATGACTTCAGATGTATAGACTATCATAGACTCTTTTTAACCATAATTAATGTCTCCATCATTATTTTCCTTTGATTTCTCAAAAGGTTTTAAGATGTAAAGCCCACTTAAAAATAATATAAAATAGAGTTAAGCAGAAAACCAGAATATAGACGATAAATGTAACTACAACTTGCGGTAGATAAATTGTTACAGTAGATGTTGATCTGAATTTACTGGCAATAAAAACAAAACAAAATGAAGTTCCGGTCCCATGATTTATTATGTGTGGCAGAAGAATGCCTACAACATGATTTTTCTTTTTAGGGAATTGTCACCAGAGTTGACCTTGAAGATTTTTTTCCCCATGAATTCTTGTTTGTAGGATAATTACTAATGAGTAATAGACATTATCATTGAGGTTTTATAATGAACAGAAGCACTCTTTAGTGTATAGACTTTAATAGCTGAAGCATAAATCCTCTGTCAGTGAAGATATTTTCAGACTGAACAGTATTACTGAGTTAGGTTGCATTTCATTTATTTAGCAACCTGCCTAGTGCTTACTATTTGCTATAGTTTGTGCTAGACACTGGGGATTAATGGGAGAAATTGTCCTTGAAGCACTTAGTCCAGTGGGGAATTGAGGTGGGCAAACAGATTATTATAGTGTGCGAATTGCTGTAATGGAGACATGTGTACCAGGCCGCTGGAGCCCAAGAGGGTATGTCGTCTTGGAATTGTTGGGGGAAGGTTCTGATGATACATGGTATTTGAGCTGATTCTTAAAAGTTTGCATGGTTGAAAGGAAGGAAAGCGACATGTCAGTACAGAAAAATGTTCTTGGATGCTCTAATTTATCTTAGCTAGGAACTTGTATGATTGAGAAATAATTAACAGCCACTAAACTTTTCAACTCAAATATCGTATGTCTTCAGTGGATGCTTGGCATGTACTTGAGTGCAGCAACTTTATGATTAAAATCTCTTCTATTCCTAGAGTGCAAATATTCTGGCCCATGGTCAAAGCCCAGTAAATACTGGATGGATAGATGGATGAAAGGAAGGAGAAGAGAGTCCTATGTCACAGATAACACAAAGTATGGATGAGGTAGAGTTGTCCAAACATTTAGCTTGAACTATAGAGTCCTGCCTTGTGCAATGCAAAAGTAATGAGATCGTTCTAAAAAAGTTTTAAGGGCAGTTATTACCAGCTAATCGCAACATCCTTGGACTCTAGCCAGGCCTCTGTGGAGTGTCTGCTTTTGAATAGAGCTGCTGCTACTTGGTCCCTGTAGAATTATTAAGATGTGCACTGTATGCCTCAGCAGTTCTGAGGACTGACCCGTGGAAGAAGTTATTTCAGATGCATGGCGAATGATTACCAAGTGCAGTACTGGTTTTGATGTGTTGACGCTGAGCATCTTTTCCAGATAATAACTAGTCAGCAAGCTCAAAAACACTTATCATGACTCTTCTCATTCAGAAAGATGTAGACCTTTTTCTCGACCTTCAGAATCATGTGTTTACTTGTTGCCTGACTGTTCTTCAGGATGTGTCAGAGCTATCTCAGACCTAAAAGGGGTCACTTAGAAGTCTTCTTCTTCACCACTTCCTCTAGACCTGTGCTGCCTTTTATGGTATGCTCCATTCATCTGGTGACTCAGGGTAGAAGCATAATATTAATTTGTGACATCTTCCCTTAGCCTTTATATCTAATCAAACAATTGCAGTTAATATTTTTGACATCTATCCACCTTCCTTCATTTGAGTCATTGGCCTTGTCCAAGCCACAATCATACCTTTGAACTGTTGGCCTCTGCTTCCACTTTGGCTGTTTCTAATCAGTTCCCCACATACACATAGGATCGTCACTGTGAAACGTAACTTGCTTATATCGTCTTATGCTTATGAGTCTTCAATGGTTTGCTGTTGTACTGTCGATAAATAAAAGGTATTTATCTTGGCCTACGTGGCTGGGCATGATACACCCTTAACTTGGCTCTCCAGCTTTATCTTCCCCTCATTCCCTCTCTTACTCTGTCTCCACTCACAATGACTGTCTTTTGGCTTTTTGATGTGCCAAGCTGCTTCCTGACTTAGTGTCTTTTCCCCATTTCCTCTCCCCAGTATGCTGTTGTCCACTCTTGACCTGGCTCAGTCCTTCTCATTTTTTGTTAAATTGTTACTTTTTCCTGAGGGGTCTTTTCAGATGGACCATTCTAAAGTGCCCTATGATAATCTCTGTCAAGACTTAACAGAGTTTAAGAAGATGAGTTCGTTTCATTTGTATCTCCCCCACCATGCTATGATGCTTGGTGGGGCCCATATCTGTTTGGTTCCCCAGTGCACCATGCGGTACAGAGCTTGCATAAGGCTGATGCTTCAGAAACATTTGTTGAATGAAAGACTGTTCCATTAAAACAAAAGTTGATTTAGATAGAAAGGCAATAACAGGGACTCCATCTAACTCCCGTAGCAGTGTTTGCAAATTGATTCTACTTGAGTGTCTGGTAGAGTACTAACAGAAAGTCAGTTATTACCGTGTTGCCTTGCTGAAAAGAAAAGGTGCATTTTTAGTGTTTATTTTTGGGAGCCTGACAGACTCAATTTGGGTTTTGTGGTGCTCATGTAAAGCTGTACAACTAGGAGCAAGTTAACCAAGTTCTCTGAGGTCTACTTTCCCATACATAAATTGGGGAAATTTATATCTCATGACCTTGTTGCAAAGATTTGTATGAGCTTATGTGAAGTGCTTCATACAGTGCCTGACACCTTGGAGGAGTTCAGGCCTTCTTTTTCTTATCCCCTTTATATCTCAAGAGATTAATAAGGACTCAGAAAAACTCATTTAACTTACCTCATAATCTTACTGTTTTTATTTAATGCATAATTACACCCAAGAGTATTAATGTGGGGGTCAAAATCAGTTTAGGGGGAAATAATCCATCTCTAGGGTACAAATAAGCAATGATGGACTGGTTATTTAATGGTCAATAACATTGGTTCCCCTCAGAAAGGTAGACATGGAATTCTTCTTTGTCTTGTCCCAAGGGTGGTTCTTCAACCTAGTAAAGCTGTAATTACGCATAAATACAAGTAGTTATTTTTCTTTCTAGTTCAAGGAGATATTCTGTGGAGATAGGTGATAGGAAAACATTTCCCCATTTTAGATATTTCTATGGAGAAGCCTTGGCAATACCATTGCAAACTTTGAAGTCCAAAACTCTTCTGTATATGTTATCAGCTTTGGGGGCAATTGAAAATAGTAGTATTCTGTTGGATTGGACTCAAATTAGTAGGTGGTCTACATCTACCGTTTCCTTAGGCATCCCCACTCTGGATGCCAAATTGAGCTTAAAGGAAAATGCTTGACTTATATCTTCAAAATTATAAAAGTTAATTCTCTATCATTAAGTCAGAGTAACTCACCCATCCTTGCCTCTATTAAATGTATTCCACTGAATGATATGAGACAGTAACTGTGGCATGTTGAATTGCTTCTCTATAGGCCATATTTTTCAGAGAGCTAAGGGCTCTAGCATTAAAAGTTGAAGACCTTTGGATGTGTCTACTCAAATACTGACCCAGGCAAGGATCTGCATTGTTAATTTAGGGATACGTATGATTTAGAGCATTGTTATGAGGGGATACATAGACAGTTAAGACGTACAGCATTAATTGACTACTTAGCTCAATTTAGAGCATGGAAACTTTAGGGAGGCCAAAGGAGCGGATATGAATTCCTTCTGGAGCTCTCTCACTCTGCCCTGTTCTGTGGCCAAAGATCTCACCTCAGACCCAAGCCAAGTATCTTGAAAAAGTTTGTAATTGGTCATTTGGGATATTGGACTAAAAACATGTGAATGTGGGCGCAAATCCATGACCAACACTGCAAGAGGTGTGCTGTATTGACAGAAGGAGGTCTGTATGAGTTCCGATGTCTAGACATCTCCTTGAGCTCGTGGTCAGTGTCTCACTGCAAACCCAGCTTTATAACCAATATAGCTAACCCGGGAATCATGGTTGCTAATGTTAACACACGTCCTGAAGGAGTACATTCATCTCCCAGAGGTAACAAAAGCCACTCGCACTGTTTTCAGTTTTTTCTTTCTTTCTTTTTTAACGTACTCTTTTAGTTAAAATAATCTATGAAAGTAAACATTGGTGTTGTCTGTCAATGATTCTGGTCATTGAGTTGGTTTTTTTGTTTTTGCTTTTTTTTTTTTTTTTTTTTTTTGGTGTTTTGTGTGTCGGGTGGGGCTGCGGCGCTTTAAAATGAAATTGGGGTCATATGTTCTCAATGAGTAGAGTGGGAGCATACTATTAAATGAAGACATAATGTATTATTTTTGGTGAAATGCAAGTCTGATAGTTGAAAGCAGACCACCTCAGATCTAGCATAGGACTTCAGGGATTCTCTAGTCCATTAAACTGATTCGATGTTTAAATGACTTCTGTAGGTGTTTTGGTTTAATTAGATGCTAGGAATTGTATAGAAGTCCTGAAAGACCCACTATTGTATTCTTTGGTCTGCCTGTGAGTTAGCCACCCATTAGCAGCCTGCTGTGGAATGTGACCTCTTTCCTTTTCTTTTTACAGAATGCTATGAACCTACCCCCTGACAAAGCCAGGTTACTGCGGCAGTACGATAATGAGAAAAAGTGGGAGCTGATTTGTGATCAGGTAAGACACAGTGATGCTTTTATCAAGAAACAATAAAAGAAGAAAAATCAATTTCCTCTCTAAATACGATAGACTGTTTCTATGATATGCATGGATTTCTGTTTTGTGACTTGTTGCCTTCATATTTCTTATGACCAAAGGTAAAGCTAGGTGCCTTTCTTTTCCTTTTCCTTTTTCTTTCTCTTCCTCGTTTTCTTTTTCCTTTTTCCTTTTTCCTTTCCTTATTTATTTTTATTATTTTTCAGAGAGAGAGGGAGGGAGGGAGGGAGAATCCCATGCAGGCTCCACTCTGTTAGGGTAGAGCTGGAAGTGGGGTTTGTGCTCACCCAAAGCGGGGCTCCAGCTCACAAACCTTGAGATGATGACATGAGCTGAAGTCGGATGTATAACCAACTTAGCCACTCAGGCGCCCCAGTAGATTTTCTTCATAAGAGCTTTGTATTTAATTTTCAAAGCAGTCGTATGCATTCATATCCCTATTTGATAGATGGGGAAAACAGAGGAAAAAAAAAAATCATTGCTGAAGGTGACCTAGCTGTTTAATGGTAAAATGGCCTAGGTGGTCTGATTCTGGAAAACATGCAGATTCAGGGAGTTGTATGCTTACCCACTGCTCTTGGCTCCCTTCCTCATAAAGTACTCAAGTATATGCATGAGCTACTGAGCAATAAATAAAAACTACAGGTTGTATCTGTTTCTCTGGCTTGCAGTTTGATAGGCTTTCCTGAGAGAGGGGGGTGGCGGTGGGGAGAGAGAGAGAGAGAGAGAGAGAGAGAGAGAGGAAGGAAGGCAGGTGGTTGTAACTTAGGTACCAAGCCTTGCCTGCCCACATTATCACTATGGTGAACTGCTATGTTAGATTAACCATCAGTAATTTAGAAAATTGTAGCAGCAGAAAGCTTTTAGTCACATATGGGTAACCCATTGGTGTGTCACACACCTAAACATCATTTCTCCTGTTTATGTTTGTGAGGAGAAAGGTAAAAACTATGAGCTTAAAGCATTCATATGGTAAATGTCAGATATCGATGTTTATTGGTGGAATGTTTGTCTTGTTATCTACATGGACCATGTCAGATATTTATATTTGGTACCTAACCTATATCTATCTATGGCACCTAACCTCGTGGCCTCTCAAAATGTATTTGCTTTTAAAATTCCATTTATATGGTGGGGTGCCAGGCTGGCTTGGTCAGTAGAGCATGCAACTCTTGATCTCAGGGTTATGTGTTCAAGTCCCATGTTGGGTGGAGAGATTACTTAAAAATAAAATGTAAAAAAAAAAAAATTCCATTTGTATGAAATGTCCTGAATAGAAAAATCCATAGAGAAAATAGACTACTGATTGCCATGAACTGGAAGGGAGAAGGGAGTGGCTATTCATGGGTGTGCAATTGTTTCTGTGTTTTCTGTTTTTGTTTTGTTTGGGTGTGATGGAAATGACACCAAGTTACTTGGTGGCGGGAATTATATTGTGGTGATAGTTGCATTGTCTTGCAAATAGAGTAAAATTGTACACCTCTTTAAGAGTGTGCATTTTATGGTGTATGAGTTATATCTCAAATAAAAATATATTTGCTTTTGCAACAATCAAAGATAGGCTAAAAAGAGGGGAGGAGAATTTAAGAGAAATAACAATGTGTGTGTGTGGATCTTTTTGGGTCTTGATAAGAACAAACTAACTATAAAAAGACTTTTTTAAAGAAAATTGGAGAGTTTCTCCAAAGAAATTAGCGGATGATTCTAAGAAATTGTTGACTTGGTTAGGTTTGATTTTGGCATTGTGGTTGTATAAAAAATCTATCTTTATTTTTAAAGAAATGTGTCCTGATGTAGGAATGGAATATGACTGGAATATGGATGTAAAATACTTCAGCAAAGGAAAACAAAAAAGGATTAAAATAAGGAAATGTGGGAAATTCTTGATGATTGTTCAGTCGTGGTGTTGGGATATGTTGGGGTCTATTAAACTCTCAACTTGGTGTATATTTGAAAATTTACAACATAAAATTAAAAAGTAAAGTATTTGTTTACATAATCTTCATTTTTTCCTCAGTTGTAAAATGTAGTTAATGCTAACATTTTAAAGGAGGCAGCTCATTCGGTTAGGCATCTGATTCTTGATTTCAGCTCAGGTTGTGAGATCGAGCCCTGAATTGGGCTCTGTGCCGAGTGTGGAGCCTGCTTGGGATTGTCTTCCTCTGTCCCTCTCCTATGTGCATGCTTGCTCTTCCTCTCTCTCTCTCAAAAGTAAAAATAAATTTAAAAAAATTGGGGAAAAAAAGGAGGGGACACCTGGCTGTCTCAGTCAACAAGAGCATGAGACTCTTAATTTCAGGGTCCTGAGTTCAAGCCCCACATTGAGTCCCACAACTAATATTTTGAAATTATTTTGAAGATTGGAGGCAATATATGTACAATACATACATATATGGGCTAACATTTGCCACACTGTAGGTGCTTCATAAATGGTGTTGCTGCTTCTGCTGCTTCTGAGGGGCCCAGATATTAAATACTGGTACCATTATTATTTTTTGTAATCAACTTGTCTTCAAAAGATTCAAGGAAATTTACTGTATCGAATCTATCATCCTATATTACCTAAATATGCTTGATGGTTTGCATGCATGTTGTTTGGTGCTATCAGCAAAAGCCATAGCTATAGATTTTCAGTCCAGGAAAATACCACGGCATACCTTGTGTCTTATTTGTGAAGTCTTAAAACAATGGCTGTAGTGTGTTGTCATTGATACCTGGCACATATACTTTGTCCCCAAACACTGTATGGAATCCAAATACAAATTTTATTTCTTTGTGAGCAAATAGTACAGATATGTTATTATCGTAAGATACCTGTTATAGGCAAAGTGTGCAGGGTGCACAAAATGAAATGGGAGTATTACAGACATTTTATTCCAAAAGAAGTATGTGACCAAGAATATTGGAGGGCTAATGGAGAAGTTATTTCATGTTTCAGTTCCATGAAAAATTGTCATGTGGACAATATGAGTCATGGAACTGGTCATGTTTCTCCTTTTTTTTTTTTTTTCTTTCCTTTGCTGCTGGATTGCTCTGAGCCAAATTTGTGTCCTGTCCTTACCAAGTACACGTACCTTAGTGTTAAGCTTTTTGTTCACCAGCCTCATGTGTGGCTTTCTGGCCACATTATCCCTCCACACTGATCTCTTCCCTTAAAAACAACCTTTTAAGGAGTCCTAAACTTTCATAAGTTATCTTTTTGAACAAGATGAACGTAAAATATGATGGGGTTACTGGTGAACAAAAATTATATTGCTGTTGATTGCAAAGTTTCTACATGCTGTGGACATTGAGCAAATTGGTGCATTGAATATAATGTTTTTCTCTGAAGAAGCAAATAGGAAGGGTCCAGATAAAATACTTTATCATGATTTGGCCGAGGAAAGACCATCAAATTGGATATAATCCATCAACCTTTTTATACTTTCCTAGTTGTGTTAGTCTGTCACTTTGTTTTCTGTGTTGAAATATGCCCCCCCACCCCGCCCCCAACCAAGAATGAGTTACTCAAGGGCATGGGCCTTGCATCATTTATTTGTGTATTTCTAGTACCGTGCTTAGTGCCTGAAGCATAATCACTGCTTACTGAAAGTATGCTGAGTGAAAGAAAGAATAGCTAAATGATATGTTTGAGAGACAGTGGAGAAGAAAGGGGAGGCGGAAGAGAGAAGGTTGGTGGGAGAGGTGGCCTAGAAGTAATGGTTTGCTGTTTCTTTTTACCCTTTGCACCTTCCTCTCCCTGTTGGTGTAATCTGCTTGTGATAAATGAAACTAAACATCACTGCCCAATTCTCAGAGCTCCTTAGAAGTGGGAAGGGTGCCTGCTGTAGATCTGAAGGAGTCTGTATGAGCATTTCTGCAAGGACACTCTGTCTCCACCTACCCATGGTCAGCTGCAAGTCCAGTTCTTTGCCTAATTCTAGGAGCAAAATAAACATTTAAAAAAAATGTACTCGTTTATTTTTGAGAGAGAGAGAGAATGTTCATGCATGTACACAAGCAGGGGAGGGGCAGAGAGACAGGGAGACAGGATTCAAAGCAGGCTCTATGCTGTCAGCATGCAGAGCCTGACTCAGGGCTCGAACTCAGGAACTGTGACATCATGACCTGAGCTGAAGTTGGCTTAACTGACTGAGCCACCCAGGTGCCACCAAAATAAACATTTTTCAAAATAAACATTTTTAAATCCCAAAAGCTGTGTGTGCTAACAGTGTTCTGGTGGTGTCCCATAGTCCTTTCCTAGGTGACTCCATAAATATAAAGTTGACCTGAACTTCTAGTGGGTCTCAGTGGTTAAAGTAGCTTAAGAGAACTGTCTAACTCTGGTCCCGGTGGGGCTATGGAAGCCGAAGGAAGAGAGACTTCCATGCTGGATTTTGGGTAGTGTGAAGCGCATTCCAGAGAACGTATTTCTCTGTTGGAGTAAGTGGGCAGGGTTCCCATGAGGGCTTCAATTTGAGGACACTGAGGCACGTTTTTGATAGCTTGAGGTGACCATGTGAGAATAAAAAGCCGGAAATGTTAGGTTGCTCTGACAACTGCAGATGAAAACCCAGAAGCTGCGTAGCAATGAGGGAGCTCTTTCAGTGGGCTCTACACCTACGAGGAGAGAAATCCCTTTGCTCTCGCTCCTGCCTCAGTTTTCAATGCTCCCTCAATGCAGACCCTGACTGTACTGTTTGGGACTTGGGGTCCTGGCTACTTTCCAAAGCTTAGAGTAAAGGCTGCATTTCAGGAACTTTAGGATCTCAGATGAAGTCCCAAGACTTTCAGGTCATTGTGTCTGGAAGAGTTGGTAGAAGGGTTGCATTTATTTCAAGCCTTTTTTTTTTTTTTTTTTTTCCTACTGGAAAAGTTAACATACACTTGTCCAAACAAAAGTATCTGTATTGGAGCATATGAAGTAATGTGAAAAGACCTTTTGCTTTTCCCACCTGTTCTCGAATCAGTGATGAAACTGAGGTTTAAGAGCATTAATGACAAGGCCAACCCCAAGCCCCCCTGGGCTCATTAGTGACATGAGAACACCGATTTCCAAACTCCAGCCATGAGTCCTTTGAATTAGTCCCTTTTACACTAGGGACCCAGACACGGTTCATGGAAGTGAAACTTGCACTTAGGTAAGTAGCTCCTGTGACTTGTCAGGGGATTTTCTTGGAGGAGTGGGGCTTAGTTCCTAAATGTGCCTCTGCTTAGTGATTAAGTGGAAGTGGTTAGTCAAGAATTCAGGATGTTGCAGATGACTAATGCTGATGGGTGTAGATTCCATGAATGTGTAATGCAGTCCTGAAATGTTAGCGGTGCCACACCTGGGCTTGGTTAGAAACTTGCCCTGTGGCTTTGCCGGTGTCAGTGGCATGATGTGTGAGTTATGGGGGTGGTTTGGCATGGCTCGACCTTGCCCCCTAATGGCTGGCGCTTGTTTTGCGTGGTAGCCTTAGTGAGAGATGGGGGTCTCCCCCTTCCTTCACTTGTATGGGATGATATGAGAGAAGGAGGTTAAAACCAACAAAAACAAAGGTGAGAGTGAAGAGGTGGCAGGAAATTATACCCACTTAGAGTCAGCTTCCTGTGTTAAGCACTTCAGGGAGGTTGGATTTCAGCCCTCAGGGCTTGGCAGGCAGCCTGATCAGGAAAGGGGAAAGCCCTGCTGCCGCTCAGCCGGAGCAGAGCGGAGTCAGGCCAGTGGCACTGAGCTATCCACTACAGCAAGAGTTGCTTTTTTGTCTTTTTTCAGCACAGCTGACCCACGTCATTTGAATGTATTTAGTCATGAAGAATACAATTGTTTTTAAACCTTCCATTTGTATTTCCTAATACTGTTTCTTTCAGAAGACAAGAAAGTTACTCATTGGATAACTTGTGTTGGTAGTTAAGCAAATTTGCTGCTAGAATATGATTTACTAAAAAATTAGAGAGCAATATATTGCTGATTTTTTTTTTTTTAACGTTCATGTTGTTGTAAGCTAGCTAGAACTCTTGTCTGCCAGGTAAGCAAATATTACTAGATATGGATACGTTAATTACTGTGGACCATCAGATTCTAGGTGATAAGGGCTTGTCCTTGGAGTGAGGGGTGATAAATGAATAGTAACATTGGTAGGAACAGGTTATAGCCCATTTGAGTGTTGATGGCTGCCATGGTAGTCCTTTGAGCAAGCCTATGGATGGTGTATAGACAGTGGAGAAAGGAAGGGAAAGATAATGATGTAGCAGTAGCCTTCTTGCTCTACTGTCCCTGCTCCTTGCTCCCAGACTCCAGACTTCATCTGCCCTCAGCCCCTATCCCCAAGTTCCAGGCTTTGATTCTACATTTAGCCACACTAACTTCATTGTGGCTTTACCAGCTGTTGGGTTTAGCAGACAGCCATTTCTCCACCCGCTGCTCCTAATTCAGTCATCTGCCTAGCTGATGTTTTTACTATATTTAATATTGTTTGACGTTAAAATTGTTTGAATTTTTACCATATTTCCCTAACTGGAATGTTGAAATGCTATCTAATTTTAAATCATGACTAGGTTTTTGCAATCTGTGCAATCCTTTTAAAATTCTCTTTCAAGCCCTTAGTTGTCTGTTGTCATTTTGATATGTGGCCTTCCTCCTCGATGTGATCTTTGTTTTGGCTCTGCAGTAGTGGATTTTTTGTTTGGTATTTTGTTTTGTAGTTTTATCTTGTTAGAAAATACAGCGTGCATCTTATAAAAATGAGAATTTTCTCTTATAGCCAATAACGTCACAAATAAAATGAATAATTCCTTAAGACTGTATTGCCCAGTTCGTATTTCCCAATTTTCTGTAATGTTCTCTTCATATGGTTTGTTCAAATGAGGATCTAGTTCCGCATCGATCACATGTTCCATCTGGCTATTCTTGAAATCTCCTTGAATCTAGAACGTGATGCCCTATAGTGAAGAAACGAGGCAAGCTGTCTTGTAGAGTGTTTTGTTTCCTGCACTTACCCAACTGTTTCTTAGAGATGCCTGAACTCCTGAATTTTCTGTTAACCAGAAGTTAGATGTAAAGGCATGATGGGTTGATGCTGAACATCTTTTTCTAGAACATCATAGGAGACAAATGATGTCTCATCATTAGATAGTACTGGTCTGTCCTATAACTTTCTTTTTTCCCTTGAGCCTAAAGGAATCTGTGGTATGTTGCTTTCACACGGTATATGTGTCTGGATACCTACCAGCCTTGTGCCAGGTGGGTGTAAAACCAACTGATACCTTATGCTGCATTACTTTCTGGAGGAATTGCACAAGGATGATTTTCTAATTTCATTTCCCTCCTGTGGTAAGCTGGCAACTAGAGCCTTCAGCTGGGTTTTGGTTTACCCTGGAATATAATTATGCCTAGAATTCTTTCCTTCCCTTTGCCATTTTTCAAAGTAAAGATTTAGTTTAAAAGATACCTCAAAAGGTGGCAAATGAGTTCCCTCTGGCTTTCTGTTAAGAGTATCCTTGTGAACTCTGATTTTCATAGTCCGTGTACTTCAGCCAATACAATATTATTTTGAAGCTCATGTTATCAGTACTTTGATGTATGAGGACACTTTCATGCTGGTTCCTGTGCCCTTTTGATGTGACTCTGTTAAGTCTTGAGAGCTTGTTTTACAAGCTTTGTGCTTTACAAGTACAAAACCCATCTCTTAGGCTTAACTTGTACCTTCCTTGTCCTGGACCTAGAATAAGATGTTTCCCTAAGGAGCCCTTTTTTTTTTAGTGTGAGGTGGTATTAGAGGGAAAAACATGAGAGCCTAGACCTTCAAAATATATGTAATAATTATGAGTTCATATTTATATTTCCAAGTCAATTTGAAATATTAATTTACTTAATTTCCTTGATTTTATAATTATCACTTTTATATTGCATTGTTGGAATCATAACATAAATTTGTCTTTTCTGTAATGTAAAAAATGTTTTAAAATAACATACCAATATCATTACTAACCAAAATATTAGTTACTAAAATTACTGAGTGGATACTTTTTTTTTTTTTTTTTTTTTTTTGCAGTTTTGTGTCCCTACAATGTATCCTATCAAAGATGCAGGAAGTACTCTGATTTAAGTCACTTGATAGAGATACCTTCTCTGTTATTAACTTCCAGTTAAAGTGACAAAAAGATGCTGTGTTAGTTTTCTGTGGCTGCCATAACACATCACTACAAACTTTGTGGCTTAAAGAAGCAGAAAAGTATTCTGTTGCAGTTCTAGAGAGGACAGAAGTCCAAACTCAAGATGTCAGCTGGATCATGTTCCCACCAAAGCTCTAGGGGAGAATCCTTCCTTGCCTCTCCCAGCTTCCAGTGGCTCTTAGGCATTCCTTGGCATGTGGCTGAATGTCTCCAGTCTCTGCCTCCATCTTTACATGGCCTTCCTTCTTTTCTCCCCTTATTTACTTCTCTTCTGTGTCTTAGAGGGACATTTATTATTGGATTGAAGGCCCACCTGGGTAGGCTAGGATGCTCACATTTCAAGGGCCTTAACTTTATTACATCTGCAAAGACCCTTTTTCCAAATACAGTTGCATTCACTTGTTTGGGCTTAGGGCCTAGACCTATCTTTCGGCAGGCCACAATTCAAACAGCTACATATACCACGATGTGTGATGATTTGCATAATCTTGTCATTCATATAACAATCCAAGTTGGTGCTGTTGACCTTCAGGGGTTACATTGTACACAGTTAATCACGGACCCAGGTGAAGGTGTTTTCAACATAGAGCTTCAGCTTTGCCTTGAGGTTGTCTCCAATCAAAGGAAGAACAAACAAGCAGGTGCATACCTGGGAGGTTTTCCAAACCAGGCTTGGAAGTAGCCTGAGTCATGTGCAGTTTTACTGCATTGGCCAGACCTGCAAAGGAGAATGAGAACTGTAGGCTGGCTAAATATATGCACGCCAAGAGAAAAATGCTTAGTAAAAGCAGGTCTCTGCCGTGGTTATCAATTTTGATAGGCTGATAGTTTCACTTGTCTTAGGTTATGTTTAGTATTAAAACTTGCTTTTATTGATGTATTCAGTAACTTATTCATTGAATACATATTTAATGATAAAGAGAAGGGAATGAAGAGAGAAAACCGCGAGAGTATCGATCGGAGTTTTCCCAAAACAGGTGCCTCATGTAATACTTTCAGTCTGGAAAGTCATTTGTGTCGAATGGTTTCTGGTATCAAAATAAATTGGTTCTGAATTCCAGCAGTGTGCCGGACATGAACTGGCTATGGGACATGTCTTTTTGTCAGATTTAAAACAAACAAATGAACGAACCAACAAATTTTATCTTCGGGCGGTCTTCTGCTTGAGATTTTAAAGGGACTGTGTTCCTTATTGTGAAGTCTCCAAATCTGAAGAAAGGTACTGAGTTAGCCACTGTTAAAAAGAATGCAAGTTTTAGGACGCCTGAGCGACTCAGTCAGTTGAGTGCCCGACTCTTGATTTTGGCTCAGGTCGTGATTCCAGGGTCGTGGGATCGAGCTCCTGTCGGGCTCCAGCCCTGTGGCAGGCTCTGCACTGAGCATGGAGCTTGCTTAACTAAGTTTCTCTCTCTCCCTCTCTCCCTCTCTCCCTCTCTCCCTCTCTCCCTCTCTCCCTCTCTCCCTCTCTCCCTCTCTCCCTCTCTCCCTCTCTCCCTCTCTCCTTCTCTCCCTCTCTCCCTCCCTCTTCCTCTTCCTCTCCCTCCCCCCCCCCCCAAATTAAAAAAAGAAGAAGCAGAAAGCAAGTTTCTTTCGGTTTACTTCCTGAAAGCAAAGTTTCTCCTCCATTGAGATCGACTCTGGGTGTCTGATTCTAAACCACTGGTGAAGCAGTCAGGGGAGCAGATGCCAGTTCTCTGTTGAGCAGCCTCACATGTAGCGTCTCCAGAGTTGTGGAAAATTGAGTCTGAACCTAGAAGGGAGTTTACATCTTTTCTGCTACCAGAGGTTCTCTTTATCCTAGGCTTTTTGTAGTGGGGAAAAAAGATGCTGGCCTATTTCATGGGATTAGGAAGGGGGGCAGAAAATAGAAGGTAGAAGGGGTGAGTTACTCCTTTTGAAACTAATCCTTTTTGGCAGCTTGTTATAAATGCTTGGTTAAAAGTGCTGTTCAACATCAACAGCCAAAATAAGAAACCCAGGGTGTTCCGTCTGATTTCAAGCTTTTAGGTTATCTTCTGCCAGAATGAACATCATATTACCTTCCTTCCTGCCTGGTAATAAAAAGGAATTGTGAATCCTCCTCCCAACACCCCTTAAAATGACTTAGGTGCCCGAGTTGTCTTAGACAACTCCTTATGTTGTTTGAAGTGAACTTTGTTGTGTCAACATCTTTTGTAAACATGGAAATGCCATTCTAGGAACTGAAGAGTCATACAGGCAATTAAATAACGCATATGGGTAGGCTGAGGTTGACCTTTGACACCATCTTTTAGAAAATAATTTAAGTGACTTATTAATTAAGGTGCATTAGCCAAGAATTTCTGCTAGGTAACGTAAACACTGCATTGTTCTAACACCTGAACGGTAACTCATAATGTCTGCTATGGAAATATGTGTGTGTTCAACTTTCACAAGAAAAGAAAAGTGTGACCTAGCAAGTAGTTGAGCTGACCCTTAAAAAAAAAAAAAAAAAAAAAAAAAAAGAAAGAAAACAAAATTTCTGTATACTAAAAAGTACCATAATGGTTTGGAAAAGTTTTTTTTTGTTTTGTTTTGTTTTCTTTTAAGTGCCAGTGGATGACCTTGATCACAGTGTGATTGTGGCTCTTTTTATCAATCCATTTGTTAATTAAAAGATTCATTGAGTATGTACTGAGAAGAAGGATGTGCTAGATGTTATGACCATAGTGCTTCAGAAAATTAAGTGCTAAATCTTTAAAAAAAAAAAAAGGGGGGGGAGGGGATTGAAAAAGGTAAGATATCATCTTAAAAGTAAATTCTGGAATGAGTAGATATGTAACAGAACTTTCAGCCCATATGCTCTCTCCTACTCCTGTGTGTCATTCATGCAGATCTTGATGAACTTTTAACTGTTTTATTTATTTTTCAATATTTGTTTATTTTTGATAGTGGGGGAGGGTCAGAGAGAGAGAGGGAGACGGAGAATCCCAAGCAGGCTCCACACCATCAACACAGAGCCTGATGTGGGGCTAGAACTCATGAACTAAGATCATGACCCAAGCCAAAATCAAGAGTTGGGTGCTTAACCGACTGAGACACCCAGGTGCCCCTTACATGTTTTAAAAGAAGTTATTTTTTGAAGTCATGGGGGAATTGAGGTGTCTGTGGGTGTTTATCTCTGTTAGAGTAGTAAAACAGCATATTGATGATTTCACTGAAATACAGAAATATAAATTGGTTTTGATTTCTAATTAGACTTGGGTGCAGGGAGATAGGAAGAAAGTGAATTAGAAATAAGGCTCAGGTTGGGGTACCTGGGTGGCTCAGTCAGTTGGGCGTCCGACTTTGGCTCAGGTCATGATCTCACAGTTCATGGGTTCGAGCCCTGCATCGGGCTCTGTGCTGACCGAGTCTGGAGCCTGCTTCAGATTCTGTGTCTCCCTCTGTCTCTGCCCCTCCCCTGCTTGTGCTCTGTCTCTGTCTTTCAAAAATAAATGTTAAAGAAATATGGTTCAGGTTTTGTAAGGAATGGAGAGCTGTATTAAGGGGGTGGAGACTGCGTATATTGTACGTCCACTTGGTGGACCAGACGATGCCTTGCAGTAGCATCTTCGGGTTCTAGAAATACCATCATTAGGGAGATGCTGGTTACCCTTAAGGCCTTAAGGCCACCACTAGTTGTCTTCACAAGAGCCTTGACACAACTCCTTGGCTTATATTTTCAGGTATAACTTTCCAAGTCCCATCTAAAACCCAGTGGACTGAACACTTGTAATAGATTGAGGACTATGTTCTATATCTATCACATTCAGCAAGTGTCCTCAACAGTGACCGGTTTCAGAGGAACTGCTTCTAGCTTCCACTCAGCCCAGGCTGTTCAAGCATTGTCTGAGAACATGACCTAATGACTTAAAAAAAAAAAAAAAAAAAAAAAAAAGATTAATTTTGACCATATGATCACAGGTTGAAACTATTGTTGGCTTTAATCTTGTGATCTGAGGATGCCAAGAAAGACCTGAGGCTGATTATAGAGACATGAGGCTGGGTTTGTAGTGTTAAATTTGAAGTTATGGAAGATCTAAGGACAAACCATAAAATATCTAAGGGAAGCTTGACTTTTAAGATTCAGTTGTCAGGTTGTTAGCATACATTGTTTTGTTTTGTTTTTGTTTTTGTTTTTTATCTTAGAAGGTAAATCCTGTATCTAGGAAACTGGGATATGTGGGGGGTGTGGGGAGGGTGGGGAGGGTTGGATGGAGATCGTGGATTAAATCTCATGAAATGACAGTGAAGATACAGTAATAGTTGGAGGTGTGGAGGTAATTGAAACCTAGGTGAAAAAAACTGTGACACAAATTCTAGAATTTTAAATTCTTTGATTTTTGATGTAAATGTTTTGAAAAACTAAGAGGTTTATAGGACCCCCTCAGAGTGCTTTATTTCTTGCAAAAGTGTTAACTGATGAAGTTGATGGCATGTTTGCTTGTGGTTTTCTTTCTAGTTGGAGCAAGTAAAAAAACAAAATACCAAGGAAAACCTTTTAAAAGGAAAGCTGTGCTCGGTAATGAAGTAAATAAATGAATCTAAAGCAATTACTTTGAAATACTGTTTTTTGATCATCTTTACTGAGAGATCATCTTTACTGAGGTTTAATTTACATACAGTAAAGTTCACCAGTTGTGTTTTCCAAAGTGGCTGTACCATTTTACATTCCATCCAACACTGTCATAGAGTTCCAGTTGTTTCAAATCCTTTACCAACCCTTGGATGTTGTCAGTCTTATTAATTCCACTCATTTTTATGGGTGTATATATATATAGCAACACATCACTTTGGTTTTAGTGATACCTCACTTTGGTTTTAATTTGCATTTCCCTGATGATGAGCATTTTTTTTTTTACATGCTTGTTTGTTATTTGTGTACCTCTGCTGAAGGATCTGTTCAGATCTTTTGCATATTTTTAAATATTGGATTGTTTTATTATTGAACTGTAGGTTTAAAAAAATATATGTTCTGGATACAAATCTTTATCGGACATATATCTTGGAAGTATATTCTCCTAGTTTGTGTCTTGCCAGTTTTCATAGTCCTAAAGTGTTTTTCAGGGACTAAAAGGTTTTCTGATGAAGCCGAATTTAGTTATCTTTTATTTAAGCGGTTCAAGTATTTTGTGGCTTGTCTAAGGAATCTTTGCCCAAACTCAGGTCACAAAGGTGATCTCTTCTATGTTTTCTTCTAGAAATTTTAAGGTTTTGTTTTTATGTTTGGGTCTGTGGTCGATTTTGAGTTAATTTTGGTACATAGGATGAGGTAAGGCTGGAGATTCACTTTTTGTGCCCCCCCCCCATATGTATATCCAGCTGTTTAAGTACCATTTGTGGAAAAGACTGTTCTTTTTTCATCAACTACCGTGGTATCTTTGTAAGACCAATTGACCATATGTTTGTGGTTCCTGTTTCTGTGCTCTCTGTTCTGTTCCACGGATCTTTGTTTCTATCCTTTGTCAATATGGCAGTTTCGATTACTGTCTTTAAAATCAGGTAGTGTGAATTCTCCAACTTGGCTCTTCTGTAGAATTATTTGGCTATTCTAATTCCTTTGCATTTTTATATAAAGTTGACTATTAGCTTGTACATTTCTAAGAAAAACCCTCCAGGATTTTGACTGAGGTTGCATTGACTCTGTAGATGAATTTCAAGAGAACTGACATCATAACAGTATTGATTCTTCTGAATGATGAACATGGCATTGCTATTTATTTAAGTCTTCAGTATCTCACAGAAATGGTTTGAAGTCAGGTCTTGCATGTATTTTGCTATATTTATCCCTAAGTATATCATGATTTTTAGTGCTCTTGTAAGTGATAAAGAAAATAATTTCCAACAGCCTTTTTCTTAGAGAAATACTATTTTTGAACAACCTCTTACTGCTTCATTGATACCCATGCAGAGAAAGGTGGTTTATGGTACGTCATTGCATTTTCAAAATGATGTCCTGTACTTGAAAACTATCTTCACGGCTTCTGTACTGTAAACAGCAGCCTTGGGTAAATGTTGAAGTTTACTATTCTGAGCTTGGTTCTTAAGTCTAGTCCTAAAGTAAATGGAGGCAGGTGGTAAGGGCATGATTAAGACCTAATAACTTGGCTTCCAATTTTCTGTCCTTAATGTTCTGTTCGTAAGGATGCTTTCCTTGCATGTGTCAGACGCTTGTTGACTTCAGTGGAAGGCAGCGTCCTTCTCCTGGTCTTTCCACGCCATCTACTCTGAGGGTTCCCTTTTATAAATGATACCCTTTACAAATATTACAATTCACTCAGTGCAGCACACACCTCTTGAGATTCTCAGAACCATGTAACTGTGTAACAATGTGGTTGTACACTTTAAATTGGGGCAAATGAAACTTCAGAGAATCCAGTTAGTATAAACTGTAGGCAGAAATCCTTAACATAAGAGTTTGCCATTCTTGGATAAAGAAGTGAGATGTGTACACACACACATGCGTGCGCGCGTGCAAAATGGAATATTATTCAGCCATAAAAATGAATGAAATCCTGCCATTTACAATACCTGGATAGAGCTAGAGAGTATTATGCTGAGCAAAAGAAGTCAGAGAAAGACAAATACCATGTGGTTTCACTCGTGGAATTCAAGAAACAAAACAGATGAGCAAAGGTGGGGAAAGAAGGTAGGCAAACCAAGAAATAGACTCTTAACTATAGAGAACAAACTGGTGGTACCAGAGGAGAGGTGGGTGGGGGATGGGAGGAATAGGTGACAGGGATTAAGGAGGGCAGTTGTGATGAGCACTGGGTGTTCTGTGCAAGTGTTGAATCACTGAGTTCTCCCCAAACTAGCGTTACACTGTATGTTAACTAAGTGGAATTTAAATAAAAACTTAGCAAACTTAAAAAAATTAAAAATAGTTTGCCATTCTTTCAAATTCTTGAGTGATTGAGAAATATTAGTACTTTTTTATCTAAATCTTTAACTATCTAATGGTTTCTGCAAGAAATTAAAAGCTGCTGTTGCTTCCCCCCCCCCCCTCTTCAGGACCAAAACTTTGTTACTTTTCTTTTCCTTCCCATGTTTTATTTGTATGATAAATGGTTAGCCCTGGACACTTTTAAAAGCGCTTCAATATGTGAATCCTGTTTGAGAAGGCATCCTTAAATAAGGTTTCTGGAATATGTAGTATGTGGAAGAGAAAGGTTTTATTCTTCTCATTTTTCAGATGAAGAAACAATGAGGCTTGTTTATACTCCCCTGCAGTTTTTAGAGGAAGAGTACTCTCCAGGGATTTTGTAAAAGTTTCGTGAAATCATAGGTTGTAACTATAGTCTTATAATGTAAGTCTGTATCTTTAAACATAACTGAAAACATTCCAAAGTCTTTGCCTAACAGGAATATGCACATTCTGTTTGTAGACCGAGTAAAGAGAGGGATTCAAGTATCCAAAGGAGGAACTACAATCTAAAGCAATTAATAAGCTTTACTGTACAGAGGAGCCACTTGGGGAATTTAAGACTGTGGATTTTTGAGTATCTGGTGGATTGTGTCAGGAGAATGTTTGCAATTTAACAAGCATCCTCGATTGTTTTAAATGCTAGTTTTTGGTAGTAAATATTTTAAGAAATGCCAGTCTAAAAGAAGGCAAAGCTTTGGCCCATGAGGGGAGAGAATGAAGATGTGAAGATTATTTCGAGGTTTTCCAGTATAAATCTAACCTTCCATCACTCTGTCCAGTTCTTAAATCCTCAACTTACAACTGCTTAACACCTCTACATGTCCAGCGCAGTCAGGGTTCAATATTTGCTTAGGACAACATGAGATAATAAACTTTATTAGAAGTATGACCTGACTATCAAATTTAATTAAAACAATTTTTAAAGTGGGGAAAAAATGATGAACTATGAAAAGGATTAAATAAGTTCAATTAATATTATCTATTAAGGAATGAATTGTAGGATGTTTTGTTTAGGAAAGACCTGTTGAACTAGAAGAAACTTTTGCTAGTCTAAATAAAGGAAATTATTTGGAAAAGTCTCATTAAAAGTTATTTTCAGTCTGAGGGTTGTAATGGAACACTTGGAAAGTTGTCCTCTCCTCTCCGACCAGGAAAATGATTTCATATTCAGAGCTGAAGAATGCTTCAGGGCTCTCCAAGAAACTATGGCTGTGGAATGAATCTGACATGCTTATTTTTCAAGTTTAGTTTAGTGCAGAAATGGCCAGCTTTTAAAGTTGGCAGATGGAGAAAGAAGAGTTGTACAGTATTAACTGTATGTTGCTACACTATTTAAAACCCCTTATTAACTTCCTATTGTCTCTCATATGTCTCTCATAGGTCTCTTGTTGTGTCGTATGAGATGATTATTTGACATCCACCATTTTCTGTTCCAAGTTACATTTAGGTTCTTGTGCCATTATCTTTCATAAACTGTATTACTGGAACCCAGCTAAACCCATGATGTTACCAGCACATTTCCCGTGCTTCTCTACTTTTGTTTCCTTGTACCCCCATCTGGAAAACTCCTCTGTCTCCTGCCTTTCACACTGACCCAGGGTATCTATATGCTGCCTGCCCTTTAAAACTCAATTCAAAAACCACTTTTTCCAGCGAAGTTCCTTTGATCTTCTCCGTTGGAAGAAGCCATACCTTTCTTTGAACTTCCAGAGGATCACATATGGCTCTTACCATATTCAGGATTGTATTACAGCAATGTCTGTTGTGTCTCACAGATCAGATTTAATGCTTTGGAATGGAATTTGTTTCATTTTGTGCTTTAAAAAATTTTTTTTAAATGTTTATTTATTTTTGAGAGAAACCGAGAGAGACAGAGACAGAGGATGAGCAGGGGAGGGGCAGAGAGAGAAGGAGACACAGAATCTGAGCTGTCAGCACAGAGCCCGACGCGGGGCTCGAACTCGTGAACCATGAGATCATGACCTGCGCTGAGGAGGGACGCTTAACCAACTAAGCCACCCAGGTGCCCCTCATTTTGTGCTTTTCACACAGTGTCTTGCATAATGTGTTTTGGATGAATGAAATAATAAAAGGATCAAAAAATTTTTAAACTTGGTATTTTTCATGTTAGTGTTAGGAAAGAGAGACCTGCTTGTGATAGCAAGATTTAAGGTGTTCAGAGGCAGGGGCTTCCTTAGCAAAAAGTTTTCTTCCAGTGATAACCACAGGGACCCTTCTAAGTAGGAGTGCAGCTGACACTCATTGCCTCTGGTAGTGGTTACACAAAATTAGAGTCTCAACTTGCCTTCTTAATCGTCTATAATTGTGAGTGGCTAGAGTCTTAATAGCTTTTCCTTATTTTCTCTAAATTCTCCTCTTTCTTCATACCCATACTTTCTGTAGGTGCGAGAGTCTGATAGCCTGTCTGAAGTTCCAGAATTTGTTTCTGTCTTTTTGGGGGAACATGGAATATGCATTTCCTTGGGGACTCTGGTACTCTTGATTTCTTGGGGGGACGCTAGATCTCTTTGTGTAGACGTTGTTTTTAGTCGTATAAATGGTTGGCCCTGTGAGAGCTGAGGTGTTACGAGTTACCTTAGTCCTTCCTGCTTAGGAGCCTTGATTCAGATCTTGGCACCCCTCTGCAACCCCCCACACCCACGCCATCACACACACATACATACGTGTGCTATTTCTTGGCCTCTGCTGTACTTTGTAACTCATCTCTGTCTATAAACAATATTAAAAAAATATTTTTTTTAAATGTTTGTTTATTCTTGAGAGACCGAGAGAGACAGCGTGAGCAGGGGAATAGGCAGAGAGAGAGGGAGACACAAAATTCGAAGCAGACTCCAGGCTCTGAGCTGTCAGCACAGAGCCTGGCGCGGGACTTGAACTCACAAACCATGAGATCATAACCCTGAGCCGAATTCGGACACTTAACTGCCCAAGCTATCCAGATGCCCCTATATACAATATGAATATGGTATTTTATTATGGTCTTTTTTTCTCCCTGTGAACTCATGTTAGCATTATCCCTTTTAGAGGGTAAACCCCTTGAGGACTTGGATTATTCCTGTCAACAGAGCTCTGAAGAGCACTTAGCACCAAGCTAAATGCTGCAAATTAGTACACACTAATGGCAATGATAGTGATTGTAATTATGGCTCATTTAGAGACCACAGTTTGCTGACTCAGCCTTGGGAAAGGGAGCCCAACTATTTTCAGCTTCTAGGAAGAAAAATCATTCAAGCGTAGTGAGCTTATGTGCATAAAAGCAAAGTCCTTTAAATTTTCACTATCTAAAAATTACTGTAGGAGCAGAATAATAAAACATTAATAACGGCATAATGATGGTGACCTCTGATTCATCCCTAAGGGTGTTTAAGCAGTTTATGTAGCTCTGCTAATAGACTACCGAAATAGAGCCAATGACCCTGTGACGGTCCCAGACGTTGGGACAAACTCGGCAGTAAGTGTGTCCCCCCATGAGCCATTCATTTCCCAGAGATTGCCTCGAGTTTCAGATGTCTTGCTATAATGTCTTTCCTTTAACTTCAGAATATTAAGGTGTAAGATAAACTTGAATGAAATTCTGTTTGATTTTGGAGCTGCTTATCCAATTTATGGAGTGGAAATGCTTCTGACATGCTTGTTGTAAGTCCAGCTGACACCAAATTAACCTCAATTAAGTAATTTCTCATGTAATTATACACATGGATAGAGAGGATGCAAAGGACCAGAAATGTTTTGCTAGATGAGTGGAGTGCCCAATTCCAGACTCTTAGGTAGAAAGGCTTTCAATGACAAACTTTATTAGGTTTAGATGGAGAAAGGAGGGCATGGAGGAAGGTTCCAAAGAAACAGTTCAGCTGGTTAGAACCTAAGGCTGCCTGTCTGTGTCTAATGAGAAAAGGCCATGTTGTAGCCTAGCTGATGAGTTCCGTTGACTGTGACTTCCTTAATTAACCCAGTATGTATGTCCCTGCCCAGCCCCTTCACTGAGTTCCTTTAAGAATGGCCTGGTTTTCTGATTTGGGTTGCCTTAGTCTTGAACCTTAGTTATTAAGTGGAATCCAATAAATGCTTTGCCTTTTCCTTTTCTGCAGAGCAGGCCTCTGCATAGGCAAGGTAACCTTCCTGGTGGCCAGTGAGGGGAGGCAGGAGGCTAGCTAGCATAAGCATTAGTAGATTGAATTAGTGAGAAATGTGTAATTATGGAAGTCATTAGGAGATACACCAGGAGAGATACCATAGAGGTTTATCCACAAATGTCCTTTAGCTGTGACATTAGTTTGAGCTGATTTCTATCTAGCACAGAACCCACTGGGTATGTGCCCTGTACAGAGTGTTGACAATCTGTTTACATGCTTTTAAACTTTAAAAACGTACCCCTAATTTATGAGAGACGTGACTTGTATAGGATTTTTAGAAGAAGTTTAATTTTTTGAAAATTATTAAGTCTATGTGCCAAGTATTCTTCTTTGTACTGGAACTCAAATAGAACATGTTTCTACTCTTTTAAAAGCTTTTATTCTATCAAAAGCTAGATGAGCACATTTACTGTGGTATAGTAGAACAAGGATCAGAGAGTCAGAAAGCTTGAGTTTGAATCTTTGATCTGGTGTGTGTGTGTGTGTGTGTGTGTGTGTGTGTGTGTGTGTGTGTGTGTGTGTGTCTGATTTAAGGCAGATAATTTATCTCTGAACTTCACTTCCCCCATCTATGAAATGGAGTTAATATCTACTTACCACATAGGGAGGCTTGAGTGCGATAAGAGGTTTAAAGAATATGATAAACTGTAAAGTGTTACTGAAAGATATGTCAACAATCTTTTAGAAACAAAAAGCACTGCCCCAGATGGAAAGGTAATTGTCTTCTTGGGTTTGCATTAATAAAGTCGTTTTTAGCAGGGAGAAGAAATTTTGAGATCATTACTGGAGAAATTTAACTCCTAGGTCTCTAATTTATTAAAATACTTGCAATTGACATAGCAGCTTAATGAGGATTCTGTGATTCTTGGATGTGAAGGTGACCTGGCTGTGACATCTGTCATCCCATTAATCCTTCACCACTCCTTGTGTGTCCCTCCCTAAGTTGTGCTCTCGGTCTAAGAAGAGCACCATCCTTGATAGAGGAGTGCCTTTCTTCAGTCAGAAGTGTATACGTAGCTGCATTCCCTTGCTACAGCCTCCAAACAAGCTCTCAAAGTCCATTTGGAGTAGAACGTAGGGTGTCAAGCTTGCAAGACTCCAGACACATCCAAATGAGGCACTGCACATGGCAGTCTGCCTTTCCTTGGGGGGAAACAGATTCTCTGGTCCTAAGGTTTGTTCCCTCCCAGTGCATTTTGTGGCCTGGTGTCCTGAATGTTAAGAGGTAACTGTGTACTCTTTGCTTTGAATGCTTCTGAGGAATGATTAAAAAGCCCCAGAGCAATTGTTATTTCCCATCCAGAAACGTTTCATGAAGAAAGTTTGATCACACAAAGAGATAAATGGCAGGAGGTCAAGATGGTGGTCATGTTATATAATTAGACATTTTGAAGGGAATTTGGATTTTATTTTGTTGTTATATATATTTTTTGTTTTAGAGAGCATGAGTAGGGGAGAGGGGCACTGGGAGAAAGAGAGAAGAGACTCTTAAGCAGGCTCCATGCTCCGTGCAGAGCCCACTGCGGGGCTTGATCCCATGACTCTCAGATCATGACTTGGGCTGAAGTCAAGAGTGAGAGGCTCAACTGATTGAGCCACCCAGGCACCCCCGAAATTAGTATTTTAAAAGCTCTTCCAAATGACATCAGTTCATATTGACAAATCACCATGATTAAAGAATACTTTTATCCCCAAGAATAATATTTCTGTATAATGGGACTCAAGTTATTAAGCTACTCGTGTCAGTGTGATGTTGGGCAAGGACGTAACTAGTTATTGAAAATCGCTCATGGGATAAGCAGACCTGGAGGTGAGGATGATGGAAAATTGCCAGCCAAGGCGTTTTTGGCTTTCAGTGCAAAACCCCAAATTCTAATATATAGAGGAAAAAACTGTTAATTTAAATAAATACAATGCCAGTAATCCTTCCAATGTCCTTCAAAGTAAATGTGTTTTGGCGAGGTGCTGATATTCTCCAGAGTAGTTACCCAAATGTTTTTATTGTGCAAACAGCCATATTGAAGACACGGGGCAGGCGGGGGCGGGGGGAAGAGGTTTGGTGAGCCAGATGCTGGATGTATAAATCAAATAGTAGCCCCTTTTGAGATTAGACAGACAACTCCAGGTTTTAGGAAAATGACTGGGGCTTTCTTTGTATTCTTTCTCCATACCAGTTTTATTTAAATCCCTGGACGGAGGCTTGAATTTTCTGAGTAGTAGATACAATGTAGACCTCCTATGTTGTGAAGCGTCAGGCTTCTTTATGTTCTGTTGTGGTTTTTTTGTTTTGTTTTGTTTTGTTTTGGAAATAGATTAGTAAATTATTCAAACAAATGAAAACTGTGTAACAACAGCAAATTTTTGTAAGCGCATTGGAAAAAGTATGTATTAAGTACAGACTTCTATAATTTCAGGGGAATAATTAAAAGGAAATACTTACAGGATCAATAATTGCATATTTGATAAAGCCCCTCTGGATCACGACAGTCTTGAGCAGAAAATGGAGAAAGGTGCATTTATTGATTGTCAAAAATGGGATTCACTAATTGAGTGGATGACAATATGTTACATGTGCTAGTCAACCAGATCTTGTTGTTTTAAAGGAAAAAAATACAGCTCTTCTGTTGTGAAGATATTATGTACAAGAACAATCATTAGACATCTCTCAGCAACTGTCCATAGATTTAAATGTCGGTCCTCAGGTAAATACCACATTGGTCAGAGTAAACTTAATGTTGAGTTTCCTGTGTTCGGGACCTTATTATATTTAGAGGTAGGAGGTATTTGCTATAGCACAACGGAACACAGTTTGAGTTGTTACTGGCCATAGGAATTTTAAATTTGGATAATTGGATTGTATTATTAAAAAGAGTAAGTTTTTCTGATATCCTGATATATCTCTGGCATTATCTATTGTTATACACAAGGTTGGATATAGTAACTGGCTTCTAGATGGTTTATCAGTTCATTTTTTGGAGTTTTTTTGGTGATTATTTTAGTCTTCAGCTGGGCTATTGTTAAAGCCCTGTGGCAGTTGGATCCTATCTGGCCCCTTAGTGAAGTGATGGTGATTTAAAAACAAACAAACAAACAAAAAGAAAAAGGACTTTATACATAGACTATTGACACTAGAGATGTCAAATACCTGTGAATTGTTATTTAGAAGTTGCTCGCAGATTGGAAAATGGGGGGGGGGGGATAATTACAAACATGCTGATCTTTTTTGTTAACAGCTATGTTGAGAATCAGTTCATCTACTCTAAAATGTCTCCTGATCATCTTCTTAAATGTTTATTTATGTTGAGAAAGAGAATCCCAGGAGCCTGAAGTGGGGCTTGATCTCATGAACCATGAGATGATGACCTGAGCCAAAATCAAGAGTTGGATGCTTAATTGACTGAGCCACTAAGGTGTGCCCCCTGATCATTTTTAAATAAAGGGGAAATATGGACAGTTGTCTCACTACAAGTCCCTTCCATCTATTTTAAAGCATTTTAAATAACAATAAAATGTATGTTTTCACTAATGAGATGATCTTTAGAAAGGCTTTTCTATATCTATAAGCAAGAAGACTTGAGTGGACCAGGAAGGATGTTGTGGTTCCCTGTGTTGGAAATACACGTGCTTGAACATGCTGGCCAGTTGTCAGTGTTGTGAAATACTAAAACTCCATTGTGGCATAAGCAATAATCAGGTTAAAAAGAATTACTAGAAAAGCATCTTTTCAGGTTGTCGTTGGAGGAGACCCTGATAAGAATTGTTTCGATTTCATGATAAATCTTAGTTTTTCCTTTTAGTGCTGATTCATTTAAACTTTTTTTGTGTGTGAAGGGTAGCATACGTCCAGAGAAAGTTGTGAAACCTAAGAACAACACAATAAGTAGGATAAAGTCAGCACCTGTATGACTACTACTTGGGTCAAGAGAGAGAACCTTGTGGCCTCTTCGGTCACTTGGAATTTCCCTTCCCCCACTTTGATCCCTGGTCATTTTTATGCTAATCATCTCTTCCTCCATCCCCTAGATGTATAGGTATGCATCAGTAAATAAAATCACCTATGTATATGTCCCTATTAAAATTTAATTTTGCCTGTTGTGTAAATCCATAGAAGTGAAGTCACATTCTTTTTGGCTCAACATCAGGTTTATAAGATCCATCCATATAGGAGAATATGGTACAGTTTGTTCATTTTCATTGGAATATAATGTACGATTATATGAACATAATACAAGCATTCATCCATTTTATAGTTTGTGGGCATTTGGGTTTTACCCAGTTTTTTACTGCTGCTTATTCTGCTTTGGACATTTACGGTCTGTAATACCTGATAACACATGGGCATGAGTTTCTCAAAGTGTGCTTCCATCCATAGCATCTGTATACCATTTGTTAGTAATGCGGATTCTCAGGACCCATCCCAGATCTGCATTCAAATACTACCTTGGAATGTATATTGTATATATTATATGCTTATCTTAGTGACCATGCTTTTGCTACAAATATTTCCAGGTTTTCTAATTTGGAACTACTTCGGGAACCCATTAATGATTATATACGTGCATATGTACTCATACAAAGAAACACTCATTGAGTCTCTTAGCAATTGACCCATTCCTCATTTTTGAAACAAATTAGTTTCATCCAGTTTGAGTCAAGTTTTTGGTATTTTTGAAAAATAACGTTCAAAAGAACTATTTGCCAATATTGAAGATAGTCCAAAAAATACGCAGTAGACGGAAGACCTGCCCAAAGAGGACGTGAATACACGTTGCATGAAGCATCATTCTAGAATGAGAGCAGCGGAGCACTGAAGACATAGTGGACTGACTCCACAATAGGGCAGACGTGGGCTCAAATCCACTGCTAACACTGACTAGCTGTGTCGACTGAGTTTCTCTAAGCTTCGGTTTTCTTCTTTGCAAAGGGAGGATAATAACATTTACTCCAAAGATTCAAAACCATCAGTACATCAAGATCATCTGCAGGGTCACACTAGTAACTGTGAACGCATGTCAGCCGTGGATCAGCAGTATTAATCTGAGTGGGGTGGGTGGTCACACCTTCGTAGCCCTCATGCTTTTTACTTTTGTGCTTCCTGCAGGAACGATTCCAGGTGAAGAATCCTCCCCATACATACATTCAAAAGCTCAAAGGCTATCTGGATCCAGCTGTAACCAGGAAGGTAAGATGGATTTGTTTGCACTCTTTGCTGTCCCTTCCTCATTGGTGAGCGGGCACCTCCTGCACTGGAGGGGACTTTCCTTCCTCTGCATTATAGCCTCTGCTTGAGCCTCCAGCAAGACAGCCACCATGAGGAAACAAAGAAGAAAGCCATCCTTCTCATGTAAGGAGGTGTTAAAAAGTGCTTTCCTGAGATGGGAGTCATGTACCTCGGATGGTTATTGAGTCACTGCCATTTCCAATCACACAGGGCTGCGAGTCCAGAGGTGTTAAGGCCCCTCAAAAAAGCAGGCTTAGCAAAGGGAATACTTGTCTTTCATGCTTTGGTGCATTTCCAGAGGCCTTGAAAAATCACTGTGGCTTTGTCATCCCAGCTGTGTGCTCATATCCTGTGTTGATGCTATTAGCAGCTTCCCCCGGGCCTAACCCTGCCCCTGGCCCCAAGAAGGTAGAGAGAGAATAGCTGATTCCGTTCTCAGCTGACTCTCTCCTTTTACAAACAAGCTGTGCTTTGTGCAGCCACACAATTGGTTTAAACTGATGCCTTGTGGTAAAGCATGTAGCCTGGCACAGCCCCGCGAGCTGGGATCGGTCCTGGGATGTCTCAGGGCAGAGTTGTCCTCGCTCAAGATGGGTACAGGCACTCTTCACCAGATAGCACTGGTTTTTTGGTTGACCTTCCACAGCTCCTGCTTTCAAGGCTGCAGCAACAATAACTTGAGCTGAATTCCCTCTGTTTCAGTGTGTGACTCATGAGAGAAGAAAGGCACACTTTTCCTAGTTGCCCACTGTTTCTAGGGCTCTTATAATTCTTTTCAAATCTTTTTATCTTCTGTTTCCACTCTAAACATCTCCACCACCCCCATCCAAGAAAATCGAGCAAATGAGAACAGCTTTTACTTCCTTTTGGAAGTTTCCCGACCTTTTGTCCTGTGGTTAACATGAGACAAGCAGAAGAAATACAATCTAGGGGTGACGGACTGTAGACCTTTACTGTCAGCTAGATGCCATATGTGACTTGACTGTGGTGCAGACTCCTCTTCTAAGAATGTACCTGTCAAAGTATCATAATATCCCCACCCCACAAATATGGCTCACGCATGGTTCTTTTCTTAAAAGAGCCTCTGTCAGTCCCCCTGAATGAGTCTGTCCCCTCTTTCTTGTTTCCTTTTCCAAGGGTATAGCAGCCTTCAATTTCATCAGATTACAGAGGGTTAGATGAAGGCACCACCCCTCTTCCCCAACACAACCCAAAAAAAACCAGGAGAATTTTTTGGCTATTTCTTTTTATAGGGGCAGCAAGATTGTGTTTTATTATTTTTAATTTTATTATTATTATTTTTAGAGAGTGTGTGTGCCCATGCTAGTGGCGGAGGGGCAGAGAGAGAGGGAGGGAGAGAGTCTCAAGCAGGCTCCATGCCTAGTGCAGAGCCCAACACAGGGCTCGATGTCACGACCCTGGGATTATGACTTGAACCGAAATCAAGAGTCAGACACTCAACTGACTGAGCCACTGAGGCGCCCTAAGATTCTGTTTTAGAAATAATTTCAGAAATTCCCCAACTTCGGGATGCCTGGGTGGCTCAGTCAGTTAAGCGTCTGACTTTGGCTCAGGTCATGACCTCATGGTTCGTGAGTTCAAGCCCCGCCTCGAGCTCTGTGCTGACAGTTTGGAGCCTGGAGCCTGCTTTGGATTCTGTGTCTCCCTCTCTGCCTCTCCCCCACTTACACTCTATCTCTGTCTCTCAAAAATTAAATGTTAAAACAAATTAAAAAAAGAAAAAGAAATTCCCTAATTTATAAACCTTCAGGCGGTGGCTCAGACCCTAGGATTAGGAACCCTCATGTTGCTAAGTGAGGCAGAAACGTTGGTGTTTATGCGTAGACTGAGTGCTCCTCTCACTTACAGCAAGTTCTATTCCCAATTACCTCAACATTCTCAGATTCTTAGGAAAAAGGAGAGGATAAGAGCACTCCTTGAGAACGCTTCTCTGAGTCCATCCTCAAGTTCTGTAAGAAGGAGATGCTTGGAGAGAAAAGGTGGCTTTCTCCTGGAAAAGGCCCAGTTCTCTTCTGGAACCATTATTCCTGAGCTAAGCGAAGAATGTAAAACAAATAAGCTGTTTAGAGAGTGTTTTGCTCCATTGCAAATAACTTCATAAAGGACAAAGATGAGGATATCTGTGTGGGCTGACCTTCACTCCTGACCAGATACCAGACCATGTGTTCACCTGAGTGGCCTGCTTTGGTCTGTGCCTTGCCTTTCAAGATCAGTCATTCTGCTGAGAAAAAGATAAAATGGATGTTGAATCAACCACCCTTGCACTTTCTGTCAGGAGCTGGCAGTAGGAAATGATCTTTTCCACTCAACTTAATGCTCATGCTTAAAGCCTGGAAAGAGGAAATTTTGCTTGGAATAAGGCACGGCTTGCAGTTAGAACAGGTTTGAGATTCTCAGCTGTACTACTACAGTGAGGAAAAGGGAAGATTTCAAATCGGGATTTTCAATTTTAGCCACTCTAGACTGAGTTGTCTTCCCTAACCTATGTCTGGAGAGCTTAAATAGTTTAACTCATTTATCTTTTGTTCACAATGAATAGAAGATACTTAATTTGCTGTCTTGTAAGAACATTTCTTAAGCATATTCTGTTTAGATTTTCTGCTAAATAGTTTTAAGGGAAATCCTGGAGGGTAAGGAAGGAAGAGCCTAAATTCTATATCTCTGTGACCAGGACTCTGCAAAATAGCCTCCTCGTTGAATACCAGGCGGTGCTGGTGTGTGATTTGGGGAGGTGCATTCATACGTCGCATGGGAAAAGACCATGAAGAAAGGAGTGTGGTTATCTGCAGGGTGTGCAGTTGTGAAATGAGACCTGTTGCGTGGATTTCCAGGGCTCCTCTGTGCGCTCATCCCTGGGCCTGCCTATAATGGAGAGGGCCAGGGGGAATGTTCCACACTACTCACTGATGGTACCTGGCTCCTTGTTGCTGCTCCCCACAAGCACATGGTTTTTGTGTGTGGTGTTTTGAAGCATTCTCAATACATTGTCATGGCGCAGAGTGCTAATAGTCATTTCCTATGTGTTAGAGAGGTGGATGTCAAGGTTTCTCCATGGTCCCGAGTCCCACTGACAGTTACACAACCCTCGAGAGAATATAATACAGGGACAAAGTCAGTTTGGTTTTCTCTGTTACTGTGCAGTTGTAAAACTGTAGTGCCTGCCATAGTAAATACCTGAGAAATGTTATCTGTTACTGTTGTCGTTCCTGGTATCTCCTGGTGTTTTGATGGAGTGGCTCTATTTTGATGTATGCCTCTTAGCCCTTCAGCAGATCCTCTTTCTACCCTATTGTGTCCTCGGTGCTACACAGGGTGCCCTTGTGGCTGATGATGAGCTTTCCCTGAGGACCAGCAAAGGCCACGGGGAACGAGTCAGAACTGTGCACAAAGCAAAGCTGGGAACGCCGAGTTGCTTTCTAAAAGGCCACATATGCAGATAGTCTGAGACTTGTGACTCTGACATGGGAATGGCCTCTCCAGAGCAGCCAGCAGGCCTGGGAATGGGTTCCTCAGCTGTGTGGCTGTAGACTCTGCCTCATCAGCGGTCCTCATTGCTGGAAACCTCTTCAGGAGACACCGGGTTTGGATGTCCCTCCAACTGATACATAACTCTTCTGTCATTTCCTAGGCCTTTCTTGACAAAAGAGGGGAGTGGCTCTTTTTTCATTGTTTTGGGGATGCTTTAATTTCATCTATCTCAATATACCCAGATTCTAAAAACCAAGAAGGTCTTTGGAGTTCTTTAAGGATGGCAGTCAGAGGAAACCGTCAGATTGTTGGCTTTCTTGGGGCCCTGGTGAGAAGCAGGTGGGGTAAAGGAGAAGAAGGTAACAGAAGTCCACCCTTGCTGATCAGGCTTCCAGTCTTCACCGGGATACCAGGTCCTTCCTGTGGCATGGCAGGGCTTGGATCTGTCCACCGCACATCCTCCCTTTCCAGCCTTCCTCCATTCCTTCCTGTCCTTGGATGCCTTCGTCTTTGGAACTGGATGAGCCTATTTCCACCACAGTTGTGGTAACAGAGGAGAAGGGTCCCTAATATCCTGAGCTAGAATTCTCACAGCCTTTTCTTGAAAACTGTGTAACATGCAGGTGGTTTGGATTTGTAGCACAGAGAGCATAGAACTCTTCTTAAAAGGCATGGTGTATCAAATGTGCTACTTCCAGAGTGGCCTAAGACTTTGGTTACTCTAAATAAATGTTTCAGTAGGAAATCGTGTTCCTGACAATGGATGTGCATTGCAACTCAGTGATACACGGGGATTATTTAGAGGTAAGAGGATAAAGAAGCATATGTTTACTAGCAGAGGGTGATTCATTGAAGAAAGAAAGACCTGAGGGGGTTCTAGAAGGATTGGTAGGGTTTTTATTGGCCAGGGAACGAGGAAGGACATTCCAAAAGTAGAAGAGACCTTCCAAATGAGGGCTCATAGGTAGAGGTAACTCTGAATGCTGACTTTTGGGAAACATTACGCTCTATAGAAAATAACCTAACAGTCCTGAGATAGCTGCCTTAGAAAGACCACCTTGCAAGGGTGGCTCTTAGTTGGCACTTGGGAACTTGCATTGCAGGAGAGTTCATAACTTTCCCTGATAAGAAGGATTCGCTGTGCCTAAACTGTTCATGCCAACAATACAGTTTATGCTGACTGCCTTCTTTTTTCTTCCTGGGAGTCTGGACTTGTGGTATGTGCTAGGCAGAGAATGCCTAAGTGACCAGCTCTCAATAAAAACGCTGGCGGACAGCTTTTCTGGTGGACGGCATTTCACAAATACTATCATTTGTGACTCCTCTGGGAGAAGACTATTGGAAGCTTGTATCTGTTTTCCTCTGGACTTGACCCCGTGCACCTTTCCCTTTGCTTAGTGTGCAATAAATCTTAGCCATAAGGACAACTGTATGCTGAGTTCTAGGAGGGAGTCTTAGGAAATCATTGAAACTGGGGGTGGGTGGGTAAGGGAACCCCAACACTTAGGTATTTTGGTGAATTTTGTAGGGTAGGGAAAAATAATGTACTTACTCAAAGACACCTAGTATATATGATGTAAGTAATTTTTCAGTCCTTTTGCACAAGCTAATTTTCATGATGAGAATAATTTGTATGCTTTGCAAAAGGAAATGCAAGAGAAGCCCGCTTTAAGAGCAGAGATGTTTTCATATTGTGTTAAACAAGTGGCAGTTCTAGCAGTTGATGAAATCTTTTTTGTGAGATTATGTGTTCTTGAATTACAGAAATTCAGGCGGCGTGTTCAAGAATCCACACAAGTGCTAAGAGAACTGGAAATTTCTTTAAGAACCAACCATATTGGGTAAGTGAGCCCATTTAACATTTTAGCTTTAAGGCTTTTGAACACTTTACCAAAAGGCTGAATCATATCCAAAGAATTCAGCTTCCTTGTTGATCATTACAGATTAAGAGACTGAGGTTTAGATGGGCGGAGCCTTTGTTAGTACTTTAGCTGCTATCAGTAGAAGCAGGACAGACCGTCTTTGATTCGGATATTAATAACAATCCTAAAATTCTTTGCTTGGATACAGTGATAGTGCTTGGTCTCTTGTGTGTGTAACAATTCCTGGCAAATCAGGAACTCACAAACAAGTAATGTATCCTGGGATCCTGGAGGATCTCTCAGGGAAGTCTTGCACCTGGTTAGTTGAAGCTGCTTCATTGTGCTTTCTTCAGCTCCAGAAGGGACAAGAAACTGGAATGATGTCATCTGACGCCCTTCATTGCACTTAGGTGTTCTGAGTATCTCTGTCCTGCATCCCTAGACTTCAGGACCAGGAGTGTAAATCCACTCCGGAAGATAAAGTTGGGAGAATCTTAACACTAAGCATTTCTGGGAATTTTGCATGCGACTTGCCTCTAGCGAGTACAACTGTATTGCATTCTCCCTTACTCCTAGAATGGCATAATTGTACAGTACCTTAGAATAAGAGGATTCATCTCCAAGGCAGAATGATATCAGATAGGCTCTTTTGCAGCTTTAGTTCTTCGGACATACCTGTTTAACACCCAGCCAGTTATTTGGCCCCTCTGTGTTTTGATTCTTTAAATTTAACAGAGAGAAGATTATAGACTTTAGATCTTTCAGAATTTTTTCCTGCGACATTCTTTGCAAGTGTATTGGAAAAGAAGTTTTGTATGTATGTTACATTACAGTTTTGCAGATTATTATGTAAAATAAATACACTCCAGCAATCATAGTTTACTTCTACTTCAGGCTGTGCTTTGGTATAAGCCATTCAAATGGTTCATTTCCACAGTTATTTCAGAATAAGCTTTTTTAAAAAAAATTTTTTTATGTTTTTATTTATTTTTGAGATACAGCGTGAGAGGGGGAGGGGCAGAGAGAGAGGGAAACTCAGAATCCAAAGCAGGTGCCAGGCTCTGAGCTGTCAGCACAGAGCCGGGCACAGGGCTCAAACTCACGTACTGCGAGATCATGACCTGAGCGGAAGTCAGATACTTAACTGACTGAGCCACCCAGGCGCCCCAGAATAAGCTTTTTTAAATTGCAGATTATGCGAGGTTGATTTATCGGTGATGAAGCTTGGGTGAGAATGTTCATTTCCTAAAGGATAACTGCACATTTGTCACCTTGAGAATGAAGTATTTGGAAAATGAACTGATTTCTAAAGTTGATAATCACTTTGTCCAAGAAAATGGACTGTCAAGCAGTGGGTCATAGAATCATGGTATTAGAACTGGAAGAGAAGTTAAGGATTACCTAGTTCTTCATTTACAGATGAAAAACATTCAAGACCAGAGAAGGTGAGTAACTCGTATAAAGTCTATGGCTGTACAGCCAGGTGCTGTGGTTCAAAATGCCGTGTTCTGTTTCTTACATAGTCTAATCTGACAGCTCTTTCCCTGAAAGGAAGTAAGGTAATCAGGGCCCTGGGATCAAAGCAATGAGGCTTGTCTTTTGGGGGTGAAAGTGGTGGTGATTTAATACAGTTGGGCATCCAAGCTTAGGAAACTCAAATACTTTCCAATATTTACAGATCAGGAACTAGATTCCATTTGGGAAGGTCCAACCCTGGACTGTTGGCACTTCTTCTTGACTGACAATGGTAGAATGAGCTGCAGCCAGGGTTTCTACAAATTGTCAAAGAGCATTGCTGAAATAATGTGAAATTGACCATCAAATACCAAAGCAAGACAATCCTTTCTGATACAAAGTTGGCTGAAAAGAAGAGCCTGGGTTGGGCTGGAGCCAGTGCAAATCTGCAAGCAATCCGAGTAGTTTGCTGTTTAGGATCCTATAGGCATGTTGAAAGATTCTTACATTTCTTTCATCTTTAGCATCTGAAGTTTCCCTTTGTCTACCACCTATTGTGTGAGACTTTGTGAAAGCTTTGGCTCGAGCAGCAGAAAAATTCATGGCGGCTCATTTTCTGGTTGCATACAACCATTTTTTGGCTTCTCCTTATATGGAATGAAGCCACGCACCAGGGCTTTGACCTATCTTGACTGTCCTGAAAACCCAAACTTGAACTGGACTCTTCATTATGGAAACTAACTGGCTTGACCTCATTTGATTGGAAAGTCTTTTGAAGAATTACTCAGTAATGTGAAAATCACCAATTATTACAGTGAGGAATTCTTGGAATGCAATGTGCTATATAAGGTATTCATAGATTTTATTGCCCTTTATTGAGGTACCATAATAGAATAATTGGGTGTCCATTGTCTTATGGAAAAAGAGATCTTGGTTCAGATTTTTGCTGTGCTCTTGATTAGTTATTAAATAAGTTATTTAGATAAGTTGCATAAGCTCTTTGTACTTACTCTGTGACCTAAGTTAACTTCTTATCTATAAAATGAGGATATTATTTACCAATATGAATGTTGTAAGGTTAAATGAGATAACTTATGAAAGACCTAATATAGGCTCTAATACATAATAGTTACTCAAAATATGATAACTATTATTGTTAGGCTTATTGAAAATAATGTTTAAGGGGCGCCTGGGTGGCGCAGTCGGTTAAGCGTCCGACTTCAGCCAGGTCACGATCTCGCAGTCCGTGAGTTCGAGCCCCGCGTCGGGCTCTGGGCTGATGATGGCTCAGAGCCTGGAGCCTGTTTCCGATTCTGTGTCTCCCTCTCTCTCTGCCCCTCCCCCGTTCATGCTCTGTCTCTCTCTGTCCCAAAAATAAAATAAAAAACATTGAAAATAATGTTTAATAATAATTCAATATTATTATTTTACCTCTAAGGAATTCCATGCAGAGATTGTTACTTTCTCTGTCTAAAATGACCCTGACACCTAGGAAATTGTGATTCCCAGAAATTAAAAGGAAGAATTACATTTAAAATCTACTTGTCTTGTAAAGGTTATTCTTGGCACATGCTTGTATTTTAAGCCTAAAGTCTGAGACTTTGCTGAGATAACATTCCAAGGTACAGCTTTGTCCAGCAAAGGGTTTGTTCTGAGTTGTGATATAAGCCTAAAACTGTATAAATGGAAGCAATCTTCTGAGAAAGAAAATTAATTTTCTTTGAGCCAAATTGAAGTAAGAATTGGACTAGAAGTAATCTTATTCACTTACTCTTAGGAACTATAATAATAGAGAAGAATTGGATTATGACTTATCCAAGCCCTTGAAATGACTTGAAATACCCTTGAAAGGAGCCAAGTACTGTGAGAACACTTTGGCTATGCAGTGTGAGTAGGCAGAGATATCTGTGGTGGTATTTTGGATGTCAGGGCGATAAGATTCAGGTGGTGGTGGTGGTGGTGAGCTGGGTAGGTTTATGGGCTTTATTCCTGGCACTGAGGTATAGGTTCTGTCTCTTTGCAGGTACTTTATTGTAACAAAACTCTCCATTAAGAGAGAAAATTACTTTTCATCCTGAGTGCAAGAACATAGATGTTCTGAAAGATGCTCATTTCACTTTATCTCATTGGAGCTGCAAGAATGGGCATGCGGTCGTGGGAGGAATGTGTCATTTGGCAGGGAGAAGAGTTGTGGAAAGGGGAAGGAGCCCAGAAACTGCTCAGTGAAGGTCTTTTCTCCTGCAATTCTCAGAATCTTGGTGAACAGGGTCTGGCTGGGCCAGGCCAGTGAAAAGAGAGAGAAGAATAACTAAGGCTTTTAACAGGTGTACAGCTGATTTGGGGTGTATGTATATATCAAACTGTGCTATGATTAATTCATTCTTAAGTGTTGATTCTTAGAAATCCTAAAGATTATGATCTTGTCATTTATTAAATATGTTCATTGTGTTATTTCTTTACTTTTCTTTCTTTTTTTTGTGTGTGTGTATGTTTATTTTTGAGAGAGAGTGGCAGAGCACAAGCGGGGGAGGGGCAGAGAAGGAGACACAGAATCTGAGGCAGGCTTCAGGCTCTGAGTTGTCAGCCCAGAGCCCGATGCGGGGCTTGAACCCACGAACTCTGAGATCATGACCTAAGCCGAAGTTGGATGCTTAACCGACTGAGCCACCCAGGCACCCCATCATTGTGTTATTTCTTACAAAAATCTTTTTATTATTGCCCTTTACCTCTCAGCCTCTGTTTATAGATGAGGAAAGTTAGAGTCAGTTACTAATTATCTTGCTTCAGTCCACACAATTGAGAAGCACTGAGATTTGAACCTTGATATGTCCAAACATAAAGTCCATTATCTGAACCAGCAGTTTTTAAATTTTTTTGATTTCAGGATTCCTTTACTCTTAAATTATTTTGAACCTTAATACGCTTTTGTTTGTGTGGGTTTTATCTCTTAATGTTTACCATATTGGAAATTTAACTGATGAATTTTCACTTTGCTTATTTAATAAAATTTAATTTTTATTTTAAAGTAAATATTTAATAAATACAAAGTTGTAAATACAAAATAATAAACATAGCACAAACAAGATATTTTGTGAGAAATATCTATTTTCCAAAGCAACAAGAAAAAAATAGTAACAGGAATGGCGTTGATTTACATTTTTATAAATTTCTTTAATGTCTGATTAATAGAAGGCAGCTGGATTCTGACTTCTTTGCATTTGATTTGTGGTAATATGTTGTATATGTATGTGAAGATGTACATGAAGAAAAACCGGCCTTACACACACATATGCACTTGAAAAAAGGAGTTTTAAATAACCTGCAGATAATTGTGGGTATTCTTCTTTCATAGTACACCATCCTTCAATGAGTGGTAATTTCTTTGTAGAATCTGAAAGAATATCAATGGGCTTTTGTACTTGGTTAAACTGAAATTCACTGTGGGTTTTTTTTTTTTTTTAATGTTTATTTTGAAAGAGATAGCACGAGCTGGGGAGGGGTGAAGAGAGAGGGAGAAGGATCTAAAGTGGGCTTTGCACTGACAGCAGTGAGCCTGATGTGGGTCTTGAACTCAGGAACTGTGAGATCATGACCAGAGCCAAAGTCAGACCGTCAACCGACTCAGCCACCCAGGTGACCCCACTGTTCTATCTTGAAAATTGAATGGGTCGTTCCACCCAGGCATAATTAGGGTAACATCATGAATTGGTTATTTGGAAAATATGGTTTCACTGAGTTTTTCTGATCTCTCAAAGATTGAGACATTTTATTCTACAATATGAAAACATTCACATTCATTAATAATTATCAGTGTAATCTGAATATACTTTAAGGATTGGGGAGTTGTCAAGTTCGTGGTGGGGAATACAAGTGTTCCAGAATTTTTAGTTGTTTGTTTGAAACCTCATATTTTATAATGGACAACAAATCCTCTCAGTTGTTTTCCTTGAAACGATACGCTCACTTCGTTCACTTTTGAGAAAATGTCTGCCAAATACCCAAGACAGAATAACTGTATTTGTTAGTCATTTTATGTTTCATGTAAAAAAAAAATAAAAAATAAAGAACAACAAAAAAACCCAACAGCAACTTGTTCAGTTGGTGTCTCAAAAAACTGCACAAGTGCTTTTCCTGGAGTCAGCCGTGGCACTTGGGGAAAGTAGGGGAGAGAGGTGTATGTGGGCTTTCCATTTTGTTAGATAGAAAATTAAAAAGATACAGACTCATGGCACAAGCTATAATAAAATCAGTATTTTTTTTTTTTTTATTGCTTCCTTAAGGACAGTTTAAAGTGAAGCTGACTTTTTTCTCTCCCAAGTGCTCTGGGTGAAGAACACTAAATAGGTGTATTTTGTGCTAGTCGCAGTTTTCTCCACCATTTATTTTGTACCATCAGTGTGGGTGTCAGCACTGTGGAAAGCAATTACTATCTTAATATTTTCGTGAAAACAGTTTTAACTTCCCAAACCCCTCAGAGGGTCTCAGGGACCCCTAGTGATGTGTGGGCTGCACTAAGAACCGGTTGGTGACACTGTCTTGAAGAATAGATTTGGCAGCTGATGGTTTATCTGAGTGACGCTTACCTTCTTTCTCTTGCTGCTTGTGATTCTTTTGCATGATTTTTCCTCAACTGCAGTTTCCGCCATGTATTAGGAGCACCTCCAAAAGGAGACTGGCAAAGGGAATTCACCACTGTCCCTTATCTTGTGATCTTGGGTCTGCTTTGTTTAATCTTAGAAATTTGGAGCCAAAAAGGTCCCTTGAGACTTCACTTTCTAGATCAGAACAATGAGTTTCTAAAGTTGGCCGGGTTCAGGGGTGGGGTGAGGAGAGTGGAAGCAGAGAGGAACGAGCAACTCTGAAACAACTTGAACCTGTCTATGATAAAACAGTAACTGTTGACATCTGCACATAGATTCCTTCCTTGAGTAAGAGTTTTTTTCAGAGCTCTTTTTCCTTATCATGGTCTCTTCCAGCTCCTGAGCAGCTGATTTGGAATTTGCCTAATTCAAATTTACAACATACGGTAATTACACTGAATCTGTGGGGGTACTCAGTGATGCATGCTATCAGAGTCAGAAATAATTCTTGTTTCCAGAACCTATAATCATCCAATTTGAAACGGTGTGCATGTTGGCAACATGTAAAACAAAACAAAAAACTATATAATATGCACAGAAGTGAAAAATGGAAATAATTTTTTAGAGGAACCCTAAATTTATGATATGTCATTGCAGGATCATGTATGTGAATCTGCACAGTAGGGCTTCCATTTTTTTATGCCTTTAAGTTAAAGATACTGCTTTGAAATTTGCCCAGTTTTCATCTTTACCCATTTTGTTTGTATACTGTTTGCTCTCAGAAGTTCACTCTCACCTCTGTTCTCTCCTCCACAGTATATCCCAAATGTAGAGGGGCTAGGAATTGATAAGAGAGGGGAAAAAGTGAAGACTGTTTTGGTTTTTTTTCCCCTGTAAATGCATAGCCTTTTTGCTGAAATGACTTGGCTAACCTTGGATCATTTGGCAAAGAGGATAAGGAGGTCAACCATGGTGGATTTAAAAAGTTTTTTTTTTTTAATTATTATTAAGTTTATTTATTTTGAGAGAGAACGTGTATGTGTACGTACAAGCAGGGGGAGGGGCAGAGACAAGGAGAGACAGAATCCCAAGCAGGTTCCACATCATCATCGCAGAACCTGATGCAGGGCTTGAACTCATGAACTGTGGGATCACGACCTGAGCCAAGATCAAGTCGGAATCTTAACCAACTGTGCCACCCAGGTCCCCCCACTGTGGTAGATTTTTATCTTACTCTTCCCTAAATCACCTAGGGGTGTCTGGGCCATATCAAAGACCCAGGGAAGATCTCAGGGTTTAGAAAAAGAGATTAACCTCATGAAATTAAACCTCTCAGAGGCAGGAATTGTTACACTCTAGCCGGCTTGTTAGGAACTGTGCAGTTTGTTCCTGCCTTTCACTGTGAAAATTGTTTTTAAGGCACTTATACTCAAAATCAGCAACTGGGGCTGGAGGCATCCATAATAGCATTGGATTCAAGAAAGAGAAGCTAGCTAAATAGTCTTTATCCCTGCATGAAAATGTGTTCATATTAGTACTTTGAGTCAAGAGAATTGTGGCTCCTGCCGCGCGTGGCTCCCTCCCTCCCTCCCTCCCTCCCTCCCTCCCTCCCTCCCTCCCTCTATTTTATTTAAACATTTTCTTATCTGTGAGTCATTTGCCTCCCATTTAGTTTGTGGCTAAAATCCCTGAGTTGGAAGTGCTGGTGGTTAAGGCAGTGATAGGTCCACAGGGTGTCCTGGACCATCTCTGCTCTTTAGAGGCTATGTCTAGAAAATCAACCAGAAGGAACTACAATAGTTGTTGTTCTCAGCTCCTACACTGGAGTGTTTTTATGAGCCACTGAGATAGAAAGTGTAGAATTGAGATTGCTCTGTATCATCTGGAGTGTATGGTGACTCTTCATTCTAAAATGAAGACCTCCGTGCCCAGCCCCCGGGATTCCTGCTGCATGCCTGCCATTGAGGGCCAGTTTCAATCACCCAGCCAGAGCTCACAGGCCAGGCCACTGGAGAGGCCTCGGAGAAGCTAAGAGGCTTGAGTTTCCAGAGCAGCTAGTCAGCGGATTTCCATAGTGACTGCCAGCCTTGCTTTAGTGTCCTACCATTTATAAAAAGAAAATTTATTTACTATTTCTAGGCTTCTAATTATTTGCACTTAAAAATGTACAGTGCCTCCTGAGATCTAGCTGTAAAGGGAGAATAATTAAAATAAATCAACTGAAAGTATCCAGAGGCAGAAGCCAGGAGACGCTGTATGTGGTGGTTTTGAAGCCTGACGGGTGGCCAGCTCTTTTAGTTTTTGTCAGCTCTTTTTTTTTTTTTTAAACGTTTATTTATTTTTGAGACAGAGAGACAGAGTATGAACGGGGGAGGGGCAGAGAGAGAGGGAGACACAGAATCGGAAACAGGCTCCAGGCTCCGAGCCATCAGCCCAGAGCCCGATGCGGGGCTCAAACTCACAGACCTCGAGATCGTGACCTGAGCCGAAGTCGGATGCTTAACCGACTGAGCCACCCAAGCGCCCCTTGTCAGCTCTTAAGAGACCCAATGGGTGGTGTTCCTTTACTTTCCTCTCTAGGTATCTTTTTGATATTATTTGCTTATATGTGGCTGTGTTAGGTGCATACATTTTGTGATAGCCTGCCTGAGACACTTGGGAGAAAATACGAGGTAAGCTGCCTGCTTTTCCTGCCTTGCTGCCTCGGGGGGCTACCTGCAGACGTGAGTTTGCATCATGGAGATGAGAGGAATACAACAAAGAATGAGCTCGAGGATAAAGGAAAAAGGCCCCAAACAGAATTTAAAAACAGGCATCCTGAGTCCATCAGATTTTTGTTTTCTTCAGTCAAGACGAAGATATTAAGGGATTTTTCATCCTTAACAATACCCAGACGATTGTCGTGCTGTTGTTATAACAGCTTTCGAAACTAGCTTCTAGAGTAGCAATCGTGTCCAGAGCTGGTGGGCCTGTTTTTTGCTTGGTGTTTTTGGAGGAAGGAAACCAGTTTTGGAACGCATGTGGGTGATGTACCTCAAGTCCCATTTCTGTGATAGTAGCAGACTTTTTTACTTACTTGGCAGTACCTAGTGAAGGCTTATTAATCAGGTATCATGCATTCTTTGAAGATGAATGCCCTGGAGGAAATCCGTGGTAGCAAGTGTTTATCCTCAGTGCCTGAAGGTTCTGTTTGACCACTCTGCTTCATCTCTAGGAGTTATGGCGAAGTGCAAATAAAAATCAGTAAAAATTCTCACTGAACTGCATTCGAACCCACCATTTAAATGCAAGGTGATACTATTTAAAATGAATTAAAGAAAAACATGATCTGTCATGTCTTGGCTTTGATGATGGTATGCGGCGCCTGCAAGTTTTTAAGAGGTTTTAACGTTCATGGAAAAAATTAAGCAAATCATTAACCCTATTGAATTTCCAGAAGCCCCTAAATGCTGGTTTCTCATTGGCTAGTTCAGTGTTTTCTGTGGCCTAGTGTGCCAAGAAGGACTTGAATGTGGATTTGGAACCATGCCTGAACTTCACTGCTTATGTCGTCACGTTCCTAGCTTGCCGCATTCCCTGTGTAGTCTTGGCTCCTTTAACAAGCAGGCTGTGGGTCAGTTGTGGTGGAAAAAATACACTTAGCAGGTTCCTTTTTTAGAACACTTCCTACAGGTCACCTCAAGTCTCCTAAGCAGTAAAATGCAAGGGAGGCACATGTATACCTTTTGCCCCCTTTTCTTGCACGTTGAAATGCTGTGGTTTTTATGGTTACCATATTGAAAAGTACCTACTTCGTGTGATGGAGTCTAGGTCTGCCTCCGTTATTTCCTTGAAGTGAAAGTTTCTGGTGCAACAGTAACTGTGTTCACTGGGCTTTCTCATGGCAGAGCATGTGATGAACCTCTGTGATAATTGTTTTTATTTTTAACAGATGGGTCAGAGAGTTTCTGAATGAAGAAAACAGGGGTCTTGATGTTCTAGTGGAATATCTATCATTTGCGCAGTACGCGGTCACGTAAGTAAAACTTGGCTTTTGGCTTTTGAATTTCATGTGGTCACAGAAGATGCAAGAGAGTGGTAAAATTACATACCGCATTGAGGGGGAGAAACCCAGCAGCAGATGTGGTAAGGTTTAAGGAGGTTTGTTTCCACTCAAGTAGCTAAAAGCAAATCACGTAATTGTTATTAGAAATGCTTTCAAGGCAGAAGTAAAACGGGGGAATCAAAATCACCCTTGGAGGAGTCCTTATTTTTAAAAGAGGTAACTTTCTTCAGTGCTCAAGTTACATTACGTCCATATGGTAGAATACCCTAGCAGATACTGAAAGAGGTATGTGATATACTGTTGAGTGAATAACACATGACACAGAAGAGTGACTTTCTTTTTATTAGAAAACAAAACAAAAATATATACATCTGTACGTGCTAGCAAATGCGGAGAAAATAATTGCAGATGGGGATACCAAATCTAGTGGGACTGAGGGGAGGAGTAAACAGAGGCTTTGCTTTTTTACTTGATGGGTATTTGTGTTGTTTTGACTTCGCCTTCCTAAGGTGAGGGAGGAGAAAATTGGGGCAGAGCAGGAAAAAAAAATCAACGTATTTAACCTTGTTTTTTGTTAATTCATTAAATTTTCCCATTTGCGAGGCTTCTGGAAGGATTTACAACAGGAATGAGAAATGTACATTTCGATGAGACATTTTCTTCTCCACATTCCCTCCTTTAGTCAAAAAAAAGCAAAAAGATTGCAGTATCCACCGATAGACTCTCTCACACACACAGATTGAGGAAGTAATACTTAATAATTGTATTTACAATTTGTTTGGAAGACATTTTGACTTGGGTGATAGTGTTTTCCCCCCTCTCCATGCTGCCTTTAAAAGCAGTAACTTGTTTTTTTATATCGCATCATTCCAAAGAAGTCCTAAGACTGAACCAGATGTTATCTTAGAACCCTCAGCACTTCCTTGAGAATGCGTGAGGAGAAAGCTGTAATTACTCCTACCTAACGGATGCAGAAATGACAGTATTAACTGAGACTAGCTTAATCAGTTTCAGGTTTGATAATTCTGGTGTATGATGTGAAGTAGAGTAAGAGACACCGATGGACAAGTTCTTAGCTTTTTAAGAAGTTGTCCTCTGAGGTATAACCCCACTTTTTATAGCCTATTCTTGCAAAGGGGGTTTCTTGTCTATGTCCATCATGTCAAAAACTGCTAACCTCTTTTTCACTTTATATTCTGTGACAAACACGATAATACTACCCTGCTGCATTGTTTAAAATCTGAAGGAATGGTTATGGAATCGAGGAAAAGCTAAGAAATTTCAGTGGAAATTTCAGTGGAAAAGGATGGCACGCTATGTATGAAATGTTTGCTGTGATTAACCCTTTACCTATATCACGATAGAGCCTGTGAACCAGTTTTCCCAAATGTACCCTCACTTAGGACCAGCAGGAAAAGGAGGTGCTACCACGAGGGGATCCTAGTTGTGGCATAAGATCAAACCCAGCAAAAGATCAGAACTCAGAGCTGTGGTTTCCTAATCTCATTTTTTTGGCGTTGCCTTTACATTCTCTGCTTGCTAGGTTTGGTTTGCTTTTGCCTTGTTTAGATAAGTTTTATATAAATACATAACTTACGTTCTTTCTTGAAACTAATGGGCTGAAAAGTTCCTTACTGTTCCTTGGCTTCTGACAGTTTCCTAGCCCAGGTAATGTGAACCAACAGGTTCATGTTCCATCCCTACATAGGATGCTTAACTAAGGTGTGTGTTTCCTAATTCTGCTCTGTAAGGGGGGGTTGGGAAGGGTGAGCTGAGAGGAGTGGGAAGCTGTGGAACAGCTGACCAGTGACTTGGGGGTCGCAGAGTGACTTGGCAAGAGTAACAGTGACACGGGTGATCTTGGGGTGCCCCCCTCAGCTTACCTTCTCCAGTATCAGTTGTAGACTTCTATTTTTAGTTCTTAAGGATTTGATTACTCAATCCCATCTCTTTTCTGTTCAGCTCTGCTTCCTGCATCCAAAAGCATGACAAAATGGCCAGATCCACTCACTGACGATACATCAGTGGCTCATCCGAGTTTGCAGATGACCATTCGGACGGAATTCTAACAGAATAACTTTATTTTGGCCATCGTATTTTTATAAAAAGTCAAATTTTTTGACAAAAAGTCCTCCTGGTTTTTTCCGATATGTATTGTTACTGTCTCTTCTGCAATAGCCTCTTGAATCTTCCCTGTGATATTACGTATAGCTGCCTTCTGTTTATTCTCTGATCAGGTGTTGCCGGGTGGAACTATGGTTAGAAACACTTGATGAAGTATTTTGTTGAGAAAGGGGAGCGACTAACTTTGGGAGGAGAAAATGCATACAACACAAAGGCCTGGCTGTTTAACAATTTTGTTCCTAAAATTATGCAAAAATGAGCAACTTAACTCTCCATTTATTCTAACATGGTTAACATGAGTAATAACCTCAAAAAATGTCAGAGAGAAACAACAGTCCTACTTTAAAGAGCACCACATTGGGAAGAGATTCCAAAATCAAAGCAAATCCATAACTTTGCAAGTAATGTATCACATATGGTTGGAAAAGTACACTTGCCAACACACTAGGAGAAAATGCTCAGTGAAAATTGATGGGTAGGAATAAATTAGTCTAAGCCTACATATTGACTTGTTAAAGCAAAATGAAGACAGCTGTAAGATCTTTCCTTCCCCTTCCCCCATAGCAGTGTTAGCAGTTGGTAAATTAGTAAGCCTTGTAGTAAAATACAGATAAAACATTACTATTTATTTCTGCGCTGTTGTTCAACTATTTTTTTTGCCTTGCCCAGTATTTGTCATTTTGTATTCTGCAAGTGAACACTGAGTCCGTGAAAATTCTTTTATGTTTCTTTTTCAGTTTTCTTTGTTTGCAAAGACTACCCATTGTAAGGTGCAAATGTATACTAGGAAGGAGCATGTTATGCACATCCCTGCATTTGTGTGACTGTGAACTTTTAAGGCTTCAGTGGCATTTCTCTTTTGTTTTAGTTTTGATTTTGAAAGCGTGGAAAGCACTGTGGAGAGCTCGGTGGACAAATCAAAGCCCTGGAGTAGGTCCATCGAGGATCTACACAGAGGAAGCAACCTGCCCTCCCCGGTGGGCAACAGTGTATCCCGCTCAGGAAGGCATTCTGCACTGCGGTGAGTTCCTTTAATCAGGAGGGAGGCATTGTGATAGGATATGCGGGGACAGCAGAGTTCCTGGCTTCTGGTGATGATCCTGGGCTACAGATTGCTGTAACTTCTCACGCAACCCTTGGATTTCTATTGATGCAAAGGAAAGTTTCCTCAGGAGTTTATGGGAGCATCAGTGGGACAATATTCTGTAGCTTTAAATAGATTTCTGGGAACACCACACCTGCACTCAGCACAGAAAGTTCTGCCAAATGATGGAATGCAGTAGACTCCATCGGCAGCTTAAGTTTTCAAAACCAGGGAGATGCTGACTTTGTGATTTAGGCTGTGTGTTCTGGGTAGAGGCAGCACCTCTTGAGATTTGGGGTTCTCAAGAATTCCTTGTTGGCTCTTCATACTCTTCTCCCCTCCCTTCTTCCATTGGTAGCTCGGGTGTGTGCTCTGTGGGACGTGTTCTTAGTCCTAGGTGCACAATGCTGTAGTGATCCTTTTTATTAATGAAATGCCTTTAAGCAGTGCTTCTTTGGTTAGGTGTGCTCAGTTGTCAACCTTCTGTTTCCTCCTAAGAATTTGTTCTCTAGTCTTTCATGGTTGAAATACCACCATGCTAAGGAAGGATGGGTGCTGATCATCTCTACTGCTAACGGCTGGAATGTCACTGCGATTGATTATTCACTCATTTCCACATTCATTCACTGAAAAATATTTTTGAGCTTCTATAATTTGCCAGGCACTGTAGTTAGAGTTAAGGTACACGGATGGATAAATCAGAACCCTGTCTGTCAAGATGGAGATGACATCTAGAGCAAGTTCTTAAAGGTTGCTGTTTTGCAGAAGTTTAATAAAATTTTTTATGAATAAATGCCTCATTCCCAAATGTTGCTTATTCTTTGCAGCTTGAAAAATTTATGTCACTTATTTCAGACTTGATCTGGCAAGCGGATGTTGTTCCTGTCCATGTTTAAGATCCCCATGGATATTGGGTCATTGGTGGTGAGGTCCCATGTGTCAAGTTGTAAATCAGTGAAAATGTGGCTTTCAGACTTTTCGTAACTGGTAGCCTTTTATTTACCTTTTGTCCCTTTGACTTAGGTTTTGGTCATAGAAAGTTAATATCTCAGTAATAAAGTTCAGTTTTGCTGAAGGATTTGACATTTGAATGAGATGCTTCCAATCAACCATTCAGATTTTCCACGTTTGAAGATGCCAAAAATAATAATGGGTTTTGAATGGTTCAATAATAATGAAGAGCAGTGTTTCAGTTCGTCTCGTGGTATTTGCAATAGGCCAAGAGCTATATAACTTGCTAGTCTACGTCAACTTTACATGTGGACGAGGCTGATTTGGAAGTTGAAGAAAGGCCAGTCATGCCTGAGGAATTCCCTAATGACCTTGGTACAGGAATGGAAATTCTTACCATTAGTGTAGATATAATTATATGTAAGGAATTTAATTGACAAAAGTACATTTTAATTCACTTTTTTATCATTTCCTACTTTGAATGTATCATATATTGGCTAGGTACCACCTTCACAGGATTCATTTTTCTGATTAATAATTCATTATGCCTAATTTTGAATTATTAAAGACTGTTCATTGAGAACACATTGTTTCTAGAAGAGTGGAAGAATCAGGAAAATACGGGAGTATTTTAGGTATAAGGAGAATGGTAGTCCTGGACCCTGGAAGGCATTGTTTGGCAGTTGGCTCAAGGTAGATCCTGTTAGAATTCATTTTATTTTATTTTTTTTATATGAAATTTATTGACAAATTGGTTTCCATACAACACCCAGTGCTCATCCCAAAAGGTGCCCTCCTCAATACCCATCACCCACCCTCTCCCCCCTCCCACCCCCCATCAACCCTCAGTTTGTTCTCAGTTTTTAAGAGTCTCTTATGCTTTGGCTCTCTCCCACTCTAACCTCTTTTTTTTTTTTTTTCCTTCCCCTCCCCCATGGGTTCCTGTTAAGTTTCTCAGGATCCACATAAGAGTGAAACCATATGGTATCTGTCTTTCTCTGTATGGCTGATTTCACTTAGCATCACACTCTCCAGTTCCATCCACGTTGCTACAAAAGGCCAAATTTCATTTTTTCTCATTGCCACGTAATATTCCATTGTGTATATAAACCACAATTTCTTTATCCATTCATCAGTTGATGGACATTTAGGCTCTTTCCATAATTTGGCTATTGTTGAGAGTGCTGCTATGAACATTGGGGTACAAGTGGCCCTATGCATCAGTACTCCTGTATCCCTTGGATAAATTCCTAGCAGTGCTATTGCTGGGTCATAGGGTAGGTCTATTTTTAATTTTCTGAGGAACCTCCACACTGCTTTCCAGAGCGGCTGCACCAATTTGCATTCCCACCAACAGTGCAAGAGGGTTCCCGTTTCTCCACATCCTCTCCAGCATCTATAGTCTTCTGATTTGTTCATTTTGGCCACTCTGACTGGCGTGAGGTGATACCTGAGTGTGGTTTTGATTTGTATTTCCCTGATAAGGAGCGACGCTGAACATCTTTTCATGTGCCTGTTGGCCATCTGGATGTCTTCTTTAGAGAAGTGTCTATTCATGTTTTCTGCCCATTTCTTCACTGGGTTATTTGTTTTTCGGGTGTGGAGTTTGGTGAGCTCTTTATAGATTTTGGATACTAGCCCTTTGTCCGATATGTCATTTGCGAATATCTTTTCCCATTCCGTTGGTTGCCTTTTAGTTTTGTTGGTTGTTTCCTTTGCTGTGCAGAAGCTTTTTATCTTCATAAGGTCCCAGTAATTCACTTTTGCTTTTAATTCCCTTGCCTTTGGGGATGTGTCGAGTAAGAGATTGCTACGGCTGAGGTCAGAGAGGTCTTTTCCTGCTTTCTCCTCTAAGGTTTTGATGGTTTCTTGCCTCACATTTAGGTCCTTTATCCATTTTGAGTTTATTTTTGTGAATGGTGTGAGAAAGTGGTCTAGTTTCAACCTTCTGCATGTTGCTGTCCAGTTCTCCCAGCACCATTTGTTAAAGAGGCTGTCTTTTTTCCATTGGATGTTCTTTCCTGCTTTGTCAAAGATGAGTTGGCCATACGTTTGTGGGTCTAGTTCTGGGGTTTCTATTCTATTCCATTGGTCTATGTGTCTGTTTTTGTGCCATAGAATTCATTTTAATTGGAAAAAAGTGGACCAAAAGTATAGATAGACATGATGGAAATGCTGTTCTGGGAAAGTCAGCAAGTATATGACATGGATGGTTGGCAGATGTGCTAGAAGATGACCAATTAAGAAACCAATATCACATTCTTCTGTCTTGTGTTTGAACAGTTTTAAACTGAGGAATGGAACATTTGAATTTCCTTTGACTCTTCCTTCGTGGGTTCTAGTAACTCCAGAAAATCAAGGTGGCAGTAACTTTTATGCTGCTTATTGACCTGAAGCATAGACTTTTTTTTTTTTAACGTTTATTTTTATTTTAGACTTTTGTTTTTGAACAATGTATATCAATGATACTCCAGCTCTTGTGGTTCATGGATTTGTGCCTGGATTCTAATTCTGTATTTGGTCATTTGATAGCATCTGTGACTTAAAAAACAAAACAAAACAGCAATCAGAAGTACAGGCATATGGTACATGTTGCTTTTCATATACCCAAAGATTGTTTACATTTTTTTTCTTTTCCTCCTCCTTCTTCTTTCCCCTTTCTTTCTCTGCTCCCCACACTTCCTTCACTTTTTGCTTTCTTTTCGTTGCCCTTCTTTTTCATTCTTCCATCTCATTTCTGATTGTCTTCTCGTCCTCTGCTTTGTCCTCTCTCATCCTCCTGTCTCCTCTCCCTCCGGTTCCATTCATGTCTTACACCACCACCAGATTGGTTTCTCTGCCTGAGTATCTTCAGTTCAAATGCCACCAGAGCTGCTCCTCTCCCTGTTGCCTCTGGAGCAGCTTCAGTTTACACACTGATGATGAGGCTTCAAACCGGAAAATCTCGTAAGTCACGGGTGGACACGACACCCATGAGAGCTCGTAGCGCATGGTGGCAGGGTATTTCGACCTATCCCCAGGTTATAATATGATAACCTCATGGCTTACTACCATCACCCTGTGCTGCAACAAAGTCCACTGCCTTTTAAACTTTGGTGAACTCTGTTAGCATATTATGATTTCTCAATTTAAGAATCTGACCCTTTAACGTATATTGTGTTAATATTACAGGTTTTTTGAAAAGAGTAGAAGGATATGAGTTCATGTACTGTAGCTTATTCTGGTAGCTTTGTTTGATAAGAGTGTCTTCTGTATCCAAATGCAGATTTTAGTTCCCTCATCTTAATCTCCAGATAAGAACGTTGATTGAATAGAAATCTGACCCTATATCACTTGGCAAAAGGGGTTCAACTTGGAAGAAGAAAGGGGATTTCAGAAAATTGACAACATTTTATAAATGGGGCTTGATGAAAGAAAAAAGGAAAAACACTGTTTTTACACAAAATTTTAATGTTGATGGACACTCTCCTCTTTGTATTCAGTTTTTAACTATTTAAAATGGAAGATTAAAAATTTTAGGATATGACATTCACCTTGAATTATATTAACTGTTAGGTTTTATCTTATCAATTTGTCAACTTGGCCAGTGGTAAAAACATTGATATTGATGTGGTGGAAACCTGGGATTGTAAGCCTAGGGCCTAGTTTTCCTTCAGTTAAGATTTCTGTTAATGTGGCCATAGGTCTGGCTAAATTAAATGATGCTATATATGCACATGAGTGAGTACATGTTTGATTTTTGAAGACAAAGGTTGTATTAATTCAGATGTAAGAGAAAGTCATTTTTAATTTTTAAGAACAGTTACTTAGTGTCATTAGACTAAATAAGCAGTGACATAGTAAATAGCTGTTTGGATTACTTTTTTAATGTTTGTTTATTTTTGAGAGAGACAGACAGCATGAGCAGGGAAAGGGAAGAGAGAAAGAGGGAGAAACATAATCCGAAGCAGGCTCCAGGCTCTGAGCTGTCAGCCCAGAGCCTGATGTGGGGCTCAAACTCACAAACTGTGAGATCATGACTTGAGCCAAAGTTAGACACTTAACTGACTGAGCCACCCAGGCGCCCCTCTGTTTTGAGTTTTAAAAGAAATGGGTAGAATTCTAAGAGCTTGGAAGAAGGGGCCAGATTTTAACTGGGACTTTGGGTGATGGCCAGAGTTGATCTTCAGGGTGAGGAGAGTGCTTCAGGTAGAAGTAAAATGAAGAGGCATGAGATGAGCAAACGTGTATATCTGAGATCTGGCATGTTTGGGAAAGAGGGAAGAACCTGTCCTTTGTGATGGAGGTAGAGGGCTATTTAATGGAGACATTGGGTCATAGACAAACAAAGCTGGAAAGGGTGTGTTAGCAACTGCCTTGTAGGTAACCCCGACTGACCCTTCCCATTGTGGTAAGGGAACCAAGATCCACATTTCCTCTAAGATGTTAACTTCCATAAATATTTCTTCCTAAGATCCCCCAGAACAAATTTCATATTTTTTCCTGAGATTATTATCAAAAGGAATGACATTTCCTGAGTAGTCATCAACTGAGTATTTACCATCTATTATCCTTAGTGGATTTACATGAAGAGCCGAAGAGTTCAAATTTAGATCGTTGTTGATAAACACTTTAGCACAGTTACCCCATTCCTGGCAGTGTTTTCCATGTCAGTAATTAAAAAAAAAAAAATTTTTTTTTTCAACGTTTATTTATTTTTGGGACAGAGAGAGACAGAGCATGAACAGGGGAGGGGCAGAGAGAGAGGGAGACACAGAATGGGAAACAGGCTCCAGGCTCCGAGCCATCAGCCCAGAGCCTGACGCGGGGCTCGAACTCACGGACCGCGAGATCGTGCCCTGGCTGAAGTTGGACGCTTAACCGACTGCGCCACCCAGGCGCCCCTCCATGTCAGTAATTTTTAAAAATATTTAACAATAGGCACAAAGGTAATGGATGACATTGATAGGATTTTTATTGGGGGGAAAAACATACTGAGTGTCTACCGTGTGCCAGGCACTGTTCTAAGGCCCTTCAGTGATTTACTGTTCACCATGGCTTTATGGGATAGTGATGACTCTTATCCCTGCAAAGAAGCTGAAGTCTCTAGTGGTTAAGCAACTTTCCTGAGATCAAACAGTGAGTATAGGAGGCGGGATGTGAAGTGAGCTGGCCTGACTCCAACTTTTTTTTTTAATTTTTTTTTTTTAACATTTATTTATTTTTGAGACAGAGACAGAGCATGAACGGGGGAGGGGCAGAGAGAGAGGGAGACACAGAATCGGAAGCAGGCTCCAGGCTCTGAGCCATCAACCCAGAGCGTGACGCGGGGCTCGAACTCACGGACCACGAGATCATGACCTGAGCCGAAGTCGGACGCTCAACCGACTGAGCCACCCAGGCGCCCCATGACTCCAACTTTTAAACCATGTTATCCTGCCTATTTATTCACAGGATGATTTTTTTCTCCCTCAGTAAATAGTCTCTGTTATATCAGGGTGTCCACCTGTCTTGATGTCAGTTGTACCCTGCAGGAAGGGCTTTTGCTGATCCTTCTCAGAAAATGTGCCTTTTTCTACTTCATGCAAAGATGCCAGAGGAGCTACTGGAGACCCTCATCAATATGCTGTCAACATAAATGATCAGTGTAGCTTAGCTATTACAAACAAGTTACATAGAAACATGAAAAAGTAATTTCTAAACAAAGGACAAGAGTCAGACAAAAAGTTCTGCATTTATATGATTTCATTTTTGCCTACGTGCAGATGGGAAGGCATTGAAAAAGAGTTTATCAAATGAAAATAGTGACTGTTTTTCACCAAAGGCGAGATTATGAGTGAGCTTTTTTCAGATTTTTGTTTGTACGATGTTTTAGAACTGATGGAAAATACATGTAGTATATACCTATGAATCAGACGCCACCTAACAAAGAACCTTGAATTTTGGAGTTTGGGTTTTATCTGGTAGACAGCAGAATGGGAAAACACATGAGGTAGTTGAACTTTTTGAGCGCGTAGGGTCTAGTGAATGCACTGGGTGTTGATTGGAGGAACAGATGGCTGATGCTTGGACCTCTAAAGGAGGTACCTGAGAACTTAGAACATAGAGCAAAGGCCAAGTATGAAGATGTTCCAGAATTGACTTGGTGGTCAAAGTGGTAAAGAGAAAATTTTGTGTATGATTGATTAGAAGAGAAATAGAATCATTAGTAGAAACAGCAAAGTTGGAATCTGGAAGAGATCTCATATGTGGTTATTTGAACACTTTTTGTTGATGAGGCACGGAGCTAAGACCTTGTTGTCCAAGGAGTTACCTAGTTCCTGCAGACCTATTTCCACGCATGGACCAATGGCCCATGTAGTTGATTCGGCTTTGTTGCAGTAAATACTTGTGTCCACAGCAGTATTCCTGATGTTATTTAAATATATGGGAACACCAACTCTGTACCAGTTTGCGTGAAAAGTAGGAGGTATTCTGGAAGAAGCTTTGAAGCTCTTACAAGTTCTTTTATTTCAATAGTAGAGCTTTACCTTCAATTTTAACTGTTGGGGGAAGAAAATCATGTAACCTCTTAAACCATTATAGTATTAGATTTAAAAAAAAAAGATCTCTTAATTGTATAATTAGAAGCTAAAGCAGTTTTTACCTTGATTCAGAACAAGAAGAACAGTGTTCTGTTCATTTTCTAGTTTATATAAATTAGGGATGTAATTTCTAAAATGATCGTTATTCTCTTTTCTCTTTCCTCTTCTGCCCTCAAGTTACACAAAATCAACTCAAATTTTTTTATAGTATTTTATAGTCTTCATTATTGAGAGTTGTAATCTGTATTTTGTTCTAGAAGTAGTTCTCCTTGACTGCATGTATTAAAACTTTCCATATGGAAAGATACTGGAAAATCTAATCTATTTCCATAGAGTCCAACTTAAAGGGGGGAAAATTACAAATAAAAATAGGTTAAAAAAAATGTTCTCAAAGCCTGAGTTCTCTCTGTTCATCAGAGAGTGGATACTGTTTGAAATTTTCATTAACACTGAATTTAGAAGGAGAGAAAGAGAGGAAAGTAAAGAAGAAAAGTAAAAAGGTAAGATAAAAAAGGCAAAAAAGAAAGAGTAAAGGAGGAGGAGAAAAAAAATGAGATGTTCGTTAAAGGCAATACTCGAATGTTGTTTCTGAGGGAAGAGAAATGTTCAAGATACTCCTTAACCTGATGGACTTTTGTTCTGAAGATCTAAGGTTCCAGAATGCAGTATTTATATAACTATATATAAAATACTTTCTAAATTTTCAGACTTTATAAAAATAATCTGCAACTACAGACTTCCAATTTTACTTTTCAGCACAATTTATAAGAGAAACAACTGAAGGTGTTGGGTTACTGTGTTTCAGGTTTTTGTATTGCTTTGTTTATTTGAAGTTGTAAATAAAGAAAAATGTACTTGGATTAAGAATGTACATTTCAGCTTTTCAGCTAGGAGCTGATATTAATGGCCCTGCTGGTGAAATTGATGATAGCTCTATAGCTTGTGGTGCACCATACAAGCAGATTTGTCAAGTGTTTTCCACTATGAGAAACATTTATCTCACTTGTTCCACCTCTTCATTGGGTCTTTTCTCCAATGGAAGACCAATTGAAAGAGGTTATGATCTGGAAGTCATCTGACCAATGCATTGTTGGGGATCTGTCTCACAGGTACTCTGTTACATATGATAGGGTCTGGGACCTCCCTCACATGTTATGATAGTAAAGAACTTGGCTCCATAGTGAGCGGACAGTCCATGTTAACCATATAGGGTTGAGGGGAAAATTTGAAGATGACGCAGGAACTTCCTACAGCTGTGGTCCAGGACCTTCATCAGCAAGACTTAACCATATACTTAACAGGTGAATGGTGCTTTGCCAAAGTGCTGAGGATACAGAAAGATACATAAACTATTTGTATAAGATTCATGGTTACTAAAGGACATTTTCATGCTTACATCATTAAATCTTCATGAATTTTGGGGGGCGGGTATTTAAGGACTATTAGCCTGATTTTACAGATGAGGAAGCTGGGACTCAGAGAAGTTATCCATACCTAGTAAGTGACAGAGCCAAGGTTTATAATCAGTCTTCTGACTTCTGTGTCAGATGTCTTTATGATTTGATTGAGAAACATGTGTATGTGTGTGCTCCTGCACACTGACCTATGTTAAGTGTCATATGAGTATAACCAACACCAGTGTATGGAGGCCAGAGTGAACAGTAAAACCTAGGAAAGATTCATGATGTGGTCTGGATGTGAAAGAGCAGTGAGTAAGACTTGGAGGAGGGACTCTGAAAGGGGAGAAGGAGGGAGAGTGGAATGGGCAGTGGTTCAGTGGTAAGACCACATGGTTTGTTTAGGAAACAATGAATAGATGAGTCTGGCTGGAAGCAGTTTAGAAGCAGTTTATGTAATATTTTGAAGGCCAGGGTATGGAATTATCATTTTAGCTCATTGGCAATGATCTATTGAAGGTTTATGAAAAGCAGGGGTGATTTGGAACAAACATAGAAATATTTCTATTTAAAGGTCACAGGAGATAGATGGTTTCCTTGAACACTTTTCACGTAGGGATATATATGAATTAATTAATAACTCAACGGCAAATACCTTTGTCAGAGGGAATGTAATGAAAGCTTAGAAGATTCAGACAAATAAGGCTCTCCATTCATATAGTGGGTTGGCACGCTGTTTACCCACTTACTCTGTTCGGAAAGCATGTATGGAGATCTTTTGATTCATAGGTTCTGTCTTGTCAGCTGGTCCTGTAGGAAGTCTAGGCAAACAGAAAATTTCAAAAACTAATTAAAAAGGTCCATTAGGAGATTTGGGTATTTCTGACTCCCTCTGCCCTCCCCTTTGTTTCCTCTTCTCTCTTCACCTCCGCTCTGAACTATCTGGATTCAACTGTTTGCCCTCTGTTTCTTTTGGCTGTGGAGACCGTCAGAAAGTGCTTGTTTCACTTTTTTCAGCATCATATATTTTATGAGGTTAATTGATAGAAGAAGTATGCCCAAGTGATGTCATGTCTGAAGAGTAAGTGAGGAAACCTAAAACCCCAAATCTTGGTAAAGTTATATTAAGCCCAGACCTTGGAACCATAAAAGACTAGTAAAATTAGGTCAAATCGTGTGACATACCCAGTTGGCATTGCAGCCCTATTGGGTTGAAACCTTACCTTAGCTTCCAAGGAAGTTCTAATTACTGTTCTTTATTTATAGGTAGATATTAGTTTGGTATCTGAATAGTTAGACTGTGTGAAAATACTTTTTGTGAGAGAATATACCCTTTCTTTTTCCTGTTGCCATTAGGACTTCGATATTACAGACTTCACACGTGTTGGCAAGAAAGGTCTACAGACTTTCGAAAAACATTTTTTTGCCAGACTCTGGGAAAGTCTGGTTTAGGTCAGTTCAGGAAACACTCATTCAAGGTTCCACAGTAATATATTGTCTGTGGATAATACAAGGTCACAGGGAGAGACAGACATGTACACCAACCCACATACAAGAATATGTCTCCATGTCTAGAAGTAAGTATATGTTAAAACAGTAAATTCTGATCCGACTTACTTCAAGGTATCACTGGGTGAGCAGCAGCTTGTCTTGACTGAGTACTTGGTGCTTTGCAGATAGATCTCTGAACATATCTAGCATTGATCACATCCAGCTTTTGTTCAGAAGTAGTGTTCTTTCCCCTGTACTTCCAGAATTATCAGACATGCTGTGTGTCCTTCATTCTTAAGCTTATCACCTCTTTTTTTTTTAACATACCACTTTTATTATTATTTTTTTATTTTGTTAAGAACACTTAACATGAGACCTTATCCCCTTAACATTTTTAAGTGTACAATGCAGTATTGTTAACTATGGGCACAATGTATAGTAGCTCTCTAGAACTTATTTATCTTGTGTAACTGAAACTTCATTGTCATTGATTAACAATTCCCAGTACACCCCTCCACCCAACCCCGGGCAGCCACCATTCTGTTCTCTGCTTCTAAGAGCATGACTGTCTTAGATACCTCATTTAAATAGGCTCATACAGCATCTCTTTCCTAATGGGACTGGCTTATTTCACTTAGCAGGATATCCTCAAGGTTCATCCATATTGTTGCCCATTGCAGGATTTCCCTTTTTTTTTTTAAAGACTAAATAATATTCCATTGTATGTGCATACATCTTACATTTCTTTTTTACTTTTTATTTTGATATAGTTTAAAAAATGTAATAATAGTACAGTGATCTGTCTTATGCTCTTTATACGGATTCAAGAATTAACATTTGTCCATTTATTCCTTGCACACTTGTTTTGTAAACATACACACCTTTAACCATTTGAAAGCATGTTACAGAATTGTGCCCTTTTACACCTAAATATTTTAGTGTAGATTTCCTAAGACAAGGATTCTCTTACATAACCATGGTACAATTCTCAAAATAAGAATGTTTTAATATGGACACTCTTTCTTAGTCCAATCTGTTAGTTTCATCTATTACCCTACTGTCTTTCATAACATTTTTTTTTTTTCCCCAAACCCTGTCCAGGATCCAATGTAAGGATCATTTATTGTGCTTAGTAGTTGTGTCTGTGTAGTGTCCTTGAACTTGGAACAGTTCCTCATCCTTTCTGTGTCACGGCTTAATATTGTGTGTGTGTGTGTGTGTGTGTGTGTGTGAGAGAGAGAGAGAAAGAGAGAAATAATTTTTTATTGAGATAAAATTTTATAATGTGTAAGTTTCAAATGTACAACACTATTTGAAAAATTTGTATATTGCAATATGGTTGCCACAGTAGCATTTGCTAACACCTCTATCATGTCACATAATTCCTATTTCTTTTCTTCATGTATTCATCTGTTGATGGACATTTAGATTGTTTTTACATCTTGGCTATTATAAATAATGCTGCAATGAATACAGGTGTGCAGATATCTCTTGCAGATTTTGATTTCCATTCTCTTGGATAAATACCCAGAAGTGAGGTTGCTGGATTTTATGAGGTTGCTGAAGTTCTATTTTTAACTTTTTGAGAACTCCATACTGTTCTTCTTGGTGTCTGTATAATTTATATTCCCACAAACAGTGAATAAGGACTTTAATTTCTCCACATCACTGCCAGCACATGTTATCTCTTGTTTTTTTTGTTTGTTTGTTTGTTTTTTGATAGTAGCTATCCTGACAGAGGTTAGCTGAGATCTCATTGTAGTTTTGATTTGTATTTTCCTGATGACTGGTGATGTTGAGGATCTTTTTAGATACTGTCAGTCGTGTGTATGTCGTCTTTGGAGAAATGTCTATTCAAGTCCTTTGCCCATTCTTTAATTGGGTTATTGGTTTTTTGGGTTTTTTTGTTTTTGTTTTTTGCTATTGAGTAGTGGAGTTCTTTGTATGTTTTAGGCATTAATGGTTTGTAACTATTTTCTTCCATTTTGTAGGTTACCTTTTAACTCTTTCCTTTCTGTGCAGAAGCTTTTTAGTTTGATGTAATCCAACTTGTTTGTTAGATTCTTAAACATGAGACACTAGTTCACACTTAATATAGCTTCCTTTTTAAACTCTTACAATGAGTCGTCGTCTAAGGGTGGCAAAACATGACTCCAACCAGAAGTCTAAGAAGCATTAACATGTAATTCAGGCTACTAACATGTGTCTGGCAAGAAAAATTCCTGTGTGTCTAACTTGTAGCCACGCAGATTCCAAGATCCTTACTTTCCTAGGTTTTCTTTCCTGGCCTTGCCATTCTTTTTTTGGAGTCAAAAATTCAGGTTTTACTTGCTTGGTCATTTCTTAACAGTATCAGTCAATGGATTGGAGCTCACTCATCAGTCATTCTGAAGAGCTTTTGAAGTAAATACTTTCTTGGGGTACCTGCATGGCTCAGTTGGTGGGGCTTGACCTCAAGACCTTGAGATCAAGAGTCACGTGCCCCACAGAGGCGTGCCTGGGTGGTTCAGTAGGTTAAGTGTCCAACTCTTGGTTTTGGCTCAGGTCATGATCTCGTGGTTCACGAATTTGAGCCTCACACGGGGCTCTGTGTTGACCATGTGGAGCCTGCTTGGGATTCTGTCTTTTTGCCCCTACCCTACTTGTGCATGCACACTGTCTCTCAAATACAAACTTAAAAAAAAAAAAAAATCTGTTTCTTAAAAATAAATAGAATGAACCAAATACCCTCTTTCCCCATGGGACCTGCTGTCACTGCTCTGCAGGTTGACATGCTCACCACCTGCCTCTCAGCACATTCATTGCTGCGCATGAAGTAGGTGGTTCAGATGGCAGTTGTCACCGTAGTATTAAACAGGAAATGTTTTGTATAGGTTTCTTAAAACATATCTAGAAATTGCTTGGTTTTTTAATGCTTATTACTCATACTAGCTTTGACTTGTACCTTCTTATTTTGTATACATATATATAACTACTGGTGCATATAATTAATATAAATGATTAGAGTCAGTTCTCTTGGGTTTTGGTCTTAAGTTGGTTTTGTAATCTGTTTCTGTCCATATTCACAGAATTTTGTGAATTCCAATTGGCAGTTTTTCCAAGACAGTGTGTCTTCTTCAAATGCTAGGGTAACATTTAGGTTTGAGTTCAGTGCTTGACAGAATAGCAGACAGTTCTCAAAGCTGATGAAAAGGGTCTGAGAAATTTGGTGGTGTTAGTTTGCTACAAGGTTTTGGTCAAAATGACTTCTCAGAAGACAGGATTTCCTTAAAATTCTTGAGATCTCGAAAAAAAAATGTCTAAATATTCATCTCCCATTTTCTTTGTTCTATAAATGGTAGGAACTCCAAAAATTGGACGGGGAGCTGTTTTCTGCCTCTGGGAAATCATCTTTTGTATCCAGGCATCCAGAGCCCCAGAGCACTGCTTGCCTGAAGTGGGGAAGAAAGGTTCTCAGGACAGCCTACATTTAGGTACTGCGCTCCAGTGGTGCAGGCATTGGTTCACAGTCCCTCCATTAAATAGTTTATTCCCTTGTTTTTTCCTCTGGAATCTGAAGGAGTTCTCTCCAACCCTTACGTCTCCGGGAAGCTGTCCAGAGTCACCAGAGAGACCTGATTGTTTTAGGACCTCATTAGACCTGCTCCCATTAACTTGAAGGAATAGTGACACATAGTCAGAATGACTTCATTGGGCAGAAAATGATCTCTAAATGTCTGATATGGATGTCAGTGAAAATGAGGGAGTCAGGACTCTTTCAATGCAGTCATCCATAAAAACAATGAAGAAACTGCCTAAATATGCCAGAAACCATTTTTTTCCCCCAGAATTCCAGGAATTAGCTAGTCCTGCAGCAATCTGGGGAGCATGTATTTAGGAAAAATGACTCAATCTTGGTAGGAACAGCTGGCTTTGTGGCATTTCACTTACACTGACCAAGCCCCCCGGCCCCCTCCCCAGTTCCACAGTAGCCTTGAAAACCAGGAGCTCCATAATCACAGGGAAAACCATCAGGCTGGCAGCCAGCAGGGGGAAGAATGGAAATGAACTTCCTTCCAAGCCTCTTCGTCCTTGTCCTAGATTAAGCTCTGATGTATTTACTGTGAGATTTGAGAACTAGGGAAGATGCCGATTTTAAGCCTCTCTAAGGGAACTTATACCATTCGTTCTTGACAGAGTTTGGGATCATTAGAGACAGGAGTAAGGCTCATAGGAGGAAACCAGGAGAAAACTAGTGCTGCCTCTCACTGGGGCCTTTTAAATATAACCACAGTGAACCAGAGGGATAGTCTTCAGTTGGCTCTGTTGAGTCTGTTTTATATGAAGTTTCGTAATAACTTGAGGAAGGAAATATTGTAGTAATTGGTTTCACTGTGTAGAATTCTATAATGGTACATGTACCAGTCTGTTAGATTACCACAGAAGCACCCACATCTCCTGCTGACTCACCCATTTAATCCTTGTAAAGCTCAGGTCTTTGTGGAAAGTTTTTTCAAAGGGCTAAACTAAGATGTGATCAGTGCTTGTGTAAGGTGAACATGGCTTAGCCCGAACCCGTGGCATGAACCGGATGCAGGCTCCCTTATCTGCTGTTCTTTCAACTGTGGTATATGGAATCTTATTGACGTGTGTCAACGTGATTATGCACCAGCACCTGTGCATACATTTGGTTGTGGTGACTAGTTTCAAGCTGCCTGAGTTTTTAATTGGTAACTGATTATTGCTGGGATTTTCCAACTCAGCCTAAGGGAATCGGTGTAATTCATACATTTGGTGGAGTTTTGCATGGCACTAATCAGTTCCCTTCATCCTTTTTTCTGTGGAAACTGTTAATCATTGTATTCAGCCTTATTGGCATCCAGGTGGACATTTGGCACCAGGGAACAAGATTTTATTCAAAGCCCAGTTTTTCTGATGATACTTTTTTTTTATTAAAAAAATTTTTTTATGTTTATTTTTGAGAGAGAAAGACAGAGGATGAGTGGGGAAGGGGCAGAGAGAGAGGGAGACATAGAATCCAAAGCAGGCTCCAGGCTCCAAGCTGTCAGCACATGGCTCAAACCCATGGACCATGAGATCATGACGTGAGCTGAAGTCGGACGCTTAACCAACTGAGCCACCCAGGCACCCCTGATGATACTTGTTTTGTTACATGTGTTGTGGCGGAATTTGGGCTTCTCACAGAAATGTTACACTTTGCTTTTTGAGGGTAGAGCAGGACCAGCTCTCCACCTAAGAGACCTTTTGGGAAACATTCTGTAGGGTGATTGAAGTGGAAGAAGCATTATGATCACATCCTTAGTTAGCCCTCTGTGTTTATGGGGATCTAAACCTAGACCATCCATAAGTACTTGCTTTTGTGCAGCTTCCCCCTCCCCCCTTCTTTATATGGAAAGTAACACGCAGCCTTAAAATATGAACAAAAATAATGAATCCAAGGATCACAAGGTGGGTATGTTTTACATCTGCACTGTTAATAGTTCTTGTTCAGTTGGGTTCACTGTCATGTCACCTTTATGAGGCTTTCCCTACAATTTGTCCATTCCTTTTAGATTTACTTCTTTTTTTTTTTTTTTTCAACGTTTATTTATTTTTGGGACAGAGAGACAGAGCATGAATGGGGAAGGGGCAGAGAGAGAGGGAGACACAGAATCGGAAACAGGCTCCAGGCTCTGAGCCATCAGCCCAGAGCCCGACGCGGGGCTCGAACTCACGGACCGCGAGATCGTGACCTGGCTGAAGTCGGACGCTTAACTGACTGCGCCACCCAGGCGCCCCTAGATTTACTTCTTGAATTAGAGCCCTGTTGAAAAAAACCTCTGATCTGCCTAAAGACTGTTACCAGGAATAGGTCTGTATTAACTCAGTCAAATTGGGCTTGATTGAGAAAAGGTTGACTCTGTGGGGATTTTAAGTATGATACTTTGCAGAAAAAAATGTTCTCCTTTATGATGGGACTGTCGTCACTCTACCATCTTGGGCTGCACAGGTGTGTGTTACTGCTGAGTCTATTTTGTGCATTGTGATGTGCATGTGACAGAATGGTGGGCTGGGGGTGGAGTGTGGACCCAGCACACTTCATACAGGGGCTGACAATATACTCATCTGTTGCATCCTAAACTAAGTGATGAGCCCTCAAAGGCAAAAGCAGCATCTTTCATTGTCTTTCATTTTCCCTTAACACTTAGTAGAGTTTAGCATAAACAGGAGATGCTTAATAAAACCAGCTTTGGAGCTCAAACAAGAGATTTGGTTTGGTTTCCTGTGGCTGGTGGAGAACATCAGAGGCCAGTACTCTTATTTTATTTGTAAGTTTTTGTTTAAATTTCAGTTAGTTAACATACACTGTAATGTTAGTTTCAGGTGTACAATATTGTGATTCACCATTTCTATACAATACCCAGTGCTCATCACAACAAATGTACTACTTCATCGAGGCCAGTACTTTTATAAATTTTAAAAACAAATTTTTTAATGTTTATGTTTGAGAGAGAGAGAGAGAGGGAGAGAGAGAGCGCGCACCAGAGTGTGAGCGGGGAGAGGCAGAGGGAGACAGAAATCAGGAGCAGGCTCTAGGCTCTGAGTTGTTAGCACAGAGCCCGATGCGGGGCCTGAACCCGTGAACCATGAGATCATGACCCGAACCAAAGTTGGACACTCAACTGACTGAGCCATGCAGGCACCCCAGTACTTTTATAAATGAAAAAAAAAATTTTTAATGTTTATTTTTGAGAGAGAGAGAGAGACACAGACAGAGTGTGAGCGGGGGAGAGGCAGAGGGAGACACAGAACTGGAAACAGGCCCCAGGCTCTAAGTTGTCAGCACAGAGTCCGATGTGGGCCTGAATCCACAAACCGTGAGATCATGACCTGAGCCAAAGTCAGACACTCAACCAACTGAGTCATGCAGACACCCAGTACTTTCATAAATTTTTAAAAAGTGTTTGTTTTGAGAGAGAGAGAGAGAGAGAGAGACAGACAGACAGACAGACTAAGTGGGGGAAGGGCAGAGAGAGAGAGAGACAGAATCTCAAGCAGGCTCTGCACTGTCAGCGCAGAGCCCAACATGGGGCTCAAACCCACAAACCATGAGATCATGACCTGAGCTGAAATCAAGAGTCAGATGCTTAACTGACTGAACCACCCAAGTACCCCAAGGCCAGTACTTTCAGATTGCTTACCTTGTCCCGGTGTCCTTGTTGTGTTTAAGTGGATCCAAGAAATTGTTATTAACTCTTTTGGTATTTTAGCATCAACCGGTTAAACAGATCTGTTAAAACCAGCTGCACAGGGACAGTTTTTTTTGGGTATTCTATCAATATTGTACATTGGAGCTGAATTTCAGACTGTCCAAAAAGAAAAAAGTAACTCAGTTGATATTTAAGGCAAATGAACCAAATATCTACCTAAATAGGTAGTCAAATACCACAAAAAGTGCATGTTGGAGAGTAGATTAATGTACATGCGAACCCACGGCACAGCTCCTAACACCAAGCCTTAGAGATTCAATGTGATCCTAAATTATTTACGAATATTTTGTATTTACAGAGGTAAAGAGTTGTGACGTTTATCGGGGTGCATTTACTTAATGGGAGAAAATTCTTTCAGAATAACAATTCCAAAATAGAGCAAGATTTCCTATTAAAACTAATCTTCACTTTTCTGATATGTGATAGAGGATAAAGATTTAAAAAGAAAACTGCTTACCAAGTGCGTGGACCCGTGTGTTCTGAAAAAGATGCCTAGATGCTGCTGTTCTTAGCAAACTGAACCTTAGTCCTGCCTGGAGAAATAATTACTGGGAGTGGGGTAGATGATGCCTGTATGGACCCAGTGCTGTCAGGATGACTGATACGAACGTTTGACAAAGAACTTGCCAGCACAGATGGCTGTAGGCAGTAGCTTTTTCATATGATAACCCAACAGATTGTCCATGAGTTGTAACTTGTAAAATGACACTGCCCTGCATCTCTGTGAGGACACTTAAAGTCTCGTCTCTTGATTTTTACTTGCTGTGTGGTTGTAGTTTCTTTGGGCTTGAGTTTTCTTAGCTGTATCAGGGAAGATTGGAATAAATGATAGCACAGATCTGTCTCAGCTTTCAGTGCTGATTGTTTTGGTTAGTGGTTGTACTGGTGATTTTTAAAAAACACAGTGATGCAGTGATTTTAAACACAACAGGTTCAAATGTTGCCTTTAATTCTTTAGTTTTCTATAAACCCAAAACGGGAGAAAAATAAATTGTAGCTCAAGTGCCATATATTTTAGAAAAGAGCTAATCTCTATTTTTTAAACACAGAATATCAACAAATCAGATACACGTTTTTACTTAACTGACATATTTTTAAGCTCCTTAAGTATTGTTAAATATTTATGTACTGTTTACATTAAATACGTTTTAAATATTGATCCAGAATGTGTATTTGAGATTACCTACCTACTACAATGAATAGAAGCCTTTTGTGTTAACTTTGTAATTAGAATATTATAATTAATCTGTTTTTGCTAGTTTCTACCAGTACAAGTAATGACAAAGACATATTCAATCGTTAGAGTTCTATTACAATCCTGAAGCTGAAGAACTGGATTAATAAGTAAAAGGAAGGAACTTGCTATGTTGCTTTACATCTCTTAGGAAACACCATTGTAGGTTTATGTTTGGTCTACTTGGCAGAACCATTAAAATGTATATGGAAGTGATACAGAAACACACACTGACCTGTCCATCGTCCTTAAAGAGTCCCTTGCTTTGGTCAGTGAATCTCCTGCAGTCGTGGCTGCACGTAAATATAATTTAGTAAAGGATGTTTGATTCCCTTGAAAGTCACCTTTTTTCTTTTTCCAACTTAATCACAGATAACTTCATTGTGCTCTGGTAGCCACTGCATTCAATTAAAAATGCCAACCGTCTCTCTCTCTCATCAGCTATGATATACTTGACAGGTGACGCCAATAAAGAAATGCAAAACAGGTTAAAATAAATTCAGAAAGAGGAGGGGAAAGAATTTCTGAAAGAGACCAGGAAGACCACAGACATTTGGGTCAGGTTGGCTGCATGGCTGTTATTTAAAGAGACACCAGTGTCTGTCAGACCTCCATAAAGTGTGTTAGCAGACATGCTCAGGCTGGGGCTATGGTGAAGGGACACATTTTGCAAGTGTATTTTAGAGGTTGAAAGTGTCCTTACTATCACGCGAGTCTGAATTTGTTTCCTTAGCTTTGTTTTTGCATTCAGAAGTGAATTGTTAGGCCAACTTCCATGCTGCATTTTTATTTCTAAGTGTGAATAAAGCAGGAAAGCCCTTGAGTAAAGCATTCTTCTTAAGACTTCCATCAGCAAACTATTTTATCCATTCAGGTATACGGAGGCAAGTTGACGTATTGAAGTGCTTTTCACCAATTTATTTGGCTCATTAGTAGGCTTATGTGAAAAAATCATCCTCTGTTTGATAGTTTTTGAATAGAAAGTGACTTAAAAGGGCTGCTCAGCTGGATAGCTTCAGACAGACCTGCCGGTTCAGTGTTCAACTCATAGCCTGCACCTGTGGGACTTTTGAAAGCAGTTAACGTTAATCATAACTTCCTTTAAATGTTTTAATTAGTTCAGGAAGAAGGAAGGCCTCGGGCTGATGTTTTATAGATCATTTCTGTCATTGACTCTATGGGAGAGTAGTTGACAATTTTTGAAATTGGCTTTTATGTTGGTCTTGGAGTTGCAGAGAAAGCTGTATTTGGGGGCACTGACTAAAAGCTCACATTGACGCTCTTGGCGTTGTTAACTTGTCCGCTAGCACTGTGTTTACCTTGCCGCTTCTTTACTACCTGCAGCCTCTGCTGAATCTCTAGACAGAGGAACTGAGGCTTAGCAATGTAGGATCTCTAGAATGAGTTTTAACATTGAAACCTCTTCACCATGCGACATGCCAACACATTTCCATGTAAGCTTCAGCTTCCATACCGGGCTTTGGGTGAGGGATCAGGCTGTCGAGGCATTTGTATACTGTTAAGGTCTTGGGTACAGTTAAAGTCTAACATCACAAGCTGATATCAAAGCTGGTAATGTGTGACCTTGCCTAGCCTTAAACTCCTCTAACAGGGACTCCTGAGGGCAGCAATGGGAAGGTGCAGTTAAACTGGGGGCAGATGACTGGCAGTCTAGGTATAAGCTAAGGCTTCACCCCTTCGCTTGTTTGCAAATGCAGTCTGCATGCATGCTGTTTGAGATCACCTCTGCGAATCTAGCTTGGCTTCCTGATTGGGAGCCTGGGGTTGTTGGCTGATCTCCTGTGCAATCTGATGTGCTGTATGCTGTGAGTGAAGTTGAGTTTCATTGTCCATGGTATCTGGCTTGATGCGATGGTGACCAGTACACAGAATCGTGTAGGCTTTGCAGTCCCCGGAAATAGCTTTGTGGTGATGGATTTGTGGTGGTGGTTTCAGCCTGTAATCCTCACTTAGGTGCAGATGAAGATAGAGAACGCTTTCCATTTTTTAAGTGGCTGTGTCTGTGCTAAGAAGGTAACCTGTAGTTTCATGGAAGTTTCCCTTTTTATTTGTAGATATAATACTTTGCCAAGCAGAAGAACCCTGAAAAATTCAAGATTAGTGAGTAAGAAAGACGACGTGCATGTCTGTATCATGTGTTTACGTGCCATCATGAATTACCAGGTATGTTTGTGTTCTGATTCTTTAAAAAATCTGAAAATTCTGTCAGATTCAGATCTTGTCCTCTTTGGTTTCTTTGTATTTCTCTTTGAAATAAATGTCAGGATTTAATGCAATTCAACTGAAAAAGGGTCTGGTTCATTTTAATGCTCAAGATTTAACTCACTGCCTTTATATTTTAGTTAGCATTTATCCTTTATGATGTACTTGGAGGAAGATGTATTCCTCCTACGGTCATAAACTTGTTTAGATGAGTTGGTGAATGTTTGTGACCACTTATGACAGAATAAGCCGCTGTTTGTGGGCAATAATGGACCAACTTTAGAATGTTAGGAGTGAGGGATGCCTGGGTGGCTCAGTCAGTTGAGCATCCAACTCTTGATTTCGGCTCAGGTCACGAAATCATGGTTTGTGGGTTTGAGCCCCACATAAGGCTCTGTGCTGGCAGTGCGGAGCCTGCTTGGGGTTCTCTCTCCCTCTCCCTCTTCCCTTCCTCTGCTTGTGTGTGCATGTACTCTCTCTCTGTCTCTTTCTCTCCAAATAAAGAAACATAAAAAATTAAAAAAAAAAAACATTAGGAGTGAATAGACTCTTAACATTGGTCAGTGGTCCTCAAAGGGTTATATGGTAAAAAGGTGAGAAGTTGCAGTTACTGTCTGTTGGGCTTAGTGGTTCTTAATCTTTAGAAGAAGTGCCTGGAGGATTCTTGTTGAAAGGGCAGATCCTCCTCCAGGTGATGGTGATGCAGGTTATCCCCAACATAACAGGGAGAGAGACAGCTTAACGTGTGAATTGGATTAACTTTAACAACAAAGTGGAAGTTGGTGCCCGATAGGGTTTAAGTTAGGTAAGTGGAACCAGGAGTAAGAATCAGAGAAACGTAATTCAAATATAAAAATAGGATTTGATATCCATGGGTAGGGATGCTAAAGGTGGGTCTAAGCAGAAGTGGAAGGTAAACATGTAGGTAGAAGGTATTAGAATTCAAGCCCAACATAAGGGTGCTGAATTGAAGAGGGAGAACGTGCATTTTATTTTTTCTGTCAGTCAATATTTTTTGAGCATTGCCAGAGAGACCCACTTCTGGGCAGAGGGAATAAATGCCCCAGGGAACTTACTTTCTAATGAAAGGGGTGACAGGTGATAAATAAATTGGTAAAGCATGCAGTGTTGGAAATAACAGTAATGAGGATGAGATGAAAGGAAAGCTCACACTTAGAGTGTTTCCTAAGAGGACCAGTGCTTTTAAGCCTGGTACTTAATTTAAAGCTTATAACAGTCCTATGACATTAGTAATACTACTATCCCCATTTTACTGATAAGGAAACTGAGACACAGAGAAATTAAGTTTTACTTAATTAGCCAGCAAGTGGTAGAATCAGATTTAAATCCAGGGAGACGAGCTCCAGAGCAATGTTACTAATACTGTGAAAAAACTATTCAGGAAATAAGAATGGGAAGTGATGAAAGTGTGTGTTCAGTTTTAATGAGGCCAACTGGGAAAGTGTCCTGGAGAAGTAGCAATTTTTCACAGTAGCAGTTTGAAGAAGGAAACAAGGTGAGAGATTTTAGGGAAAGAAGATTCTAGGTAGCAAAAAGGATGACTGCAAAGGCCATGGGGCAGGAATAAGCCTGATGTGCTCGAAGCCCAAGAAGGAGGCCAGGTTGGCTGCATCCGAATAAGTAAGAAGGAGAAGAGAGGTAGATGAAATCTGAAGTTAACATGGGGTCCTGACTGTGGAGGGCTTTATAAGCCAGTGAAAGGATACAGTCTTTACTGTGAGTGGAAAGCTATTGAACAGTTCTGAGGGAAAATGTGACATGATCTGATACTTGATTTTAGCATGACATTCTAGCTTCTGTGTTTAGGATTGACCTTGGGGGCCATAGGCGAAAGGAGGTAGACCATTTAGAAGGTTGCTGCATTAGTTTTAGGTGAGTGTTGATGGTGGTGTGGGCCAGGATTATAGGAGCAAAGATGATGACAGGTGGCCGGATTCTGGTTTTCTTTTCATGGTAAAGGCAACTTGGATATGTGGTAAGGAGTGGAGGGTGGCCTTGAAGTGTTTGTCTTGGGCCCTTACTAAGATGGGGGAGGCTACAGGATTTGGGAGACTAGATTAAGAACGAAGTTTCAGGGATGTTACCTTTAAGATGTCTGTAGTCGGGGCACTTGGGTGGCTCAGTCGGTTAAGTGTCCAACTTTGGCTCAGGTCATGATCTTGTGGTTCTTGAGTTCAAGCCTCTTGTTGGGCTCTGTGCTGACAGCTCAGAGCCTGGATCCCACTTCAGATTCTGTGTCTCCCTCTCTCTCTGTTCCTCCCCAACTCATGCTCTGTCTCACTATCTTTCAAAAGTAAATAAAGAATAATAATAATAAAAATGTCTGTAGTCATCCACATAGAGATCTTAAGTAAGTGGTTGGATATGTCAATCTGGAATTCAAGGCAGAAGTCTGAGCTGGAGTTAAAAATTTGGGATTTAATTGATGGTGTTTAAAGCCAGGGGAGTGCATGAGATCAACAGGGGTAGACAGAGAAGCAAAGAGATCCAAAATATGAACCCTGAGGCATTCTGTTTAAATGACAGAGACATGAGGAAAAACTAGAGAGACTGAGGAGTAGACAGGGAGGTAGGAGCCAAGTAGAGGAAGTTTGAAGGAGAAAAGAGTGCTCAGCTGTGACCAATGCTGCTGCTGTGTCAAGATGAGCCCTGAGAATTGGCCATGGGCTTGGCAAAGTGTGGGTCATTGGCATTTCTGGGATGAACAGTTTCATTGGAGAGGTGGGGATGATATGCCTGATTAAAGTGATTGCAGGGTGCCTGGGTGCCTCAGTTGGTAAGTGTCCGACTTAGGTTTAGGTCATGATCTTGTGATTTGTGGGTTCCAACCCCACATCGAGCTCCACGCTGACAGTGCGGAGCTTGCTTGGGATTCTCTCTCCCTCCCTCTCTCTCTCTGCCCCTCCCACTCTCTCTCTCTCTCTCTCAAAATAAGTACATAAAAACTTAAGGTGATTGCAAGAGACGTCAGTAGGAGGAGACCATGAGTGCTTGGAGTTATGCTGTCCATGTTAGCAGAGAAACAAGGCAGCAGGTAGACACAGGTTGTAGGGTCAAGAGGGATTTTGCTGTTGTTGTTACCGTTTAAGTTGAGTTTTTATGCTAAGGAATCAGGGAGAAATAATGATGAGGGCTGGGAGAATTGCTGGAGCCTAGGCTCTTCTTGGGAAGGGTATCAAAGACTTACTTGGAGGGAGTGGCCTTGGATTGGAGCCCACGAGGGTTCCTCCTCAGGAAAAGGTGAGGGGGCAAGTGGTGGATCTGTGGGTGGGTGGATATTGGGTTGGGAGCTTTTAGAAGATTTTTTTTTTTTTTTCTGATGCCTTATATTTTCTCTGGGTAATGAGAAATAAAGTCACGAACTAAGAGTGAGCTTGGAGGAGAAGGAATGATTCCTCAAATCAGAACCAAGAGTGATTCTGGAGCCTGTTGTTGAACTTGTTATTTCCTTTAATTAACATGCCTCAGGATAAGGCATTTGGGCTTTGGTCCTGATAGCCATTGCCCAGAGAAGGGATGAGAAGCAGTGGTTGTCAATCCTGACTGCATAGAGAAGTCAGCTTAAAAAATGTTCAGATCCTTGAGATTCAAAGTATATTGCATTGGTGTTTCAGTGGTAAAATTCTCGCCTGCCAAAGTATATTGACCTGAGGTGTATCCTGGAAAATCAGTGTTATGTTTTTTTGCTTTGTTTTGTTTTGTTTTTTTTACTCTTCCTCTTCCACATGATCTTGATGAGCAGCCAGATTGAGAATCACTGGACTGGAGCCTTTTCAGCATTTTAATAAAGGGAAACACATAGTTCAGTCATAAAGAATGAGAATATGGTCTCTTGATAATAGCATGATTCCTAAAATTTTTCATAGAGAAATACATTCAGGCACTGTTGTGCTAGAAACATAAATGCATTTGTGATGCTATAAATTACCTTAGGTAGAATTTTCAAGTTCTCCTCATTTTTTTTAAATCACTATGGACAGTCCCCCTTAAGCTGACTCTCTCTAATGCTCTATTTCATATTAATTTCAGTATGGTTTCAACATGGTCATGTCTCATCCACATGCTGTCAATGAGATCGCACTGAGCTTGAACAACAAGAATCCAAGGTAAGCTTACTTTGTAATTGTTCAAGTAAAAAGCTACCTAACGGAAGCAGAGGGCTTCTAGCCAGGTTAGAGTTTGGAAACTTTCAAATGTACCTCTTTGGATTAAGATTGCCAGTACACTCCTTGGCTGTGTAGAATTTTCTTCTCAGCGAAGTTACAGTTGTACATGTGGTGGAGTTGAGCACCTGGAGACATTACCCCTTCACTGTTCTCTTCAAGCTTTCACTTCTTTCTAGGCCTGGTTTTTAGCATCCTTGCAAATTTCGCCAGATCTGGTAGAGAGCATGAGTTTGCCTGGTTGTTAGAACTAGGGCCAGGAGAGCCTCCATACAGACTTAGCTACACCACTTACTGCTGAAAGCTAACTGCAACCACTCTTCCTTGTCTATACTTTACTTGGCAGCCTTTACATATGTAGTTTTTATTACCAGACAAAAAAAAAAAACACACCAAACAAAAATAACTGTGCACGTGGATTGCCTCTTCTACTCCCTTGCCTCTAAAAGCCAGTGCCATATTATTCACATCCCATATTATCCCTAGAAGCCTGTTTTCATCAGTTTATTTTAGTTACTATAATGTGTTTTCCATTTTGGTGAGGGATTCCGCATTTCACAAGTCTTACTCCCTTCACCAGATACCTCTGCATGGACCATATATCGAAACAACTGGTTAATGCCACCAAAAATTCTGGTTTCAAATGAGATCCTTTCTGACATGGAATGAATTGCAAACTGTAAAGTCCTATTTAAACGTTGAATATTATTTCAAACTTCCCCTAATTAATGGTTTTTGCAAATTTACAATTGCTTCCTAAGTTTATTAGGAAATCTGGGTTTTCTTGCTTCTTTGTCCCTGCCAACTATTACAGAGAAGCTGTTATTCATTTTTCTTAAAGTAATTGACATTGTGGATATCAGGCCGGTCTTTATTTAGTGGTTGGCAATAGCTTTTTTCCAGAAAAAAAAAAAAAAATACAGAAGTGATCTTATGAAAAAAACAATGCTCTTCTTGATGTTGTATTTGACAACTTAGACTGTATTGCCAAGGGTTTCTTTCTAAAAATACTTCAGATGGCATTTTATTTTTTTTCTTTAGTCAGAGAAAATATTCTTGTATTAGCACCGCTGTAATCCAGCTCCTTTCAGATCTCCTCCATATAAAGAAGTGGTGACAAAAACTTGCATTGTCACAGGGGATCTTTATGGCGCCATCTGTCAATTAGCAGATTTGAAATAATAGGACATTAATTTCAGTAGATTTTGAATTTGGGAGGCAAATGTTACTTCTCTGGCTCTAAAACCAGAGAAGGTATTTAACCAATGGGTTGTTTTTCTGAATATTCTCAAGTTCCCAATTGTCTTTAGCTTATCAATAAAACTTTTTCAAACATATCATACTGAGTCACCCACTGATAGAAGTGAAAGACTAATCTTCCCAGAATTAATTTTCATTATTGAGTCATTTTAATTCGAATGTTGGGAGTGGGAAACATTCCTTCCAACTTTGGTACCTCAGATAAATCACATACATAGAAGTTAGTAAAAGTTTAAAAATGTACTTTAATATAAATATACCTTAGTAAAAGTTTAAGAAATATACATGAACAAATTATTTTATTATCATAGCCATTTTGGAAGGAAAGGAGAGTTGATTCATCATGTTACTTCACTGATTTTTTTATTTTTTATTTTTTTGCCTGTTTCTTCTCGTTTCGACAGAACAAAAGCCCTTGTCTTAGAACTGTTGGCAGCTGTTTGTCTTGTCAGAGGCGGGCATGAAATCATTTTATCAGCATTTGACAACTTCAAGGAGGTAGGATACTTTGGAGTTCGCTCACACAAACATATTTGGACATCTTTGAACAGAATGATTTACATTTTCTGTGTGTATGTTTTATTATGAGATATAATTGCATATATTAGTTTCAGGTGTACAATATTTGTATATGTTGTGAAATGATCACCACAATAAGTGGTGATCACCATGGTTTACCTTTTTATTTATTTTGGGGCCTACGGGGTAGACTAGTTAATTTTCTAAGACGTCACTGAAGGAGAAGTAGTGAACTTAGTCTAAATATCTTAAATGGATGCATTAAATTTTCTTTGATGTCTCATTTCCAAGAAAAGTTAAAAACTATTTGCAGGATCTATTTCCATTTGGAGAACATGGAAATGCCAGTTTGCAAACAGTTTGCAAACATGTTTTGTTAAACGTCTGTGGTTTTCATTATGGTTGATACTTGAGCACCCACCGTGTACATTTTATGAACTCTTCAATCGTAGCTATTTTCCCCAAATCACATACATTATCATTGCCGTGCTGAATGCCACCAGAAACCTCTCAAATAAATACACTGATTTTAGCAGTTTGTAATCTTAACCAGGTGATCCTTTGCTAGGCAAATGGTAAACCCTGGGTCTTGCATGGTTGAAAATGGAAACTAAACGGGCTACAGAAGAAACAGTTGCACACAGATAATATGATACCAAGGATTGTGGCCCACGGTATCAAGACATCATGACTGAAATAATCACTGGGTGGTAAGAGTGCAGGGTTACATGGCCCCAAAGAGTGCCTGTTGGCTCCCCTTGTATGTGCCTAACATCTGAGGCTACTTTGAGGTGGGATATTACAAAAATAAGTAAAGGCACTTGGAGCTCAGGCTTCAATAAGACTGTCAGCCAAATTGTGGCTTATCCTGGCAGTCCCATTTGATTCCAGATGCTCCTGGATTAGAATCAGATTTAAGAGGGACTTATAGACTCTTGCTCATCTTTTCCTGGGAACCTCTGGAATAAAACCCTGCTAATATTTATTGAAGACCTACTCTATGGCAGGTGCTATGCCTAGGTGCACACATGTAATCACGTGGTTCTGTGAGAATATATGAGACAAGCATTAATGTCTACATGTTCTAGAAGACTAAACTGAAATTCCAAATACATTTTGTTTATCCGTGGTCACATAGCTAGATGAGTGGCAGAGCCAGGACCATGATTTGGTGCTCCTGATTCTGAACTTCTATTTTATTTTATTTTATTTTATTTTATTTTATTTTATTTTATTTTATTTTATTTTATTTTATTTTATTTTATTTTATTTTATTTTATTTTATTTTATTTTATTTATTTTATTTTTTTATTTTTTTATTTTATTTTTTTATATAATTTTAATTTTTTTTTTTTAACGTTTATTTATTTTTGAGACAGAGAGAGACAGAGCATGAACAGGGGAGGGTCAGAGAGAGAGGGAGACACAGAATCCGTAACAGGCTCCAGTGTCTGAGCTGTCAGCACAGAGCCTGACGCGGGGCTCAAACTCGGACCGCGAGATCATGACCTGAGCCAAAGTTGGACGCTTAACCGACTGAGCCACCCAGGCACCCCTGTTTTGACTTAGAATTTTAAAAGCTTTGACCAGAATCTGCCTCATTTCTGTAATTACTTATATAAGTGATGGTGTTTAAGATTGATTCTTCTTGGACAGGCATTTGCATGTTAGAGAAACAATGCCATGAGGGAAGAAAAGGGACAAGAGCCATGTTCTCTGTGTCCTCTTGGCATGCATTAACCTTAAGGAGGTGTCCATGTCAAAAGAGCATCAACCCATTTATCTGTTCAGTCTTAGGGTGAAAAGCATATTTGTATTGATCCTTTTTTGTTTGTTTTTAATGTAATGCCATTGTCAGCCCAGAGTCTTTTAAATTTCTTCCTTTTCTCTTTTCTCCTATTTTATGTGAGGGAATTTATTTTCTCATACATCACAGTTAATAGTGTATTCTTTAATCATTTTGGCAAAAATGTCAGTGGAATCTTCTGGGTTTAGGGAGATGTGGGAGGCAGCTGTTCCTGATCAGGAAAAGTTGTACTTAGGATTTCAGATGCTTGTGCAGATAGGGTTTGGGTGAGAGTAATCTGTATTGAGCTGATCATGGCAGAGAGAGAGGTACCATAGCAGGTACTAGGTAGGATACTAGGGAGTAGGGCCAACAAAAAGTCGTTACCTTCAAGAAGATTGTTTTTAAAGCTTTTTTATCCCTTTTAGTAAGTTGGGATTCCATTCACTTCCTAAAGAAAAATGAAGGGATTTTCCCTGTTTTCACCAGGAGGACTGATGGAAAGTAGTCGTGGGGTTCCACATCAGACATCAGTATCTTGTTTTGCAGATAAAGTAATGTGCAATAGAGAAGCCAGTCCCTTTGGGCTTTGATCATTGTTAAGGCACAGCCAAGCATACTGCTGCAATATGGTACCAGATTCTAAAGGGAAATTTAAAGACCATGTGTCTTAAGAATGTAGCAGGATGTTTTCCCTCTCTCCTTCTTGAGCCAACAAATCCATTCTGTCTTATTTGACCACCACAGATTAATTCAAATGTAAATTAAAGGAAGGTATCTTTTAGCTTTTGATCGACTTTTATGTGTGATTCCTTAAATTTCTCACATTTCAATTGAAACTCACAATCTCAACAAGTTTGTTTTTCTGTGTTTTTGCCAAGAGTTTTGCCACATGTCTGAAGTATGTACTTTAGGAAAAGAGGAGGTGCTTCCAATTTAATGATTGCTGATGGCAGGAAGAATATTAACCCAAGGCCTTGCTTTTCATGGGAGTGGAGGTCCCATGAGTAAGCACATATATCACCTCAATGTATTTGATGATAAATGAATTCTTACTCCAAGCCTGGTTTATGACATCCCTGAAAATGTGAGTGTAAGGTGTACGTAAAGACTAAACCATTCAGTCAACCATGTACTCCTTGAATTCTTTGCTCTTAAAAAAATTTCCCCTAAATAAAAGGAATTAATACATCTGGTTTTGGTGTTGAAACATCTCCTCATGAAAATTTATGGTCCTGAATTGAAGACCAGGGTGAGAACAAGGAGTCATCTCTTTTTCACTTACTGGCTAATTTAGCCATGTGGAGGGATGTATTACCATCTTGTCTGAATCGATACTTTCTTAGTTGCATTGCAATGTATGTTTTTGAACAGTTGGCCTACCCGACAGGGAGAAAAAAATAAAACGTTTCGAAGCAAAGGTTGTTCTGTTGGTATTTGCATTAGTGCAGAGTCTTGTTTGTGTGAACCAGAAACTGACTCTAATGTACAGAAGAAAGGGTTGATTGGAAGGATGTTGAGAAAGGCACAGGGTTGACAAGGAGCCTAGAGAAACAGCCCTGGAAAATGGGCAAGTGTTTCTAAAATGTGGCTAGACTCAGGCTGTGTGCCCTTGAAGCCTAGCCACCATAAACACTTCTTGAGTTTCTCATCATGCTTTTTCTTCTCTCCCAAATACCATGGACCATAGCTAGTGATCTACTAGGCCATAAAACTACACTTATGGGCAGGACATGAACTAGCCCCAACTTTAGAGTTATAAGCACTATTTAATCCAGTTTCCCTTAGGAACCTTGAAGTCTTCTACCTAGACCTTACTCTTTCCAACTTTTCTTAGTCTTCCTACTTTTTTGCATTCTATTCTTTGATAAGTTTGACAAACTGCTTTTAAGAAAGTGTCTCCAAAAGTCTGGCAAAAATGCTCCCATTTGAAATTAGAGGGAAAGATGCTAAGGCCCACAGATTCTGTAATGGAATAGCCTGCTATGATACTAGTAATAAAACTCTTGGAGGGTTTTGAGCTACCAGCTCCCCCAGGCTGCTGGGAGGTGCACCTGGAATTCATCAGGATTCCAGAATGATTATAACTGTGTTCTCATCTGCTTCCAAAATGACAGCATCTGGCTTTAACAAATAAGCCTGAGGCCTGAGTTGGGTTATTAAAGGCCTAACTCCTTCCCACTTCTGCCCTTCTAGTATAGAGAGGTGGAGCCTTGTGAAATGAGTCACTCAAGGCCACCAGTGCTCCAGTGCACAACACTCTTGGCAGTAGCCATTATTTTTTTGGCCTTTTTCTAGAAGGCTTCTTAAGAAAGCTGATGTGGTTTAGCTACCGGGCACTGGAAAGCACTCATGCTACACATTATTAAGTTGATTTAAGAAAGCCTGTCAAGTTTTATTTACAATGGGCCAAATTGGGCAGGAAGGAGAGCAGACATTTTGGTGTGCTTCCAGCATCCTTCTGAGTTTAATCCCGTCTAATCTAACCTCTTGAACATTTGAGGGTATAGGATTATAAATTCAGCACAAGACCATCCGGATAATTCCTTCACTGGTAAAAATTTTCAACTCGGAGGGAAGGGTACTTTGTTCTGTCTCTCAGTGAACTATAAGCAATGTATTTTCTCAGATCTCAAATGGGGAGCTACATTTCTAAAGCATGCATGTATTTCACTGTATGAGACAAGAATTACACTAATCTGATTCACTGAAAGTCTTCTCTGGCCGGTCCATCTTCCAGGGATCAGGAAGCAGAGTCACAGCAATTATTCTTTTGAACTATTTATTAACTGTTACAGTTATTGCTTGTGTATAATAAATTACCCCAAACATAGTCTTATTATGTTCATGGATTCTGTGGATCAGGAAGCCAGGCAGGGATGATTGTCCCAGCTCCATCATGCCCAGGGCCTCATCAGGGAAGATCCCAATGACTAGGGGTAGGAATTCATTTGGAGGCTTCTTCATCAAGTATCTAGCTTCTGGGCTCTGATGACTCAAAGACTGAACTCAGTAGAGCCTGTCATGAGTTCTCCATGTAGAACTCCATGTGGCTGGAGGTTCTTAGAGCATGAGAGCTGGCTTCCAAGAGGAACTGTCCAGGAAGGAACATCTAGAGATCAGGTATTCAAAGAGATAGAAGTTGCAATATGTCTTCTGAGCTAGTGTCAGAGCCATCAGTGTCGTTTCCGCTGCATTCTGTTGATGATAAGTGAGTCACTAAGGCCAACGCAAATGCAAAGGGGAATCAATGATTTTACCTCTTAATGGTGGATTGTGAGGGTCACAGTGCGGGAGAACATGTGGGGTGGGAGAGCCTGCTGTGGTCATCTTTGGAAAATACAGTTCACCTCAGTAACTTCTTAAGAATTACCAACATATCTATAGTTGTTCTTGTGTTTTCTCTTTCTCCTCCTCTCAACCCAATACTTGGTTTCTCCTCAAGACCGAAAGCTTTATAAACTTTTTCACTGGAGTTAGAAAGGGTGGTTATTGCTTCTTTCAAGCGAGTTCACTATGGGCAAATCATATTTTGAGAACCTTTCTAGAGGAGAAAGGAGCCATTTACAGAGGATTTCTGAGTCCCTGGTAATGAACTAGTTATTTCTTTATCATCTATGTCTTTATCATCTCCTAAGGAAGTGAAGGCTGGTCTCCTGTTGATCATTAAGGGATGAGTCATGCTAACTTACTGGAAAAATTTTTCATGAACATTTGAGTGCCCCTTTATGTCAGATACATTGATAAACACTGGCAATAAGAAAATGAGTAAGACATGGGCCCTACACTTAAGGCGTTGAGGGGAAGCATCCCAGTCCAGTTAACAAAACAGAATAAATATTTTTGACAGTTAAACTACTAGACTTTATGAAGGTAAATGTCAGATGCTTTGTAAGAGGAATAACAGCTAACCAAGAGGAGGTGAAGGAAGGACGGCAGATGAGGTGGGAATTCCCAGAGGAGGCTTCCTATTGGAAAGGGTCCCTGAGCTGAATTTAGGATAAGAGTGAACTAGGTATATTAGTTTCTTATCACTGCTGTAATAAATTGCCACAAACATAGTGGCTTATAACAATGCATATTATCCTACAGTTCGGTTGGTCAGATGTGTAAAACGAGTCTATAGAGTGAGGTTCTTCTGGGTAATCCATTTCCTTACCCTTTGCGTTTCTAGAAGCTGCATATGTTCCTTGCCTTGTGGCCTTTTCTGACTCTGATCCTCTGGCCTCCTTCCTTTAGTGACCATTGTGATTATATTGGGTCCACTCAGATAATCCAGGATAATCTCTCCATCTCAAGATCCTTATCTTAATCATACCTGCAGAGTCCCTTGTATATGTAAGGTAAATATTTACAAGTACCAGGGATTAGGACCTGGACATCTTTGTGGAGGACATTATTCAGCCTACCATGCCAGGTAAAGTTGTCCTTTTATACAGAGAAGGTAGCATCCTAACAAAGCTTCAAAGACTATAGTTGCTGTAGTTTGCTGTACTTTCCATTCTTAAAAGGAGCAGGGTGTGGGGAAGACAAAAGGTGGAATATGAAGTTAAGAGCAGATCAGGAAAGACCCCATTGCTTATTCCAGAGCCTTCATATTGCCCTGTAGCCTAAGGAAGCAAGAAACAGTGGTAGGAAATGTGTTCTCCAAACATTTGCTGTTTAGATCTACTCTTTCAGTAAAAAAAAAGAAAAAGAAAAAAAAAAGTTATTCTTTGCTGCATGAGTCCATTGGCAGTGGGCTTAGCATGAGGTCACTTTGACAGAGCAGGGTGTGGTTAGGGTTTGAAATTGGTTTTAGAGATTTTGCCATTCCTATTTCTCATTCCTTGGATCTCTGTTGTATTCATTTACTCCTAATGTCTACAAGACTTTCCTTTGGTGTGGGCCGGGAACGAAAGAACAAAAGTGCAAGAAGGTAGTGGCACCTGGGGACAGAGAGATTATCGTGGTATCTGGGAGCATTTGTAGAAATGCTTTGCTTTTCAACCTTTTCAATTAGACCCTCCCTTCTCTCCACAAGCTCAGTGCATTGTACCCAATAGGGAGCCTCATGTTCTATTTCATTCATTGCAGCCACCTTAAAAAACAAAACAAAACAAAAACACGATATTGCCTCCTTTTTGTCTTTATTCATGTAAAAATGCCGTTTCCAAAATCTGGGCCCTTTGCCGGCTGTAAAATTGTAGGCCTATATGTCCCCTTGGATATTCTGGGAAGATAACAATGAAAGACCTCAGGAAAAAGCCAGTGAGAGCTGCGTGTTACTTTAAGACCTCATAGAATCTGCACCAGGGGCTGGCACAGGTCCCTAAACACAGCACTTTCACTTGAGAAGTGTTTCTTTGACATTTCAAGGTTGTTATGGTTGTAAGGCAGGTATGGATGATAAGAAGTACTCTGCTGCGAGTTGATGAGACAGTTGGAATGAGAAGTCTTACAGCTCTGACAGCATCATCCGCAACTCCTCAAACCATTAGAATGGGGAGCTTTTAGTTCCCGGTCAGGATTTGGTTGCCATTCTGGTATTTACTTCTGCAGAATAATGTTTGAATCTATTTTAGGGACCCCTTGGTTGCTTTTTCCTGTGTGAAAGAACACCTCCCTATTCTTTTTCTCCCTCACTCCACCCTGACTTGTATAAAAAGGAGTTTTTTGTCTTTATCTTGGTATTTAAGTATGCTTGCATACTCTCTATTTGTCCTAGGTGCTTTTAAAAGCACGTTTATATTAAGTGAAAATAGAATTGTTTTAAAATGTCAAATCTGGATTATAGGTTATTTTTAGCGGTCATTAAGTTCAGTGTTAAGCAGTGGCTAAGCCTTCGACCCAGGGCTATATTAACCTTCTTATTAACTAGGCTGCTAGGTTTACATAGAACTGTTAAAATAATTATGAAAGTGCTATGCTAGATATGCCAACCAGGAAAAGGATAAATCATATATATATGTCGTATGTATGTATATATGTGTGTATATATGCATGTGTGTATTATGAGTAACAGCATAAAGATGTATTTATGTAAAGTAACAGGTCCTAAAGGGAAACAAATGAAGGGGTTTGGAGTAGCCTTGATTTTCTGTGTGTGTGTGTGTGTGTGTGTGTGTGTGTGTGTGTGTGTGTGTCCTGTTGCTTGTAGTATTTGGGAAGTAACCTGCCTCATGTGGCTAAATGTCCCTATTGTGTATGGTAGATTTTTCCTTCTAGTAGTGTTTCTTTAATTTTCTAAAATTCTTAAAGTTCTGAACTGTGCATACAGTTTTTTTCCCTATTATAATTTAAACTAGTTGTAAGTTACTGCCATGAGTATGCTTATTGAGCTTGACTTCCTGTGTGAGTCAAGCTCAGATTTCATTTGAAATTTAAATACTTGTAAAACTTGAGCACCTTTTTAAATTTATTTGCGCTCCATAGTTAATACATAAGGGTTTTATTTGGTTGGTTTCTTTTAAACTAATCAACAGTCATCTTCAGAAAGAAAACACGAGCAGAGTTCGTGAATCAATTCCATTTTATTCCGTGTTGCCATTAGCCAAAAGATTGTCAGGTGTACAAAAAAGGCATATACACATATAGAAATAGGAAGACTCCTATTTATTGTTTGCTGAATACCAACAGGCTACGATATATTACTTTAATAGGGTTCACCCTATGAAGTAGGAATAAAGAACAAGAGGTTTAGAGTAAATAGACCTACTGATATACTTTAGTAAATGGCAACTTTGGGGTTTTTATCAGATCCATTGACCTACAAGGCGCAGTCAATCTTACATAACATGTTGTCATCTACCATACACATGTTTATACAACACCCTCAATTTTCTACTACAAAACAAACCTAACTGGAACAGTTATAGATTGAGCAGCTTATTGGAGGGTTTTTAGTTATTAGTAAAATTCAGAACTAACTGGGCTATCTGTATAGGGCCCGAAAAGAGAGGATTGGTCTTGAGCAGCATTGTAAAGGAAGGAAGAGATGTGTTTGGTGGGTGGAGGGAATTCTGGGAACAGAAGGGGAAAACAGCTTTGGTCTGTCCTGGAGTGGGGTAGGTCAGGATAACTGTGCTGCATGGCAAGGAACCACGTCTGACCAGGGTCCATGATACAGAATAAAGCGTGGCAGGACGCAGGCGTGATTCAGCTTCTGAGGAGGGAAGAGCAGAGAGATTTGAAACCTGTGATAGAATCTCGACTGGAAGATAAAGTAGGAAGGAATAGAAAAAGGGAAAGAGAAGCAACTAATAGTTATAAAGCACTTTACTGTTTATAGTGTCTTTATATCTGTTCTCCTTGTGTCTGTGGAAATCTGAGAAGGGCATTTTAAGTAATTCTGATAAATCTTAGAGTACTGATGCTCTGTATGAAGTGTGTGAGAGGGGAGAGGCTGGAGTGTGGAAGGTAAGTAGTTCAGGTATTAAGGGACTGGGCCCTGGATCAAGTTTGTGGCCATGACAATGGATATGAAGCCACAAAATCAGGACAGGATAATCCATTGAATTTGGGGAGACATAAGAGGAGAATAAACATCTATTCAAATTATATACATTTAATTAAGAACAAAGTAGCACAGCCACAATAAACAGATAGCTGGGATTTTTTTTTTTTTTTCCGGAGAAGAAAATAGGCTTTGATTTTTATTAAATTCATTCATGCTCAGAAGAGACCGGCACAGGGCACAAAAGACAGTCAGGAGAGTTAGAATATACCTGGTGGGTCTGGTATCTTGTGGTGCAAGTTCCTGCTTCAGATGACAGGTTAGTCACATGGTCTCTGTCCCTTCCAATTCTACAGTTTCATATTTCTATATAAAATCTGGTTTGCACATGCCTATGTGTGTAGTATGTATTATGCATATATGTTCAAATGGTTCCATCTGAGAAAGGTTAAGTGCTTCTTGTATTACAGATATGAAAACAAAGTACCCAGATAATGAAATGTTTGGTACAAAAATTTACAAGCAAGAACAGATGTAACAGGTCTAAGGGCGGTTGGTAGGACTGAAACAAGCTTAAAATAAAAATAGAGCACTGTGATTTTAGACTATATTGGATTGTTAGTCCCTTGGAAATGGCCGGAAAGGGCTGCATCGGTTTCTACACCCAAGTGTCATTAAAAAAATCTGCAGTGTGTCAAAGAAACTTGCTGCTTCCCTATCCAGAAAGTGAACTGGATGTACTAGAGGTACATGGTACCTGCCGCTCATAAGGGCCTGTCTGTGAAAGCATCGCTTTCTTGGGCAGTGTTTGGAAGACTGAGCTTCTGAGCCATGATTCAGACTTTTCATTTACTGGCTCCTCCCTCACACCCAGACTCTGTTCTGCTCACTGTAGTCCTGCAGCCATTCCTCCACCTTAGTGGTGCATGTGGCTCCTGCCTAGTTCTTTCATTCTTTGTATCAATCTGCCAAGGATGTATAGTCCTGCTTAGTTTTCATTCACAACAATTGTCTCAAACACAACTCAGAAGAAAATGGCTCCGTGGTTCCTGACTGTGGTCCAACAACCACTGTCAGTCACCCTTCATCATCAAGTTGAGCTCTCTGACGGAATTTTCCCCCCAGCTCTGCGTCACTGGAGAGTGGAAATGGCCAATTACAGTAACATGAGCTATAGCCCTGTTTTGTTTCAGCAGTATGGTTTTGGCCGTGGAAAATGAGAGCTCCTTCCCCGCAAGTGTACCAGCAACACGTGTGGTATCCCGGGTTTACTGGTATACCGCTAAGAACAGCACCGAATTTGCCATTTTGAAGTATTTTCCAGGAATTAGGTGTAAAACTAGGAAGTAGTGTTTTCTGTGCAGTAGTTACCAAGGGCATGTTTAGTGCGTTGTTAAAAGATAATCATCTTTTTGTTGCTTGCGTATGTGTCCTTTATTGTTTGATATTTTAGTGTATCATGTGTTCTAGGGCAAATCTGTTTACTTGGGTAGATTCACTGAGTTTGATTGTCCCAGAACTTTGGGGAATGCATGCCCTACAGACCATGTGGGAGAGAACGGTTTCATCTCTCTCATATTCTTGCTCAGAATTCAGCGCTCACTTGGCTTTGGGAGAAGAATATCTAGCTTTGTAATGAGCCTCCATGCTACAGAGGTAGGCACATCCCAGAGACAACGGAGAATGGTCGGGATCCACTGCTCTCTAACCTGTCTAATGCCAGGGATTGTACTTGTCCTTGTGTAACATAAGAACTAAAGACTTCTTCTTTTTTTTTTATCTTTTTCTACCTTGTAAACTGGTGGAAGGTTTCTTGCTGTCTAGGGAAATCTGCCCTGTCTGAAAGATGTGACTTCATCTTTGTGGAGACATGGCAGATGTCCTAGTCCTTTGTATGGTGTGATGGACTCCCCGACAATCTTGTAAGACATTTTACTATTAGAAACCCATTCATTTGCTTCTGCAGGTTTTGGGTTTTGAGAATTCATCATCTTTGTAGAAATAAAGAAGCTATTCTCTAGTAGTATAATTTAGTACTTAAACTTTTGGCCTCACAACCTCTTTTTACATTAAAAAAATTTTTTATGTTTTTTTTAATTTTTGAGAGAGAGAAAGCAAGCAGGGAAGGGCGGAGAGAGAGGGAGACACAGAATCCAAAGCAGGCTCCAGGCTCTGAGCAGTCAGCACAGAGCCTAACATGGGGCTCGAACCCATGAACTGTGAGATCATGACCTGAGCCGAAGTCGGACACTTAACCAACTGAGCCACCCAGGCGCCCACCCCCTCCAAAGTTTTTTTTAAAGTTTGAGCAATCTCTATATTCAGTTCAATGTGGGGCTTGAACTCACAATTCTGGGATCAAGAGTCACATGCTCTTCTAACTGAACCAGCTAGGCATCCCAACATTCTTAAAAATTATGAAGGATCCCCCAATTTTTTCTTTATGCAGGTTATGTATTGGCATTTACCCCATTAGAAAGGAAAGGAAAATTTTGATACTTATTCATTAAAAAGGACATGATAGAGGGGCGCCTGGGTGGCTCAGTTGATTAAGCATCTGACTCTTGATTTTTGCTCAGATCATGATCTCAGTTTGTGAGTTTGAGCCCCACATGGGGCTCTGTACTGACAGAGTGGTACCTGTTTGGGATTCTCTGTCTCTCCCTCCCTTTGCCCTTTCCCTGCTCATGCTCTCTCTCTCTCTCTCCCTCTCTAACTATCTCTATCTCTCCAAATAAATAAATAAAAACAAGAAAAAATAACATAATAGACTTATTACATGTTAATGTTATTAAAAAAATCTGTTTTTCAAAATTAAAAAAAAAAAAATCAATGACAGGGGCACCTGGGTGGCTCAATCAGTTAAATGTCTGACTGGCTCAGGTCATGATCTTGCAGTTTGTGAGTTCGAGCCCTGCGTTGGACTGCGTGCTGACAGCTCATTGCCTGGAGCCTGCTTCGGATTCTGTGTCTCCCTTGCTCTCTGCCCCTCCCTAACTTCTGCTCTGTCTCTGTGTCTACATTAAAAAAATTTTTTTTTAAATCCATGTCAGTAGTGGCTGTTTTAGTCATCTTGGGCTCCCATAACAAAATATCATACACTGAATGACTTAAACAACAGAAATGCATTTCCTCACAGTTAGGGAGATTGAAAGTCCTCATGCCAACATGGTTGGATTCTGGGGGGTCCTTGTCTGGCTTACAGATGGCTGCTTTCTTGCTGTATCCTCATATGGTCTTCCCTAGGTGTGTGTGTGTGTGTGTGTGTGTGTGTGTGTGTGTGTGTGTGTGTGTGTGTGTGTGTACGTACGTACACAGGTCTCTTTCTTTTCTCCTAAGGCCATCAATGTCATTGGATTAGGGACTCACCCTTATGACCTCATTTAACCTTACCTGCTATAAGCCCTATTTCCAAATACAGTTGAATTGAGGGTAGGACTTTGATATATGACTTGTGGAGACACAGTTTAGCACAGTCCAGTCCATAATAGTGCCATTACTTTAAATTTTTATACATCTTTTTAAAAAAATTTTTTTTAAATGTTTATTTTTGAGAGAGAGAGTGAGCGAGCAGGGGAAGGGGTAGAGACAGAGGGAGACACAGAATCCAAAGCAGCTCCAGGATCTGAACTGTCAGCCCAGAGCCCAATCCAGGGCTCAAACCCACAGATTGTGAGATCATGACCTGAGCTGAAGTCGGATGCTCAACTGACTGAGCCACCCAGGCGCCCCTGTATTTTTATACATCTTCTAAAGTCTAGCTTAATATTCATGCCCCGTCTGCCTCTGCATTCAGTTGTGTTGTTTTGGTGGAAGTAGTTGAAGAAAATTCAGCCTCACACAAATGTATAGATTGAAAAGGAAGTATTTTAATAGAATTTATAGTTAACAGTGGATATTTATGTTTTGAAGCTATACTATACAAACACTGGACAGGTAGTAGCTTCTTAAAGTAGAATCTGAAACTGTATTAATGAAATTCTTGTACTCTTGTTAACTTTAAAATTTATTTGCTTGTCTTGTACCTTGAATGATTGTAGTTTTGTAACAATATGCAGTAGTTAGTTGGGAAATACCAATTCACTGAATTATTCACATCTTCTAAATACTGACAGATTTTATCATGCAATATTTAAAAGAAATCACATTATTTTCACCACCAAATTCATCAGAAAAATCTGTAAATATTGGAAAAGCTGCCAAACTTACGAGGAATAGAAGTTCTCCACAATTCTCAGCTTTGCTTGAAAGCTCAATTTTTGTCACTGGGAAGAAATATTGTCCGTTTCCTTCATCCATTTTCAAGAAAATTTCCTGCCACATTTTTAAGTCTGAATAACTGTAGTGTGTTAGTTATTCTTTTAAATAATGAAAAGATGGCTAGATCGTCTTGCAACTAGAATAATCACAGAAGCCCTTTTACTCAAGACACCCGTATTTTAGTAAATAGCAGAAGTGCTTTAGGCAGGCTTCCCATTTTGTCCTATAGAATACTAAACAGGTATATATTCACTGGTCAAGATGGAATAAAATTAATATTTTTTATTGCATCATCAAGGGTATTTTTTATTTAAGCTTTTAATTTTAATTCCAGGATAGTTAACATACAGCGTTAGAATAGTTTCAGGTGTACAATATATTGATTCAGCAGTTCTATACATTATTCAGTGCTCTCTATGATAAATGTACTCTTAATCCCCTTCACCTATTTCACCCCTCCCCCCACCCACCTCCCCTCTGGTAGCCATTTGTTTATTCTCTGTAGTTAAGAATCTGCTTCTTGGTTTCTCTGGTTTTTTCCTTTGTTTGTTTTCTTAAATTCCACATTATGAGTGAAAACATTTCTCTGACTTATTTTGCTTAGCATTATAGTTTTTAGCTCCATCCATGTTGTTGCAAATGACAAGATTTCGTTCTTGTTATGGCTGAATAATACTCCATTACACATACACACACACGCCCCACATCTTCTTTATCCATTCATCTATTGATAGACACTTGGGCTGCTTCCACAATTTGGCAATTGTAAATGATGCTGCGATGAACACCGGGGTGCATGTATCCCTTTGAATTAATGTTTTTGTATTCTTTGGGTAAATACCAAGCAGTGCGATTACTGGATCATGTGTTAATTCCATTTTTAACTTTTTGAGGAACCGCCATACTGTTTTCCACAGTGGCTGCACCACTTTGTATTGCCACCCGCAGTGTAAGAGGGTTCCTTTTTCTCCACATCCTCGCCAACACTTGTTGTTTCTTGTATTGTTGATTTTAGCCATTGACAGGAGTGAGGTGGTGTATCATTGCGGTTTTGATTTGTATTTCCCTGATGGTAAATGATGATCATCTTTTCCTGTGTCTGTTGGTCATCTGTAGGTCTTCTTTGGAGGAATATCTGTTCCTGTCTTCTGCCCATCTTTAATTCAGTTTTTTGTTTTTTTGAGTGTTGAATTGTATCAGTGCTTTAGGTGTTTTGAATACTAACCCTTTATCAGATATGTCCTTTTATCAAGGGTATTCTTAAGTGACTCTGGCTTTTTGTTTTAAATGGACACTGATGAATGCAATGATTACTGTAATACTTAGTGCCAATGCCTTGAGTTGTGCCCAGGCAGCAGTGGTTTTATTCACCCACCAATTGTTTCTGCACCACTTCTGCCTACTCTGTGAAAAAGGCACTAACACCTTAGTGTCATTGTAATAATAGTTCTGACCTCACAGACTCTGTGAAAGGGCCTCAGAAACCCTTGGACCCAGAACCATTACTTTAAGAACTGTTTCCCAAGTACACTGTCTGCTCTCTTGTTGGGCCAGGTGGAAGTGATTCCATTTAAATGAGAGTAGGGTCCTCCTGATAGACATCCAGGATTAGGGCAGAGCACAGAAGAAACTGGAGGAGATGTGGAATGAGAGGAGGGAGCAGTGGACAAACCTCAGGCATTTGCCTGTTTGTGCACCGAGGTCTTTGATCTAGCAAACAAAGAGTCCTTGTCTTTAAGGGCTCTGAAGTCATTGCACATCTTTGTTAGATTTAGTTCGACTTGTGATTCGGAGTGAAGAGAGCATGGGTTGACATCTGCCTCCCAAGCAGGCCCTGAGATATGTGGTGACAATGCCACAGGATTTAAACAACTCCTCTCCTGTGCTGTTGGTACAATTCAGTGAACATTCGATGACCGCTAGAAAGTGTCATTGTGTCCTCTCCCTTGCCTTGCTGGGCCAAATTGGGTATGCTCAAAGGAGGAATCTGTGAGGAGAAATGAATGGAAAAAAAAAAAAAAGGATAGTGTTACGCCTTCTCCTACTTTAGAGGAGTCTGATGGATCAGTCATCCCAGAGAAGACCAAAGGCCTTTGCTTGTCATTTAGTCCTCAGGTAGCTAGTTAAATACCAGTCTGTCTTGAGCTGCAGTGTATTCTGGTCTTCCTGTAGGAATAGAAGACTTGAAAGAATCTCCATATGTTCTTACTGATGGCCAAGAGATATGTCTTATATTGAAGCCAGAAAGAGTCAAGTCAAACATTAGGAATATTTCTGGAAGATGTCATTTGTGAAGAACTGTATTGTGCAGTCTTACTCTCTAGAATGTAGTGAAGGTCATTTTTGTTCAGGGAAGTGGTAAAAAGGCATTTCTCATTTAAGATGTGGTGTTTCAACGAGTTATTCTTTGGGGACTTTACTAGCCCTTCCATCTGTGTCAGGACTCTTTCGGTACAGCAGAACACATATATGAAAAGTAGAGGGTCATCTGGATGTTTTGTGTGGCTCATGCCAAAACATCTGGATGTTTGAAACATCTGGAAAAGTGGCTGAAATTTCCACGAGGGTGATTAGCATTACGTGGATGAAACCTCTGGCTCCTAATCAGATATTTACCGGTTCAACATTGACAGAAATGTTGTATTAATTTATGGGGGAGGAGGGTTGAATAGACTGTAGAGTGCATTCCGTTGTGCAGCTTTCCATAGTTTTCTGCAGAGTGGAATAAGGTGTTTTAGTTGCAGAATGTTTCAATCTGATGAATATTTCTGCCTTAAGTCCCGGGAGACATGAGAGCCAGCAGTAGGTCCAAGTGGTGTGCTTCTGACCCAGCAGCCGGGTGGTATCAGTGTGTGAAACGTCCAGGTACCTGAGGGGAGAGAGGTTGTAGACCCCTGCAAGCACAGAACACCCCAGCAGAGTGGTCTTCTGTCAGGCCGTCATGGGGTCAAGTAATCCTCAGACCGGGGGCACTCTCAGTGGAAGGTAAAAGATGCTCTTCACCTAGGGCAAACTATGAAACGACTGTTGACTTCATGCGGCCCTGAGAAGAAAACGGAACTTTTGTTCCTGGGCAGGCCCCGGGAAGGGTAGCTTAATCAGTCATAATAGACCGTGCCTCCTAAGAGGTGCCTTCCTGCGGGGAGCCGTGTGGATCACAGGGGCCTATTGTGAGGGAGAAAAAGAAAGTATTGAAGCAGGCACCAGGCAAGCAGGGCAAGAAGGAAACGCTTAAGCAAGGGGCCTTTAATTTTTATGTAACTAACCCAGAAGCATGTTTTATAACCACCTCATAAGAGTCAGGCCTCAGTCTGGCTGCAGACTTTGTGTGGTGCCCTGGGAGCTGTTGCTGGGGAAGCCAAAGACAGTCATTGACCTTGAAGGGGGACGGAGAGGTGGCTGAAGGCCGGCAGTCTGTTGTTCATTTCAGCATCTGGCTGGCGAGAATACTCTTTATTACAGGCTTTTGTAAAACCATCTTTTCTTTGCTATTAGCCTTAAGGGAAATCCTCCCCTAACCCCTGTTCACCCTTAGAGACGCTTTAAAGCACTGCCTCTTTTGCATCCAGAGCCCCAGATTTATCCAAATGGTTTGGGACAGTGTTCAGAAATGTCTTTCACAGATGGAGAGCAGAGTTGAGTCGTTTTTTGGCACAAGTTGTGCTTTTGCTTCAGTTCTCCTTGAAGTGAAAATGTATGTTGTTTGTCCTGGGTGTGGCCCATTTTATCTGGGCAGGGCAGGATTTATCTGCTTTATAGGAACCAGTGAGCGAGATGCTGTGAGATAGTGCCCTGGCCCTTATGTATGGTACACAGGACCTGTGTAGCTGAGTGCCTCCCTCTAAATTTGGTTTGTGTAGAGCTTCCAGGCTGGTCAGTTTGGGAATATCATGTTATATGGCCATGCCTAGATTAGAATTTTAGAGCTTCAAGATAGCAAGTGAGGTTTTTGGTTTTTTTTTTTCTTCAAACTTTTATTAGCAATGAAAACCTTCAATGAAACTTTTTTCAATGAAATCTTATCAGGCAACTCAGTGCAATAAAGCAGAGCTGGATAAACCAGGACGGCAGTCCCAAGAACCTTTCTTACTTGTGTTTTTCCTTTGCCTGCCAAGCTCCCCCTTTGGGAGCCCCCCAAGTATTCCTCTGTCACCCTTAAGGCTTTCTAAAAGCAGCCTTGAAAACAAGAAATATAACCTAAGGCTCTTGAATTAATGAATGTGAAAATGGAAGTCTAGAGAGGTTCACCAAGTTGTCCAAGCTCACAGCAGAGTGGTGGCAGAGCTGTGACTTATGACCCAGGTTTTAGGGTCCCCTGCTTAGTCCTATATCTGCCCTCATATCCCCTGACCCCATCAGTGTTAGAGCTTCAAGGTGCAAAGAGGAGTGGATGTTAGGCAGGACCTCAGGGATGGGTGGATGTTTAGTAAACTGAAGTCTGTGGTCCACGACCTGAGCCTGAGGGTTTTTGCTTTCTGTGGTGTTAGTCAGGGCCAGGGTATTGACTCACATGAGACTGATTTATAAATGAAGGTGCCTGTTCAGTTTACAGCAGAGTAATGTTTCTCCAGGACATACGCTTTTATCTTCCTGCTGTCGGACTTAATTTTTGGTAGCCCTGGCTGCCAGTAGTGGAAGCCTAATTCCCGATGGAGTATTCTCTGCAGTCTCCTCTTCGGGGCCTATCTGTGGCTGCAATTTCTTCAATTTGCTCATTCCCCCACCTACTTCAGTGGCTTCTTATCACCGATACAGTAAGTTGGTGTTAAAGCTAGCTGGGGGGAATGAGAAATACCTTTGATTATATGAAAGTCAAGAAATGACAGATTTCAGTTGCCACAAAACAGTTTTTTTTTACTTGAAAGTTCTCATATCATACGTTGTCTGGCCTTTGTTGGCACATGGCAGATCTCTGCAGCAATATATAACGTTCAGTAATACATACGTGCGGATACGTTCCTGGCTCTTATGTACACTTTGGTGAAGTCCTTGCGTGCATCCCCATGAAGGCCAATCAATGTGTGGATTCTGAATGCAACTGAGAATTGCATCTTGTTTCTTTTATCCTTCCCGTTTTCTAAAACCAGGTCAGTGTCAAAGGAAAGAAGAGACACGTTCAGCCATGGTTGTCCCATTTGAACCAAGTGTATGGGGGTGGTCCAGATGTGAGCAGTATGAGCTGAGACGGCTTTCCTTTGATGCCGAACACAGCTTTACCAACCTCCCCAAACATATCTTCCCATTTCCTGTGGGATTACGGTATACACTTGTTTAATGATTGCTGAAGTATTGTAGGAACAAATGTGAATCTGGTTTGCATGCTTCCTTTCCTTCAGTAGAAATAAAGGGGGCCTCTGGAATCCCTGCTGTTCCCATGGAGCAGTGTCAGAAAATACCACCCTGAATTCATTAGTCGAGATTGGCAGCAGAACTGTCTACCTAAACCTCTCCAGAGAGGGGCTTGGTGAAGCTGACAGGAGAGGCCCTTCTGGGTCTCCCAGTGAGTGAGGAGAGTGGTCCATCAGATCATGCTTCCAAAGCTCCTTGAAGCTGGCATCTCTGCTGGCCATATGTCATTTTTGTGCATTGGGATTCTTTTCACCAAGCTTACAACAGCTATAAATTGGAAGATATTAAGTCTGTTGTTTTTGACAAAGGTATTTCTGTTTCCTAACACATATGTTCTTAGCATGGATTTATCTGTTGACAGGATGCTCTCTAAAGAAATGCTTATATTCAAAGCTCTTTTATTTTATTTTTTATTTATTTTTGAGACAGAGACAGAGCATGAGCAGGGGAGGGACAGAGAGAGAGGGAGACACAGAATCCAAAGCAGGCTCCAGGCTCTGAGCTGTCAGCACAGAGCCCAACACGGGGCTCAAACCCACAAACCATGAGATCATGACCTGAGCCGAAGTTGGATGCTCTACCGACTGAGCCACCCAGGCGCCCCTATTCAAAGCTCTTAATGTCTGTTTCAGTCCTGTCTACCAGGGTACTACATGGTTTTTGGGATCTTTACCCAGCACGAAATTAATCTAATATTGCTTGTCCTAGTTTTGATGCCTTTTTAAAAAAAAAAAAATTTGTTAACAGGCTGTGAATCATTTTCTTGCTGCCCATATGTGCTTTCCTCAGCCATATAAAATCCCTTTTTTCTAATGCCTTGCACACAGTCTCTGATTTGGGAGTTACCTTATTATTCATTGTACCTATGCAGGGGCAGTGGGTAAATTCCTACTTCATTCCCATGATAACCAGTTATAGTAACTGTATCTCCTTATTGTTAAGTCAGACATTGAATGAGTTGGAGGATTAATGATCTGGTTACCTGGTTTACAATTGGTAGTCAGGCTTTAATCTGCTGGTCTATATTATATAAGCTACTGGTTCAATAGCCACGGATAGTTGTTAAAAGCACAGATTCCTAGTTCCATTGTGGAGATTTTCATTCAGTAGGTCTTGATTTGGATCCAGGAATCCACCATTTTTAGAAGTTCCATGGAAGAAGAAAAAAAAAAAAAAAAAAAAAAAGGTTAGAGTGCGAGAGAGCCAAAGCATAAGAGACTGTTAAAAACTGAGAACAAACTGAGGGTTGATGGGGGGGTGGGAGGGAGGAGAGGGTGGGTGATGGGTATTGAGGAGGGCACCTTTTGGGATGAGCACTGGGTGTTGTATGGAAACCAATTTGTCAATAAATTTCATATAAAAAAAAAAAAAAGCTCTTGACTGGAAAAAAAAAAAAAAAAAAAGAAGTTCCATGGAAGACTGGTGCAGGCACATCAAGTATATGCCCAGTGTCATGATTGTGGTTTTCTAACAAGAACATTTTTCATCTGTTGTTGTCTCAGATGCGAAGATAGTTTAAAGCATTCCAGGATTAAGTAATATATGTTTATCTGCACATTCTAGGCTGTGTTGGAGAAAGAACATCAATCAGGCTGGCACTTGGGGACCTGGTTCTAGCTTCTGCATTGACTTTTCATCAAATTATAGATGTATGATCTGTCTAGGTATCAGTCTCATTCATAAATAGAGGGCACCAGGTACTTTCCAGATTCCTGACATTCTTTGATTTGAATGGTTTTGCGTGGAAGGAATTGTATTCATCATCACTGTTCATTGTTAGCTGTTGCTTCTTCTAGTTTATTGAGTGCTAGCTGCTCAACAGACCATTAGTCACAGCTTCTGGTAGCTGGTAGCTGTTTGCAGTTTCAAGACAATTTCTCTTCCTTTCTCCTGCCACTACCAACCTCCCCAAAACAGATTGAAGTAAACCATTCACCTGGGAAACAAGTTCTTATGTTGGGGTTTGTCTTAAAGAAAATTCAGGTTGTAATTCTGATCCTTTCCATATCCAGCCTTGGCAGTTTTCACCCACTGGGTCCTTTTTGCAGGCTAGGGAGTTTTGTCCCTTTGGGCACAAGATGTGGCTTATGTCATAGTCTAGGGAGCTGTGCTTGTAATGCCTCAACCCCCCGCCTCTTAACAAACCTTTTGCTTCCAGGAATTTGCTTCATATTCTCCAGAGGGGCTGGCTGAGATGAGTGGCAGAACAAAGTATCCCTTTAAATGTCTCTGCCTTTGTGGAGTTGCATCAAAATGATCTGTAGTGTTTTTTAAATTTTTTTTTAACGTTTTTATTTATTTTTGAGACAGAGACAGAGCATGAACAGGGGAGGGGCAGAGAGAGAGGGAGGCACAGAATCGGAAGCAGGCTCCAGGCTCTGAGCCATCAGTCCAGAGCCCGACGCGGGGCTCGAACTCACGGACCGTGAGATGTGACCTGAGCTGAAGTCGGACGCTTAACCGACTGAGCCACCCAGGCGCCCCTCTGTAGTGTTTTTAAAATTGTGCACATGCGTGTCACCCAGCACCCCCCGGTCCTATTGAATCAGGCTCTGTCGGTGGGATTGGATTCGTGCTTTTAAAGGCTTGACTTCCAGTGCTCCCTCTGGAGCCTTGTTGTCTTCCTCCGGACTGGGTTCATGCACTGTTTCTTCTGTAATTATTTTTTGTTAAGGCAGGCATAAATACGTGGAGAGTCGTTGTCTGAATACGGTAAAGTGTGGTGTGCATCTATTGAGAAAATTAAGTTGCCTTGGGACTTAGAAGGCCCTCAGAGGCTGAAGGCTTAATGTTCCCATCACATGGTTTGGACAGGAATTACCACTAAAGATTTACCTGTAGCACCTGTCTACTATGGGCTGATGGTTCTGTTTTCGTCAACGTGATCATCCTCTCATTAAGTGTATCTTAACATAATTAGTCATTTGTCCTTTTTTCAGTGTAATTCAACAAATATTATTGAGAGCTTCCAACATGGTAAGCATTGTTTTAGATGCTGAAGGTAGTGTAGTGCACCAAACAGACAAAACTGCTGTCTTCTTGAATCTTCCTCTTCACTGAAATAAATATTTATGTGGGATTTAACATGGCGGAATTAAGTGGCTGCATTATAACATTATGAAACACCATTTTGGGGGAATTTTTCAGGATCATCCTACATATATTTCTAAGATCACAAATAGAACCAAAAAACTGAGCTAAGCATGTGAAACCCGGATTAAATTCAAAATGTTAAGACTAGGGACTGTCTTACTAACACTACATGTAGCTCAAGGGTGTTCAGGTGCATACTTTCTGAAGGCAGAAAGAATAAGCCAGTGGGCTCCAAATAAAGGTTGGTAAGGTGACTGGCAGAATTGAAGTTTATCCTTTAATTTTGGGAACAAGTCTCCAGAGAGTTCTTACTTGTTACGAATCTTTCCTTGACTCTGTATTTTTGACTCAATGTAGACCCAGATCCTTTGGAGCACTTGAGTTCATAGTGATTTATCTTGCCCTTTTACCTGTTCGGTGAAAACATTAATTTGAGCTGAATGTTTCAGGCCTCTGGGCTGCTAATTTATAAGTTCCTGCAAATTTCTGTACTTGCCTTAAATGAGTTAGTAGAACTTCCCAAGTGTCTACTGTAGTACTAGATACTTTACTGCTGTGGTGTCTACTTCTGTGTTGTAGTTTATGTTAAAATCACTTGATTTAGATGTAATAGGAGCATTGTCAATCTGCTTTTCAAGGAACTTAAATACTGAATTGTCCAAATCTTTTAGCGTACCTGTTTTAAAAGTGCTTTTGTAAAAAGGAAAATGGGGGGGGGGGGGGGGGGGGCGTTGCTACAGTTTTCCTCTTTTAAACCATAACATTTTGAGATTCTGCATGCAGGCTAAAAAATTGTTGGACTGCAAAAATAACCAATGAAAGGAAAACACATTTGACATAGATTTCAATATATCGGGGAACATTTAAAAGAAACTAAGGCTTAGCTTTAGGGCCTGGCTCATGTTGCTGTTTGTGAGTTCACCAGCTTAGAAGAGAAGGAAACAGTGTGTGAGAGAGGCAATAAAAAGATATTCTGGAAATAATTATTAATGCTAAAATTCCTGCCTCTAATTTTAGAATGCTTATGTTTGGAATTTCATATGCGTGATGAAAATGTGTATTTCAGGTTTGCGGAGAAAAACAGCGCTTTGAGAAGTTGATGGAACATTTCAGGAATGAAGACAATAACATAGATTTTATGGTGAGTTATTCCAGGACCACATTACAATCAATAAGGCAAGCTCAGTTTCTGCACTTTTTCCTAAACCCATTTATGTTTATATATGATACATATGTGTGTGTATGTGCATATAAATGTTACAAAGGACAGAAAATTGAGTGTAATCTGCTATAGATTCGATCTAGAGTGTTCCTCACAATCTGTATTTTTCCCTTACAGTGTTTATTTCCATTTTTATTCCTCGTGCACATACTGTACTAAAGACCCAAAGTACTAATTATTTATAGCAAATAAAGGATGAAAGCATGCATTTGGGAAAAGGATGTTAACTGCTGGGACATATACCTGCGGTTGCCAGCTTTAGCTGTCAGTAAAGCTGCATCAGGATCCTGAAGATAGAAGTCAAGAATCTAGGATGCTTGGGTGGCTCAGTCAGTTAAGCATCCAACTCTTGATTTCTGCTCAGGTCATGATCTCACGGTTCATGGGATCGAGTCCCATGTCAGGCTCTGCACTGACAGCATGGAGCCTGCTTGGGATTCTCTCTCTCTCTCTGGCCCTCTCCCGTCTCTGTCACACACACACACACACACACACACACACACACACACACACACTCACTCTCTCTCTCTCTCTCTCTCTCTCTCTCTCTCTCTCTCTCTCTCCCCCCCCCCCCCCATCTCTCTCTCTCTCAAAATGATCATGGGGGAAAAACAAACAAACAAAAAAACCCAGAAAACAAGAATCTTGCCCATTTTGCTTTTTGTATACCTCAGCCAGTGGCTTTCTCCAGACTATATTCTCAAAGACTAGAGTGCTTTGGTTTGTAGAATTGACTGTACATATCCCCCAAATTACTCTACAGGGGTGATTCCTGCCCTGGTAACTCTGTGAGGGCAGAGTTAGACTGCAGTTCTCCTTAGTGGGATAATTCACATGTAAGGACGTGTGGTTCAGCGTTAGGACTATCCTCTTCAGGTTTGAACAGCAGTAGGAGTTTGAGAACTTCCAAATTCATACACTTAAACCTTAATCTTGGACTGAAGATAGACAGTTTCTGAGACACACTTCCCGTGGGTGGATCCAGATCTGCAGGCTTTCTTTGACCTAATCCAGTTGACATACACAGCTCCTGCTCTGGGGAGGTCTCACCTGGGCTTTGTCCCTCAGGTCACTTCTAGCTCGGAGCAGGTATACCAGTCACTCCTTAACATTGTGAGTCTTCTAAAACTTATGCTTAGGGTGCCAGGCACAGTTTTCATTTGAATTGCTTTAGTGGCTGTAAAACATGAAACATAATTTTGGAGATTTCTAACCCTTTTATGTGAATTTTTTTTCTGGGTCTTTACATTTTATATGCATCCTAGCCCTCAGGCCCTTCTGAAAGTAGTGAGAATGATGAAATTGTTTATAGAGAAGTCTTGCTGTTCCATAAAGCATGTTATTTGCTGTTTAAAAAGGCAAAAAATGTGAGACAAGGAGTGCTGTTACACTGGCTTTTTAATTAAAAAAAAATTTTTTTTTAAATTTATTTTTCAGAGAGAGAGAGGCAAAGTTCAAACAGGGAAGGGGCAGTGAGAGGGGGAGGCAGAGAATCTGAAGCAGGCTCCGGGCTCTGAGTAGTCAGCACAGAGCCTGATGCAGGCTCGAACCCACAAACTGTGAGATCATGACTGACCGAGCCACCCAGGCACCCTATACATTGGCTTTTTAATTTTGCTGTTAGGATTTTGGGGAGTGTTTAAGGCCCGTGTTTGCACTAGTGATAAATATGTGAAGAAGTCATACCCTGGCTCACTGTGGCAGTTTCTTTGCTCTGCCTTCATAGGGGCAACTTATTTGTTCCTGAAAGCTGAGGTTGCAAACTGGAGGCTCCCAGGCTGAGCCAGCCTATAGGCTTGTGAGTTTAGTCTGACAGTGATGTCCTTCCATTAAAAATTTGAAAGTTGTGCATACAAATATAGATTTCTAATTTTTTCAATTAAAAATTTCTGCCAACACTAGGCCCTGTTTTTGCAGAGTATCAAGTGCTGGAGCCAAGTAGTCTGTCTGTCTGTCTTTCTTTCTTTCTTTCTTTCTTTCTTTCTTTCTTTCTTTCTTTCTTTCTTTCTTTCTTTCTTTCTTTCTTTCTTTCTTTCTTCATTCTTTCAATGTTTCCTTATTTTGGGGGGGGAGAGAGAGGGAGGTGGAGCGGGGGAGGGGCAGAAAGAGAGGGAGACATAGAATCAAAAGCAGGCTCCAGGTTCTGAGCTGTCAGCACAGAGCCCGATGCAGGGCTTGAAGTCACCATCCCTGAGATCATGACCTGAGCCGAAGTCGGATGCTTAACCCACTGAGCTACCCAAGCTCTGCTCCCCCCCACCCCGCCCATTTTTAAGTCTAAATATCCTCCTTCTAGTTTGCCGTGGTCCACACCATTTCTTACTGTATTACACGTGGTATACTTCACTCATTACCATACCTTGTGGATCCCTCTGCCATTTGAGTTTGTGCTGAAATTATATATAATTAAGCCCTTTAAAATGCCTGCACTTCTTAGAAATGAGAATATATTTCTTGTCATTTACTTATATGTACATGCATCAAGGAACCTAATTTAGAAACTGCTAATATACAGGTACAATGATCAATTCATCTGTCACCTAGCAAAATAGTTGCTTCTCAGGCATATCATAAAACTCAACAACTATTCAGAAGAGAAATGGAAAAATCCAACCATATTTTCCTCCAGAAAATGAGGCTTTTCTTAAACTGTCCTTGGGAATGCAGTTAAGTTGCACAACCTCCTTAACAACATATTCCTCATAAAATACAATATAAATTTTTCTAATGCAGCAGAAGGAAGAAGGAAAAAAACCCTGACAATCTTTCTTTAGCTCATTTAACCATAGAACTTGAAGTCATTTTTTCAGTTACATTGCAAAAGAATCTCCTTGAACCAAGAGAGTTGACATATCTTCCAAAGATAGCCAGTGTATAACATATACTCAAAGAAGAGTCTAACTCGATAGAAACAATTTGAAAAAAGATAAAAGAAACTGGGTTTGGAGGAGAGAGGAAGAAGGCAGTTTTCAGAGTAAATGTGCATCTGGATCCCTCACTCACTTTACCTTTTTGCGCAGGCTGTGTTTACCCATAGAGGGAAAGGATTAGTAAGATATTTTTACCATAAATAAACTGTCACTATTTTTTTTTTTTTAATCATTTTGCCTCCTTGTATAGACTGCATTTACCCATTGAGGGGAAGTATTAGTTAGGTATTTTCACCATAAATAAACTGTCATTATTTTTTTTTTTTTAAGTTTTATATATTTACTGTGAGAGAGGGAGAGAGCAGGGAAGGGCCAGAGAGAGAGAGAGAGAGAGAGAGAGAGAGAGAGAGAGAGACAGAGAGAATATCCCAAATAGGCTTCACATTGTCAACTTGGGGCCCGATGTGGGACTCAGGCTCATGAACCATGAGAGCATGACCTGAGTCAAAATCTAGAGTCAGATGCTTAACTGATTGAGCCACCCAGGTGGCCCTAAACTGCCAGCATTAAAACCAAGATAGGGACTCCTGGTTGGCTCAGTTGGTAGAGCATGTGACTGTTGATCTTGGGGTTGTAAGTTTGAGCCCCACTTTGGGGACAGAGATTACTTAAAAATAAAACCGTAAAAAAAAAGGAAAAAAGAATAGATCTGTTCAACTTTGTTTTGTTCTTTACCAAACCGGGGACTGATTTTCTCTGTGGCAGGTCTCAGGGCCACTGATGCAGTTGTGGGGAGCTAGTAAATCGAGGGGTTTTGTGGAACGGAAGCCGGTTGATTGTTTAAAACAGAAAGATGGGTCAAAGATCCTATTACAATCTTGTTGGTATGGTCGGGCCCATAGTGAAATTTTAGAAGTGATTATCCTGTGGTACGATTATAGGTGATTTTTTAAAATGTTCTTTTTTATAATAATTTTCACATTTTCTATAACATGCCTGTAATAACTTACACAGTTTGTTCTATATACCCACCCATAAGACTTTTTAAAAAGTTTTACTGACAGGTGGTTAACATAACATCTAACCTACCCATTGAAAGTGGACAATTCAACGCATTTTTTGCATACTTGCAGGGTTGTGTGGCCATCACTGCAGTCTAATTTAGAACACATTGTCATCCCAGAAAGACCCCGTCATAGTTACTGCCCACTTCCTATCCCCAGACCTAGGCAGCTGCTAATCTACTTTCTATCTCCACAGACTTGCCTGTTCTGGATACTTCATATGGATGGAATCATAACTTATATGGTCTTTTATGACAGACTGGTTTCATTTAGCATAATGTTTTCAAGTTCATCCACATTGTAAGATGCATCAGTACTTCACTGCCTTTTTATTGTCACCTAATATTCCATTGTGTTGATAGGTTATATTTTTTAACCCATCACTTGATGGACATTGCGTTCCCCCCCCCCCCCCCACTTTCTGGGAAATAATGAATAATATAAAATAATACGATATATAGAATATATATTAGTTATACTAATATAAATAATAGTAAATAATGCCATTATGAACATTTGTGTATAAGTTTCTGGATGGACATGTATTTTCATTTCTCGTGGGGATATACCCAGGACAGCGTTGCTGGATCCTATGGTAACTCTGTCATTAATATTTTGTGGAATGGTCAAACTTTTCAAAGTGGCTGCACTGGTCTACATCTCTGGCAGCAGTGGATGAGGGTTCCACTTTTTCCACCTCCTTGCAGCTCTCGGTATGGTTTTCCATTTTGATCATGGTCACCCTAGTGGATGACGAGGGGTATTTTACTGTGGTATCTCTATGACTTTTGAATTTGAAAAATTACAAAATATTTTTAAAGACCCAATGAAACGAAGGAAAAGGAGGTCGGTGAGTGAGTTTAGATTTGTGTAATTGAAAGCATATGCCTATGTTTAAACTGAGAAAACAAGTTTTCAGCCATCTAACCCACTGGCAATTTCATTGCAGGTGGCCTCTATGCAGTTTATTAATATTGTAGTCCATTCAGTAGAAGACATGAATTTCAGAGTTCACCTCCAGTATGAATTTACCAAGTTAGGCCTGGATGAATACTTGGATGTAAGTATAACTGTGACCTTTGGCTCCAATGTAAGACTTGATTTATTGCCTACCTTCAAGATACACTTCCGCCGTGACTAAAGAACACTTCAGGCTCTGTACAGTCAAGTATCGTAGCACTAGTTAAAGGGAGCCTGAGTGATGCAATTTGCCAGGGAAACTGGATTCTTGAAGACCTCCTGGGAGCTCAGTCTGTCTTCTGCCAGCAGCCTTTTAGTGTTGGAGTCAGACAACCTCTTGTAGCCTCTCACTGTAGCTCACCTCTGCTCTTGAACTCTGTCTGGACCAAGTCTCATTGCACCCTTCATCTGGGCTATTGGGCAATCCACGTTCTTGGTTACTCTGGGGACCCTATCTGGGCAGGGGAGGTCAAACCAAGACTGTTAAAGAGTGATGAATAAATGCTTAGAGTATAAAAAAGTCATGAGGAAATGGACACTAGAGACTTCCTCCTGTAGCTGTTAAATTCTGTTTAATGCATTTGTGGCTTTAGAAGTTCCACTTTTAAGTTCTCGGTTCGTGAAGAGATCTAAAGTTTCTCTTTCTCTGCCTCCCCTGTGGAAGTGCTCAGCCAGTTCCCTATAGTTCTTCCTTCACCTAAGAAACAGCAAGTTTATGTGAAAATCATAAATGGACTTGAATAGCTGTGTGTGCACAGGATGCCCTCATGTCCTTTCACTCTTGAGCAGTTCTGTTTTCCCTTCTGTACACCAGTGGTCCCCTTGAATTTGAAAGGCTACTAGTGAGAGGGCAAGAATTGTTGAGCTCAATTTCAAATCTGTTTCTAGCCCTGAAGAAGAGATATAAGCACTTCCCTTGGACATCTCTGGATTTCAGCTGCCCATCTTCGTCAGGACTGAAGCCAGGGAATTACAGTGTACTGTGAGGCAGAATCGTAGCATTGGTTACTCTCTGAGCTCATCAGCTGGCTTATCAGACCAGCCAGGCTGCCCTAGGGTATACTGGCCTAAAGTTGTCTAAGGACTGTACTCAGGGAGAGTCTGATGGATTTTCATTAAAGAGTGGTTTGAATTGTTTTCTTATCTAAGTTATCACTAATATCTTTGACAGAATATGGTATTGAGAGGTTTTTTCCTGCTCTGAGGTCAAGGTTTCTCAATCCTCTTTCCCTACGTATCCTGGGAGTGGCAGTGTTTGAGCAAAAATGGGGTGTATAGATTGCTAATGGCATTCTGGGTTCCATTTTGTGATGGTCGTGCTGAGCTCCTTCAGGTCAAGGCTGCGATAGCGAATCATAACACATTAGGCAGTGCCTGTTACTCATTGTGTACTTTGTGAAAAAACCTTCTGAGCTGCTTCCTCATTTCCCTTTCTAGGCTTCGTCCTTATTGTGATGTCTTTTTCAGTTTATACTTTTTTTTTTTTAATTTTTTTTTTTAACGTTTATTTATTTTTGAGACAGAGAGAGATAGAGCATGAACAGGGGAGGGTCAGAGAGAGAGACACACAGAATCTGAAACAGGCTCCAGGCTCTGAGCTGTCAGCACAGAGCCCGACGCGGGGCTCGAACTCACGGACCGTGAGATCATGACCTGAGCCAAAGTCAGACGCTTAACCGACCGAGCCACCCACGCGCCCCCAGTTTATACTCTTAAACTAAGATGGAACGTACTCTCTTTAGGGCACACTAAGTTGAAGAATTCCAGATTAGACCTAGGAGCAAATCCCTCTTAGAATTTATGTCGAGCCTAAGTCCTCTGAAAAGTTGAAGATTTTCCCCAAACTCTGTATTTCTTGAATTTTTGTGGTGTGTTGGTTCTGGACCCTCATAGAGGTGGTTAGAAGATTAATATTATAAGCACATAATAAATACTTCATTCGTTTACAGAAACCCAGCCTTGTTAGTGGCCATTGATTTGTTCAGTAAGTATTTATTGGTGTCATCTGTATGCCAGTATTATCCTAGCCACTCATCTGTTCCCCCAGGGGAAGTCAGGACTTGTGTTACTTGTAAGGAAGATTCATAGGTTACCTTGACCTCTAATTTCACCTTAAAGCTGGTTGACTTCCTTTGGATGCCTGGGTCTGTAATGCAATGAGTGGCTTCCTGATCTGTGCTTTGGGAAGCCCAGAACTCCTTATGCTGGGGCAGTATCTTAAGTTATGATGGAAGGCAGATTCTAGCAACTTATGCTGAAATAAGCCCCCTGGCTACTTCACTCTCTACCCATGTCTTCTCCACCTCCCATCCAACCTAATCCTCATTGGAATTACCATCTCTGCCCAGGCAAATTACTGCTGCTACTGTAACCACCTCTTGCACACAGATGCCTCTCAAATTTGTTACGTGGGACTGTTGCTCCTTCTGCAGCTGCTCTTAATTTTTCTATAGTCCGATTTCACCTGTGTCAAGATGTATTAGTTTGGAATATGCCTACATGGGGACTATATCTTTGGGAAGGATTAGGAAGGAAACTTGTATATATTTGGAAGAGGGTGTTCATCGGAAAGTAATGTGATTATACCTTCTTAGAAGAACACTCCGTAATTGTCGTGAGGAGGATGCTACATCAAACCTTCTCTTGGCACAGATTGGACTGTTTGAAACAAACAAAAACCACATAGGCTGTTGTATCATTATGCTCTGTGTCCACAGCTGTGCTGATACCGCCTTCTCTTGTGTTTTGATTTTTAGAAACTGAAGCACACTGAGAGTGATAAGCTGCAGGTGCAGATTCAGGCTTACCTGGACAACGTATTTGACGTGGGAGCTCTGCTGGAAGATGCTGAAACCAAGAATGCAGCCTTGGAGAGGGTGGAAGAGCTGGAGGAGAACATTTCTCATGTAACTACATCTTGGGAAAGGAAAAACTGTCTTTGTGTAACTGGGTGCCAAGCAGAATGAGTGTTGGCTGTTACCGCAGAAAATGAAAGGATTTGGAGTATAGGGATGAACTGCAGCTTGAGATCGAGAGCTGTCAAAAGCCACCCGGGGTTCTTTCAAACAAGGCATGTTTGTTACTTAAAACTAAAGGGAATCCATTGCCTTGCCTTAGCTCACCTGCTCAGTTTCTGCTGAGCCCAGATTTCCTGGCCATCTTACTTACCCCAGAGGGTGAGGTGATTGGCGCCATGTAGAGGGGAAATGAAACTTGAGTATGTGAATTTGGGCTGATGTGAAGACCTTTCTACTCATACTCTCTGAATATAAGTCATCTTCTACCACATGCGTTCACACGGGCCCATGGAGGATGGGTTCTAGCGCTTTGTGCTAAAATAAGCCCCAGAGCGAATAGACTATTATCAGTGTCTTCCTCACCTCCCACCCAACCCAGTCCCTCAGTGGAACTGCCATTGCTACACATTTCAATTTCTTTGGAAGTTTGGATTTATTTTTTTCTTTAAAGTTTGTTTGTTTGTTTAGAAAGAGAGAGGAAAAAAACAAGTAGAAAGGAGCAGAGACAGAGAGAGGGGAGACAGAGGATCCAAAGCAGGCTCCGCACTGACAGTACAGAGCCCGACGTGGGGCTTGAACTCATGAAACGTGAGATCATGACCTGAGGTGAAGTCAGACGCTTAACTGACTGAGCCACCCAGGTGCCCCTGGAAGTTTGGTGTGACGTATCAGTAAGTTCTATTTCACTCCTGGTCTTCTGAATATAAGTCAGGTTCTGCTGAATGTGTCCATACAGGCCCGTGGACAGGATGGTCTTGTTTCTTCTTGATGGCCAGTCTTCTAGTCCTGCCTTATGCTTACTCACGTGCAGTAAAAATTCATTTCAGCTACAAGGATTTTCAAGGAAATTAGTGAGCGTTCCCTTAAATCTTCTTCTTTGAGGAGTGTCCTATCAGTGTTACATTAACTCTGTCTCAGGGCAGGGACTTATTTTGATTTGAGGGATTTATTTCACCACAGACTAAGTTGAATATAAGTCTAAAGGCCTTCAGAGGTTGTCCATTTATTCATCCATTAAGCAAATATTTGAATATTGTGAGAATGAACAGAAAAATGGTGCTTCTTAAAGACCTAAGCATTGTGAGAACCAGATTTGTTTGTTAAATTCTGCTTGACAGTGTCCTTGGCTGTAATTGAATTGTCTCTTTTTAGAACAATATTATTTTCCCATTTGAATGGTCCGATTATTTCCCTCTACACTTTCTTAGTTGAGAGTATTGTATGTGTGTGACGTCCTTCACCTTTGTCCCTCACTCTGAAAATGGCATCTTCATGGCTGTGGTTAAGCCAAGTTGGTGAGCCAGCCATTCCCGCCGCCGCCCCCTCCCCCCTTTGTTAAGTGTTGTAGTGACCTGCTTGGCACCTGCTTAGGAAGGGCATTTATCGGCCTTGCCCTGAAAGATTCGTATCCTATTCTGAACCTGATCAGCATTTTAACCTCCACCCTTCGTCCTCACCTTGCCTCTCTGGTGTTCTTTACTTGTGATTGTTTTCAGTGAGATGTGGGAAATCAGAAGTAGCTCACTTTCAGAGGCTTGTGGGAAAAGTAATTAGTTAACACGTGGCTCACACTATCTTCCTCTTGAAGCCTCAGCCAGCTGTCCATAACCATACTCACATAACCCACTTTTTTTTTTTAATGTTTTATTTATTTTTGAGACAGAGACAGAGCATGAGCAGGGGAAAGGCAGAAAAAGAGGGAGACACAGAATCCGAAGCAGGCTCCAGGCTCCAAGCTGTCAGCACAGAGCCTGACGGGGTGGGGGCTCGAACCCACAAACCATGAGTTCATGACCTGAGCCGAAGTCGGACACTTAACCGACTGAGCCTCACATAACCCACTTTTGAAGTAGGCTGCCTGTTTATTTGAACTGTCCCTCCAAATAACTTTTATTACTTGGGTTAGTTTGGGTCAAAACAAGCAGTACTATTTTTTAAGCTGGTGTTCTGTAATATCAGAACCATGTTTTCTGGATGGATAAATTTCAAAAGCTTGTGCCTAATGGCCTTTTCTTAGTGAAGGAAAGGTGAACTTCCCCTCTTGCCTCACCTCCTATTTCCCACCCTTGCAGGCTCACGTTGGTGGCCCCTTCTGCCAGCCCCTGAGGAAATTGAGGGAGGTACACTGTGTATGTTGAAACACTAAGGAACTGACATATGGGTTTTATTAAGGATCATGTATAAATTATTAATTCCTATTAGAAACAAATAGGTATTCAGAATCGTATTATGAATATTAATGTTTCCATAAAAACAGCTTGCAGAACACATGCAGGACTCCGGGCCCCAATAGAGCTCTACTTTCTGAGAACCGAGGACCTGATGAGAATGGTCGTGTGTTGTGACACAGCTTCTCTTTTATACCTTTATAGTTGTCTGAAAAGCTGCAAGACACAGAGAATGAAGCCATGTCCAAGATCGTGGAACTGGAAAAGCAGCTGATGCAGAGGAACAAGGAGCTAGATGTTGTTCGAGTGAGTGTGCTGACGGCAGCTGCCCCAGATGGGCATTGCAGGGAAGGTGCCCCAGCTTTAGTAGAATGTGGACTACATTCATGTCAGAGGAATGCATTGATGCAACGTATTTATTGGAATCATTTCAGAGGCGATACTCAGATGAAAAGTACACATAGTTAGGGATGGATACACATGTGTTTGCAATCAAATGTTGGGGGTTCAGTACTTCCTTATCACAGTTTTCGAGAGCAACAATATTTTCCCATCTGGACAAGTCTGACTTGATTCAGTGGATCACCCATTTGCTTGGAAATAAAAACACAGCACAGATTTAATTCATGCCACTTATTTATTTTTACTAGGACTTGGACTTCTTTGTATTTTTTTGCTTTGCTTCTACTTGGAACCAGATTTGGTGGTTGCCGTGGAAACGGTGAAATCACAACACAGGCAAGATCTAATGTCATTCACCAAAAGAATTAAAAAAAAAAAAAGAAAAGAAAAGGCAAAGCAAAACCAATCCATTTTATTATCAGATGATCCCAGCTATTTTATTTGGCCTTAGCATTGTTTTACCTTACATGTCAGGTTTTTATGGAGTGCCATCCGTGTGTTTGGAATTGTGCAGAACATAAAGTCACCAGAATGCCTGGAGGGCTTTCAGGCAAATGGCTTGCCTCTACACCATCGTTGATGAAATGGCACATTTTACGCGATGCTTATCATGTCTGTGTGTGTTGCTTGATATTTTGACATGTCCTACAGTTAACTCTAGGAAATTTATTTTTTGGCACGCCATCGAGACAGAGTTGTAGCATATGGACTCAATTCAAGTCAGACTCTCAGATTATTAATAATAGACAGGGTGTGAAGAATGTTTCCCTGCCTGCTGGAGGTTTGTGGTGAGAGATCACATGTGCAAGACCCAGCAAGTAAGTTCCAGAAAATCCTTTCCCTGGAACCTGCGTGAGCCCCTTATGAAAGGAACGAGGACAGCCTTTAAGTTGAAAATTGTAACTTTTTTGTTTTCTGCTAAAAACCTGGACAGAAAAAAGTAATTAGTAGAGGGAAGCATTGGCCTATTCTGTTAACTGCAAACCAAAAGGAAAAGGTTACAGTGATTGCTGTCCTAAGCTTGTAGGAGGGCATTGTGAAGGCCAGAGAAACCCATTCAAGAACAGTCAGCCCCTGGGTATTCATGAGTAGATTCTTCTATGCTTTGCAGATTTTTAATCCCAGTCTGACTTCTATCCAAATCTGACTTAGGGACTTTTGTCTACTGTTAGCCGATACGTGTCTAGGAGTTACAAATGAATTTTAAAACAAGTAAAAAGGAAAACATTCTGCCCCACCGGAACATCCTCGGGATATTCCAAAGTCAGCTATAAAATTATTTTTGGGTCATCTCTGCCTTGCTTGTCTCCACCTGCAGGGAAAATTGAGTTAGCTGTACTTATTAATGGAAAGAACTATATTGGTGATAACTATATTGGTGATAACTAATTGGTGATATTGCATGCATTACCAGTGAACAATTGAGAATGAATAGGACTTTTATAGGAGGCTGAGTTCTATAGAATTCTTATGTGTATATCAGTATCCTTCTTTTTAATTTTTTTGGTTATTTTCTTAAAAATTTTTTTTTAATGTTTGTTTAATTTTGAGGAAAAGATGGAGTGTGAGCAGGGGAGGGGCAGAGAGAGAGGGAGACACAGAACCAGAAGCAGGCTTCAGGCTCTGAGCTCCGAGCTATAGGCGCAGAGCCCAGTGTGGGGATCGAACTCTCGAACTGTGAGATCATGACCTGAGCCACAGTTAGATGCTCAACCAACTGAGCCACCCAGATGCCCCTTGTTTGGTTATTTTTTTGATCCTCAATTTGCCAATCTGATGGTAAGAGGTATGGATGTTGCATGAAGATAGACTGGTGACTGCGAACTCTTTTGCAGGAAATCTACAAAGATGCAAATACCCAGGTTCACACATTAAGGAAAATGGTCAAAGAAAAAGAAGAAGCCATTCAAAGACAGTCTACCCTGGAAAAAAAGATTCATGAACTGGAGAAACAAGGGACCATTAAAATTCAGAAGAAAGGGGATGGGGACATTGCCATTCTGCCAGTTGTGGCTTCTGGCACATTGTCCACAGGGTCAGAGGTGGCAGTGGGTAACTTTGTGGGACCAGCAATGGGGGTTGCCTCCTCGGGCCCCCTGCCCCCTCCTCCCCCACCACTACCTCCATCGTCAGACACACCTGAAGCAGGTGAGGAGCCTGGTAGGAGAATTGAGGGTAGTATTTGGGATATTTGTATTTCTTCTTTTATCCGCTGTCCGTTTGTGCACTTTGCTTTTCTTGGCATTTTCTTCTACTCACTGATTTTAAAAACTTTTTACATTTTGAGATTTAGGTTATAAAACTTCATTTTACATATGCTGCAGTAGATTCTTTATTTCTCACTGAGTAGATTTTAGAGTCACTGAAAAAAATCCCGTGTCCTTTTCATGATTTTGATTTTGGATTCTTTTATGTGCATGTGACATCCAGCAGGTGAAACCGTTCTCCTATTTTCAAAGGCAATTTGTGTCTTCTTTTTTTTTTGCTAGTGCAAAATGGCCCAGTAACGCCACCTATGCCACCACCGCCACCACCCCCTCCCCCTCCCCCACCGCCTCCACCCCCTCCTCCTCCCCCTCCTCTCCCAGGTCCTGCAGCTGAGACTGTGCCAGCTCCTCCTTTACCTCCCCCACCTCCTCCCTCTGCACCCCCGCTGCCTGGGACGTCCTCACCCACAGTGGTTTTCAACTCAGGACTAGCAGGTAAGAGCTTGGAATGGAGTCCTGGGTACTTGTGCAAGAAATACTCATTTGTGTTACCCCTGGAGGCCTTAAAGCCGTTCTTTGGAAGTCCAAGTCTCGTGCAGTCCCATGTATCTCCTCTTAATATCATTCCTGCTAATGTAGCCAGTAAAGGGGAAGTTCTTCACAGGAGGCATTTTTCTCTGAGTAGCTGTTGTTACACTCTCTCTAGCAGGGAGTTCTGATTTGCCAGTCTTCCCACCTTCCACTCTCCCCACTAGGAAAGGGAAGGAAAACTAGTTACCTTCTTAGGGATAAGTGCATTTTCATGGGTTCATCAAACACCTGTGGACATCTGTAGTAGTCAGAGCTCTGTTTTTGGAAGGTATTTGCAATGTTCTTTACAAAAGGAGAAAATGCCTTTCTGTGTGATTGCCTGATGTAGGTTTCCAGGCATTTCTCCTGTGCATTTGAAGATAGAATTCACTATAGTGGAGCTGAAGCTTCAAGGGAAGATGTTGCCAAAAGCGGTATCTGTGTGCCTTGAAATGCTTCCGCATAGCACATGCTGCCCTCCTGCTAGCCAGGGTAGAATGCGGCACCCCTCACCAGAAATAGGGTGTGGGGGGGGCGAGAAGAAGAGAGCTGTTCTAATGCCTTGAAATAGAAGTTCTGATTTCTGTCTGTTGGAAGTGACTTTTTACTATTTTCTAAAATACCACAGTGATTTTCTCAGTCATGGAGCATTTCTCTGGCATTTTGAATTGCTCTGAGCTTTGCCATGTCATGTCTGCGTGACATCAGATAATTCTGCTTCGTCCTCTACGTCTGTCTCTTGGTGAGGTCTCTTATTTCTGATGCAGAACTACCACTCTTACACGAGTGGTAGTTCCCAGAGCATTTTGTCCAATGTCTACATGACCATCTTAGCTGTAAGACATTTCCAGGCTGCCCACTCCATCCCTCAAGAGTGTCCCAGCAGCAGCTGTACTGGCTAGCCATTAGGGCACATTCATCTGAGTGACCCAGAGCAACCTCCTTAATTCATGTCGAAGCTGTGGTGTTTACTTCCACCCCAACCTCCACAAAATTGTCAGAGAAAGAAATAAGATGCTTGTTGAAAGTAATGTTCACAGTAATCCAGTGATTTAGTTCTACCTTTCAAGGTCTCCCCCATTTAGTACTTTCTTCTAGAACTTCTACTGCTTCTGAAGGACAAAAGTTGAAGGTGTATCTTCATGGAACTGTTGGGTTTTGGAATGTAAGCAAACCAAAACCTCTTGAGAAGCCCCAGGAATCCATTCCATCAACAGGCTGCTCTCAGTGACTGAGTGTGAAAACCTGGAACTGGCATGTGCACCTGGCTCACTGATGAGGCTTTCCTTGTAGCGCCCGGAGACACGGCTGCTATGGGGTGTCTCCTTTGCTACTACTTCCTTTGTCCTTGGCAAAAACTCCGTGTGGCAGAGCCTCCACTCCCATTCGCTCGAGCTCTCCTCTAGAACTCACAACTGCTTTGGCGAAGCGAAAGAGCCATGAGGCTACAATGCACAGGTCCAGGGCTCCCTCCGGTAGAACGCTTGTCCTCTCTGGTTAATTTTTTTGCCTGGGTTCTTCTCGCTACTTAACTTTAAAAATTTGCAGGCTCTCTCAATTGCCTCATCTTTAGAGTGTGGAACTCTCTGTTCAGCTGATGACCACTGCTACCTTCAGGGTTCTGCAGTTGGAAGTTGTCCCTTATGTGTCTTACACCATTTTTAGAGGACCGTATGTGGGATTTATGAAACTTCTCTAAGTGCCGTAAGTGCCCATTGATGGACTACAAGATGTTCTGTTTTATAAGATTTAAGGATTATGAGATCATTATGGAGCACATTTTGTGAGGTGTGTTGCCAGTGTGTTGGGTAACTTTCTCCCTGGAATCAAGAGGCCAGACAGAGTCAGGATGTCCCAGTAGGGCCAAGAGACAGAGCTGGGATGATATACCAAGGGCTCCCGGAACTCAGAAGCCTGTGACATTGCTAGGCCCTGGGATCCATGGGCAACAGGATGGCCTATCTCTTCAACAAGGCAATGAGCAGGTGTGTGCTTGGTGGCTAAGACGGGACCTGAACGAGGTCCTCTAATTTTATCTAGTTTTCTTTGCATTTTAGAGAGAAAACATAGTGTGGAATGTATATTTGGAGGGTAAGGCTTCTTCCTCAAATCTTTGATGGAGCAGTCTGGCTTCGTCCTCTACGGTCATCTGTAACAGACTGCTGTGCTGTCTCTTTGGGAGAATGTGCTTGGGAAGTTCACGATGAGAATTTATACTTGGCTGATTATTTTTCATTAAAACATTTCTCATTTCTTCTGCAAGACCTAGCACAATTCAGCATGGCTGTTTGGGACCACTATAATGAAATCATTTTTTCCCCTTTTCTAAAAAGGATTACTTTTTAAAACAAAATAATAAGGGAGTCTTCAAGTCAGGTCCAAATGGAAATAAATTTTTGGCTCTGTGCTGCCTTGTGAAATGTGTCCAAGAAGCATGAAATTCTCTGCTAAAAGTGCGTGAATTGCTGAGTGGCTTGACTCTAACCATATCTAATTTTTTTTTTTTTTATATTTTCTTTGTTCTCTCTGCTTCCACAAAAGATGGGCCAATCAAGCTTTTCTGTAGGTTGCTCCTCACTGAGTGTTTTGAGTGTTTGCCATGTGTTCCTGTTGGTCACACTGTGCCTTGACATGTTTTCACTCCATCTTACATGGAACCATTGCATTTTGACCCTGTGTCTGTGGGAAGTCTCGCTGTTGGCTGACTGTTGTTCCAGGTTTGCTCGTGCATTTTAGTAGAATAGATCATGGCTCGGCGAGCAGACAGCCTCGATTTTATATGCCATATTCCTTTCCCCCTAAGAGAAAAGGAGTGGGTTTTTTTTGTTGTTGTTGTTGTTGTTTTGTTCTGTTTTGTTTTTCCCTTTTAGTTTAATTGTCATAGTTGGATCCAAGGCATCAATTCTAGGAGGATTTTAGATTTATTCTGGGGGAGAAAGGGTAGTTGCTCCACAGGACAAGGACAGGCTGCTAGGTGCTGTGTTTCCAGGCCTTTCCCACTGATCTCCAGCTCTCTCCATGGAACACCTACCACCACGTGGAGCCGCTGCCTTCAGCCTGAACCCTGCGAGCACTGTGTCTGTCATGGTCACCTGTAGGCCTCTCCTTCTGCAACCCACCCCCCCATTCCCCATTGGGAGTTAGGATCACCTTTCTGAAGATGACCTATTTTTGCCCGTGTTCTGATCTCAGGCTTATTTTTAATCTTGCTGAGGAGTTAGAAGTAGCGTGGCTGCAGATGGAATGACTTTTAGCCAGTGTCCTGAGGCCTGCGGTATCTGTGGATGGATGGCGGAGTCCAATGGCACCAAGCCGCCAGCTCAGACTGTGGAAAGATCCCCGTACAGCTTTTCCTCTACTCTTGCTTTTTCTCCCTCCATGTTGTTCAAAGGCCAGATTAGAGGAAGGTCTCTTTCTTTGTCCTGTGGAGGACATGGGTTTTCCTGGGCAGTGTAGACCTAAATGAAGGGCAGCGAGCAATCCAACACTTCTGGGGGTGGGGACTAAGGTGTCACGTGGTGGTAGAAAGGCCTGGTTTACAAAGGCAGTGTTTGTGTATTCCTGCATGCTTTTCTGTGGATTTATCAGATGACATTCCTGCTGTTTATATGGCTTTCGTAACTCTGGAGGAATGGCAGGCAGCCAGGTAAAAGCCCAGCGTACGTTGGGTTTATTTTGTTGTGCACTGCAGTTCTCTCCTGTGCTGATGATGGCAGATAGTGAAGCTCCCAAATAGTGTAGTGGGTGTCCCGGGATAGACTTAAGAGGGTACATGCGTCTAGCTAGATGGGTCTGGAAGACTGCTTTATGATGTGTCCTTAATTAATGGAGTTTTTAATGGGTTTCCTTTTTTTAGCTCATTTCCCCACAGTGAGAGGATTCGGCAGTTCCTTACCTGACTCCTAGAAGATAGATCCCTTCCTCTCTATTAAGAGGTTTTCTGTGTTTTTTAATGGGTTCATTGATACCTTCTAGCTGCATCTAGCTGACTCCTGGGGAGCACTTGCTCCTTAAAAAAGGGGGAAGGGACTGTGGCCAGTCTCAAAAAGCAGTACTAATCCTAATTTCTAAGCATCCCTTCTATCATCTTAAATATTTTCTGTTTGGGGCTGTTCATGGCCCTTGGTGTGGTTGGAATAACTCAGCCTGAATATAATCCCCATTGTCAAAATGGTTCACAAGAATGTGTTGCTGCTTGACGTTACAGAAAGTCAGTCTTCTTGACGTCACATTCCTGGTGGTATAGACAGCCACTCCCTGCAGTCCCTGATCATCTTTTAAGATTGCTTTGGAAATGTATGTTCTAGAACTGAGAATTTAAGATTTGAAAATTTGACTCACATTCACCAGTGTCACTGAGTATTTGTCCTCTCTGCTGTCTACTAACATCATTAATAATTTTTGCTCCCTGGTACTTTGTCCTACACATTGTCCTAACACTGTGATTGTAATGCAGCAATCCATTTGCCTGCATTAAAAACAAAAAAACCAAAACCCTGGCTCTTTGCAAACTTTCCTACAGTGTTGCATCAGTCAACCAAATGATAAACCTCGGATTACTCTTGCCAAAGCCATGTGTGATGTTTTCTGTGTTTAAAAACACTTGGGCACCTCTTGCCAGTGTTCCTGCAGTGTTTAAGTGGCATTTGCAAGGACTACTCTGATTGTTCTTGAGAGTCGTGGGGTTTGGGTGGAATCTTAATTTGATCCTCTCTGACTTCTGTAGCTGTGAAAATTAAGAAGCCAATCAAGACGAAATTCAGAATGCCAGTTTTTAACTGGGTTGCCCTGAAGCCAAATCAGATCAATGGCACAGTCTTCAATGAAATTGATGATGAGCGGATTCTGGAGGTATTTTTCTTGTTGGTTAGAAACCAGGGGCTGGCTCTCTGTGTGGCAAAGTTCAAATGGGTGCTCTGCTAACCTGGAAGTTTCAGCAATAAAACGCTAGTATTTTAAATGCCTTGATGGAAAGAAGAAAAGAAAATTCTCTAATATTAGGGAATAGGACAGTATTTTGCAAGATTGTTTCAAAACTGTGTTTAAAAGTTATGTTACTATGGAGTGGTTTTGATGATCTTCAGTAGATGCCACAAAATATGTATCTGACACAAACCCTGCCCTTAATTTATAAAAGGGCATAAAAACCCTTTATTGAACTACAAGTGAATAAGAACTCAATAATTACACTCACTAGCTGTTTGATGGATCCTTTAGTCTATGGTGGCCAGCTCTGCAAGGTAATTAGTGAAAGGCAGCTGAATTGGCCAGATGGAATCAGCTCTCTTCTTTAGACCTTCATGGCTGTCTGTGTGGCCTAAGTCATGCCATAGCACAAACAGGAAGATAGACCAAGCCTTGATCAAAGGCAAATACTGAGTAGAAAAAGTAAGTTCTTTGATGCTTAAGAAACTGTCAAAATGGTTACCTGAGTTAATTTTTGTATAATCCAATTTGCCTGTTTCATCCCTTTTTACTCCAGGATTTAAATGTGGATGAATTTGAGGAAATATTTAAGACAAAAGCTCAAGGTCCTGCCATTGATCTTTCTTCAAGCAAACAGAAGATAACACAGAAGGGATCAAACAAAGTGACGTTACTGGAAGCAAATAGGGCCAAAAATCTAGCCATAACTTTGAGGAAAGCTGGAAAGACTGCTGACGAGATATGTAAAGCTATCCATGTGTAAGTTCAGGGCATTCTGGAAAGTTAGATTCTGATAAATTTATAGGATAAAACTGAAAATAAGCAAGTGATGAATTGGTAGGTAACAAATATTTCAGTAGCAGGGCAAGATCAAAGATAAAAGGTGGGGCAGTTCTTGATATCCACACACCAGAGATTCCCTTTGTTACGTACGTGTGACATCAGTGTTGAATGAAATGCTGCCACCAAAGGGGTGGGCCAGAAATAACTCTTTGGGAGTGCCATCTTAGAGTGAAATTTATTTGAGAAGAATGACAAGTGGATTGTGGTATCACTTATCTACTTGGTCTGGTATCCTATATGCCTAGAGCAACACTTACATACAAAGGATGGAGAATTACCCTAGCTAAGGAAAGGGAGAGACTGTCACTCTTCTCTGGAGCATCTGAATTCTCTCTAGATGTGTTGAATACAAATTTGATGGCATTTGTGGAATGATACAGTTCAGTGCCAAATGCAAATGGGATACAGATGCATCTTTTAATTCATAACAATAGGAATGTGATTCCTGTTTCTTTTAGCAACTTTCAGGAAATTTTAAACAAAGTTCAATTCTTTTTTCTAACCTTGAACTGCAGAGAAGGCATTCGTTTTATTTGCTTTCTATTAGAGGAATCTTTCGGCCCTTCTTGTGGTCATGAGGATGTTCAACTATGATAAAGAACAAATGTTTTAGATGTGTTAGGAATGAGTTCATTGTAAATTTGTATTTCTTTTTTTTTTTTTTAATTTTTTTAATGTTTATTTATTTTTGAGAGAGAGAGAGAGAGACAGAGCATGAACAGGGGAGGGTCAGAGAGAGAGGGAGACACAGAATCTGAAACAGGCTCCAGGCTCTGAGCGGTCAGCACAGAGCCCAATGCGAGTCTCGAACTCACGGACTGTGAGATCATGACCTGAGCCGAAGTCAGCCGCTTAACCGACTGAGCCACCCAGGCGCCCCGTAAATTTGTATTTCATAAATTTCGGTGAGAGATTCATGGAGGAGTATATGACCCTCAGAAATCATTTGTTCCAATTTCATGTCCTCAGTCTGGATTGTAATCCAGTAATCTAGTGTATCTTATACTCTGTTCTGATTTTTGATGTTGAAACGTCATATGCATTCTGGTTTTTAACCTGCATATACCTTATTTGTCATGATAGTTAGATGTAATTATATTATTTTGCCAGACAAAGATTGTCCAGGGAAGAAATTAGAGGTTGTAGCAAATACTTGGTTTGTTCAAATTGAGCATATATCTAAAAAGATCTGGTTTACCTTCAAGGGATGTATGCATTTAAGCCACAGCATCCATTTTGTTTAGGCATTTGGATACATTTTTTTCTAAAGAAGAAAAAAATACCCCAGACTGTTGGTTTAATTGAAATATATTAGAGTTTACCCGATATTTTGTAATTGTGTAATATTAATTTCCCTAATTAGCAATACTTCATATGCCTTAAAAACCATTTACGTGTCCTTGAACCACTTAACCATCAGATGTTTTAGCCTGCCTTCTTGCTTTTCCTGCTGTCATTTACTGTTGATTTCTAGAGACTTAAAGCTATAGTAGTAGGCTAAAAACTGAGCATGGCTATTGTGATAAGGTGTGGGTTCTCAGAAAGCAGCTATTTGTTGGGCAGTCAGGAGCCAGCACCGATTGACATCTTCACAGTTCAGCTATAGGCATCGTCAACTCATTGCTTGGTGGTTTATGGATAGGACTAAATGGTGGTGTGGTTGAAAGGGTAGGAGGTGTTCACTCTAACACTGACATGTCCACATCTGTCTTCAGATTTGACTTGAAGACATTGCCTGTAGACTTTGTAGAATGTTTGATGAGGTTCTTGCCAACTGAGAATGAGGTGAAAGTGTTCCGGCTCTATGAGCGGGAAAGGAAGCCCCTGGAGAACTTGTCAGATGAAGACCGGTTCATGATGCAGTTCAGTAAAATTGAGAGACTCATGCAGAAGATGACCATCATGGCCTTCATTGGGAACTTTGCGGAAAGCATTCAGATGCTGACTCCTGTGAGTGTACCAACTCTGGCAGGGGAGAGGGTCCAGAGAGATATAGAATCATTTTTTTCTTTTAAGTCTCTTCCAGAATTTGCACATAGCGTCATGGGCTCTAAAGACTCCTTCCCAGAACTTTCTAGATTGCACTTTGATTTTGGCAATTTTTTTTTCATATTGTTTATGCCAAGTAATGTGAAAATAGTGGATTTCCATATTCCGTATTGCTATCCTCCTCCATAGAATGCCATTTTCTGTGTCTACAGATGTCCTCTGGGTTTCCACCTCAGTACATAGCTTTAATTGGAAGCATTGTAAATTTACCACAGGAGTCTTTTTCCTTGGAGATTTGTTATAGTACACTGTGGTGATGCAGAAATAAGAGCCGACCATCTCTTGTCCCTTTGTGTTAATCTGGTAGAGACTTATTAATATTATAAACATAAATATCATGAATAGTTCTTTCCCAGTTCTGTTTCTAAATAAACTTGTTAATTACCGACTATAGTAGCATGTCTGTTCAACACATGTTCTGAGAACTTCTGGAGGTTGATTATATTCCTTTGGTGTTTTGTTTTCATTCTTGGACAGCTCCATTCATTTAAAAACATATTGTCTTACATGATGTGAGGAGGTGGGCAGGGAATTGAGTTCTACTAGAAGATGCTGTGGATTCTGTGCTCTGAGTCCCATTGGTTACAGATTTTGTGATAAGTTCTGACATTTCTTCTTATTTCATATACTTAGAGAGAGCTTGCATGTAATGATACGGTTACCTAAGACCTAGCAGGACAAGTTAAATTTGTTATGTTGAAGAAAAATAGAATCTCAGCATATTTAAGGTCTAAATGCAGGTCTGTTTTCTTCTGTGTTAAATTTTTAGTTTCCAATTAGAGTTTCTTATTTTTAACATGTCTCTTTTTTTCACCCCCTTCCTTCCTTTGAATGGAATCTAGCAACTGCACTCAATTATAGCAGCATCTGTGTCTATAAAATCATCCCAAAAACTCAAGAAAATTCTGGAGGCAAGTAAAGTTTTCCTTGTATACACGTAGGGAAGAGCTGACTCCAGCCACATTCGTTGGCCTGGGAATACCTGGGTTGCTGTTCTGATGGGCTTCTCTTTTCTCTCTCTCTCTCTCTCTCTGTCTCTTTTTTTTCTTTTGCAGATTATCTTGGCCCTTGGAAACTATATGAATAGCAGTAAGCGAGGAGCAGTTTATGGATTTAAACTTCAGAGTTTAGATCTGGTGAGTGGACTGAAAGAACTATAAGAGCTATATAAGGGACAAAACAACTGGCAGAGATTAAGTCCCAGAGTGCAGTCTGCTCTTGGAAGTGGGGTAGGATGTTTTGATGAAGATTGCTGTAAGTGGAGGATGAATGGGTACACATTTTCTGGCACATCACTGGGTAGCAGGTGCTTAGAACTTTAAAAATACTCAAGCCCTATGACCCAGTGTTTCCATTTCTGGGACTCTTTCCTAAAGAATCTGAATTATGGATGCTATATTTAGTTTATAATTGCAAATAATTAGCAACAATGTAAAGATCCATCATTTTGGAAAATTATTAAATATAACAGTAGTTAATATGATGAACTCTTCTTTAACTCTTAGAATGTTTGTGAAGAATTTTCAAAGAAATAATTTTGTGGGGTGCCTGGGTGACTCGGTTAAGTGTCCGACTTCAGCCCAGGTCTTGATCTTGAGGCTTGTGAGTTTGAGCCCTGTGTCCGGCTTTGTGCTGACAGCTCAGAGTCTGGAGCCTGCTTCAGATTCTGGGTCTTCCTCTCTCTGCCCCTCCCCAACTTGTGTTCTTTCTATCTCTCTGTCTGTCTCTCTCTCTCTCAAAAATCAATAGGGGTGCCCGGGTGGCTTAGTCGGTTAAACATCCAACTTTCACTCAGGTCATGATCTCATGGTCTGTGAGTTTACGCCCCACGTCAGCCTCTGTGCTGACAGCTCAGAGCCTGGAGCCTGCTTCACATTCTGTGTGTGTGTCTCTCTCTCTTTCTGCCCTTCTCCCGTTTGTGCGTGCGTGCTCTCTCTCTCTCTCTCTCTCTCTCTCTCTCTCTCTCTCTCTCTCTCTCAAAAATGAAAATAAACATAAAAAAGTAAACGTTAAAAATTGTTTTAAAAAAATGTGTCTAGAAAAGAAAGGAGGGTATAAATTTCATGTACAGTTTGATTTCACCCACGCAAAAAATGCAGGAAAAAAACTGAATGGAAGTAGGTAAAGATATCAACAGAGAGGTTGGATAGAATTAGGGTTTTTGTTTCAGAGTGCTTCTTTTTACTTTTCTGTGTTTTCTAAATAAAAAAAGAAGCGGGGGGGGGGGGTTGCTTCTAGGTGTCTCAGTCAGTTGAGCATCCAACTTCCATTCAGGTCATGATCTCATGGTTCATGGGTTCGAGCCCTGTGTCAGGCTGACAGCTCGGCGCTTGGAGCCCTGCTTCAGATTCTGTGTCTCTTTGCCCCTCCCTCACTCATGCTTTGTCTCTCTTTCTCTCTCTTTCTCAAAAATAAATAAACATTAAAAAAAAATTCCCCTCTGGATGGAAAAGAGTATGCTGTTTTTCAGAGTTATCTAACTTATGTGGGCAGTGATAACCTTCTCCCCCACGGCTGGGGCTAATGTGGCTTCCACATGAGAAGGTTGAGCTCTGCTCAGGCAGAGTCCTGAGCCCTGGGGAGACATGGCTGTTTGGTAGCGAGTGTCTAGTTGGTCCCACTCCTGGCCCCAAGATGGTCATGTGTGGCCAGCCCAGCTGTTTTGGGTCACAGAGGCTGGGGAATGAGAGAGCTGAACTGAAAATGGGTAGACTGCATTGTGGGAGTCCTGCCACATAGGGAGTACCCGTGTACCACCAGCACCACACTCACTTCTCTGCTCCTTCTCTTTGGAAAGCACTCGGAATGGGGGCTTCCCACTTTTAAGTCAGGGAAAGTCGTATCCCATGTGGGGTGGGACAGTTTTGTGTGGGTAGAGATGTGTGAACAGTTTTTGGTGTTGGAGTCCTGCTGGCGTTGAGCATACCCCCTGGCGGAGAAGTCCTGCGGTCACTTACAAGTCAGTTGGTTTAGGGGAGAACACGTCCAGATTTGACCCTCCTGTGGTTCACTTTGGGGTACCGTCCTCCATTACTCTGAGTGGGAGGACTTCACCTGATGGACAAGTTTCTCATCCTCTTCTACCCTAACCCCTGTTCCTTTTGTTTTCAGCTCTTAGATACAAAGTCAACAGACCGAAAGCAAACACTGTTGCACTATATTTCAAATGTTGTAAAAGAAAAATATCACCAAGTGTCCCTGTTTTATAATGAGCTTCATTATGTGGAGAAAGCTGCTGCAGGTACTTGATTTCAGCTATTCATGTTACTCTTGGGTATCGAATGCCTTTAATCATGGATCATGGGGGAACCATTCCCTGCTAAACCACTCTTCGGAACTCCTCTGGAAAGGCAAGGTGATGAGAACATCAGAAGCTCTTTGCTGGGGTACCTGGGCCAGGGTGTTTCCCGCTCCTGGGAGCCATGATGAACAGGGACATAAGGGAGACCCTTCTGTGTCCTGTCTAAAGAGTCCGGTCTCTGGACCCTGGGCAGCTTCTGTCTTCCATTTGTTGTCTTTCTTAGTTCTTGCCGTCACTTGAAATATGAGAATGAAAATCAAGAAATCACCCCCCGCCTCTGCCAGTTTGATTTTGTGCTGTCCCAGTTGCTCAGGTGTGGTAGCTCAAGCATTGTGCCGTTAGCCTGAGTGGGAGCTAAATTATCGGTACTTTTGGCTGTTATTTTGCTATGGCAGTTTATGCATTTTTCTCATTTAAATCCTCAGTGATTCTGAGCCAGCCAGGCTATGATAGGTATGTAATGGTATCCCCCATGTATACATGAGAAAACTGACATTTTAGAGGTTAACTGTCTTGCCCAAGGTCACCGGGGTAGAACATGAGCGAGACAGGACTGGAACCTGTGTCTTATATAGTGTACTGTCTAACGTGCAATGTCTTCTCCAAAGGCTGTTATGCTAGAAAAAGGAACAAGATGCAGATTAACCTCAGTGTTGGTTACATACACTGATTCTCATTTTAGGATCTTGAACCCTGAGCAGCCAAGGTGTTTTCTATAAATTCATATTCCTGAGGTCTGCTTCAGACTTGGTGAATCGAATCTTTAAGGGCAAGATTTTTTTTGACTTCCTCAAAGTAAAATGGCTGCTCCTTTTGTGTTCTTACAATAGAGCATTCCATACTATTTCATACACGATGGGTCAGATTTTACTATAACAATTTACATGTCTGTTTCAACCTGTGGACTTAATGGGTAATATCTTTATTTTTATGTATCTTTGTAATTCTCTTAGCCGCTAGCACATTGATGGGGGGAGTAAGTAAATGAGCGAACGAATGAATGAGATGATGTACTGTTAGCTGGGGTAGGTACCGAGGACGCCCTAGTGGAGACTGAGAGGCAGGTGGGAATGGTCCTTTGTGAAGGGCTGTGCAGTGTGGGCCATAGCAGACCCACTGAGGGCACAGGGCTCACTTACGCAGTTACTGGGACTTCTCTTCTGGTGGAGTGATTTTCCTTTTTTCAGGTTTCTCTGCCTAAATTAGGGATTGTTTAGCATCACAATTGTAACTAAGAAAAACGTTTTATAAAAATTTTTGTTTTGGCTGATTTGTTTGGCTCAAGTGAGATTCCCCAAAAGTGTCATTTGAAAAAAAGTCAGAAAGTGGAGAGATTGAGGATCTCTGGCTGGATTGTCTTCTGTGTCCTCTCTCTGGTGGCCAGTTGAGCTGACAGAGATTCTTTATACCTTTGCTCCTTTGCTTATCCATTGAACCTTTGAGTCCCTGCTGTGGACGTGGCCCTGTCCTAAGCATTGAGGAGTCAAAGTTGAATAAGACTGTGTGAGTCTAGCAAGGGAAAAACATAACTGGCCTGTTCTGTAATTCATCCATGTGCAGAGCGGAATCGGGCAGTAGGGAGCCAGAGGTGGGGCCTGGTCTTCTGCAGGAGGCTGCAGGAATGTACCTGCTCTGGGAGCGTGGCCACACTGCAGATGGAAGAAGGGTTCATTACATTAACATGAACCCTTCAGGAACAGAGTAGGGTTGATGGACCAGAAGAAGCTGTCCAAGGTTGCTTGGTTTCTAGGGGTCAGTCATAACTAAAGTTCAGCATTTAAATGCTACCCCCTGCTGGAGAGCCACAGAAATGTAAAAGAGGTCCAAATCTTGGGCCTGGCACAGTTACGGAACCTCTGAGTCTACAGACCAACCAACAGCTTATCATCACCTATAAGAGAAATGGAATAGTTGGGTATAATCCCAGGATTTAGGGTCCATGGTTATCTGAGCCCCACCTCTGCCACCTCCTAGCTGCACAATCTAGGGCCACATAACCTATTTATGCTTCCTTTTTTGTTGCTGGCAAATTGGGCTAATAGTGCAAATGAATTAGTGCATATATAGAAATTAATGCAGTGCCCGGAAGTGAGCACTAGTAAATTATTCATATTGTAAGATCTCTGCTCTGAAAGTTGGAAATCAGAGCTACGGCCCTTGAGTAACCCTAGGAATCCACTGAAAACTGGGCTTACCAGCCACACACACTGTGGTTTTGACATTCATGGGGACACTGCTGTCTCTGCTTCAGTCTCCCTCGAGAATGTTTTGCTGGACGTCAAAGAGCTCCAGAGAGGCATGGACTTAACCAAGAGGGAGTACACCATGCACGACCACAACACGCTGCTGAAGGAGTTCATCCTCAACAATGAGGGGAAGCTGAAGAAGCTGCAGGATGATGCCAAGATTGCACAGGTAAGTACTTGTTCCCTGGACACTCATGAGGAAGTGACTGAGTCCCTTAAGCCCACCTGGGTGCCCGTCCTGGCTTTGGGGGAAGATTGCCCTCTGTCTACCGAGGGTAGATTTTCTTATGGAACCGATGACTATTGGACCTGGAAGTGCCCTGTTCTGCTCATTGTCCTCTTCTAATTTGTGGTCTTCACCTCTTCTCTAGAGGCCCATCCCTCTCCCCTTGCCCTCCCCTGCCACTCCGAGGCTCCCTCTGTGTGAGTCCTGTATTCATTTTAGCCAACATGTGTCATTCCTGTGCTTAGCAAAACGCTGTTCCTGCCTAGGGTGTTGGGTTTCTGTAGGCCTTGACCTTGAAATCTTATACTACACTGGGGGTTAAGTGTATACATTTGAAAAACAGCCAAAACGGACTGTGCATGCCATCATAGAAGGGAAGGCGGAGCTTTGTGGGAACTCAGAAAGCAGACGTGGTGCAATGGCTCCCAAACGAGGCTGTCTTGTGCCGGGAAACAGTTTAAGTGGAGACTGGAGCGTCCCTAAGGTGGGAACACCATAAGGAGCATTGAAGCCGCGAGGTGGGATTGGAGTCTGAGTGACTTCTAAGATCCCTTCTAAACCACTGGCCTTAGGAAGCTCTCAAAAGGGGTAGCTTCTTGTTTGTATGAAGGTGTGCACAAGTGCAGGGGGTCCCAGAGATGAATTCCTGTGTGGCACTATCACCTTCTTCTGGTCACCTTTGCCTGGGCTTTCGGAGGAAACAGGAGTCCCTAGAGAGTCGTGGGGAAATGAGAGGGACAGACGAGCTGTGGTGGCGGCTGGATCCTCCCTGCTGCTTTGCTGCTGCTCTTCCCCCACAGAGTCAAGTTCAGATGCTCGACTTTACGAAACTCAAGAGAAGTTTGTTTCTTTACAGGATGCTTTTGATGATGTGGTGAAGTATTTTGGAGAAAACCCCAAGACGACGCCACCCTCTGTCTTCTTTCCCGTCTTTGTCCGGTTTGTGAAAGCCTATAAGGTAAATAGGAGCATGGGGTCCTTTAAAGTCTTCCTTGGCATTATTTCTCAAATGCGTGTCCCCCCAGAGCTGTGCCGGAGTCTCTGCGGCTGTGCAGAGGCCTTCCCTGTCCTTTCGGCAGCTGATCTGGGAGGTCAGCGTGAGGCCGTGGTCTCCAGTTCTGTGGAGGTCCTCACCCGTGAGGCTTCCTTTCTCTACCCAGCCAGGACTGGGGCTCAGCCTGAAGGCAGAAGCTCTTGGCTGCCCTTTGGGGCAAGTGAGACACTCCAGGACCATCACTTCCTTCCTGACCGTTCACTCCTGTGGGCAGAGTTAAGGACTTAGAAACTCCAGGCCTCCCGTGCAGTTGTGGGACAAGTCAAGGGAGCAGACTCAGGCCTCCGGCAAGGGCTCTGTAGCTGAGGTCAGAGACAGCCTGCTTGGGTGTGTCCTGCCCAGGCCTTTAGGTCATCCAGACCTTTCTCTAGTGTGGACTGAAAGATGGCACCAGGAAGGATAGTTACTGTCTGTTTCCTCATCTGGACCAATAATAGCCCTTCCTTTATTTATTTATTTTTTTTAAAGTTTGTTTCTTTTGAGAGAGAGAGCATGAGGGGGTATGGGTTAGGGGCAGAGAGCGAGGGGGGGAGAGAGAGAGAGAATCCCAAGCAGGCTCCACACTATCAGCGCAGAGCCTGATGCAGGGCTCAAACTCACAAACTGTGAAATCATGACCTGAGCCAAAATCAAGAATCGGATGCTTAACTGACTGAGCTACCCAGGCGCTCAGTGGCCCTTCCTTTAAATAGGATATTTGACCCAATCCAGGGCTATGGTTTTGAAAAATCATGTGACCCAAAGAGGTATGTGTTGGAAGAATTTGTTCCTGAGAAGGAAGGACCGGGAGGTGGGGGGGGGGGGGGGGGAGGTGGGGTTGAGGGGGGGCGTTAAGGGATGTTCTTATACTTAGGAGATATTGCAGACATTACACTCCAGGGTTATCTACCCTATAACCTTGGTGGAAGAAGGAAGAGTATGATCGGAGGAGGAGGAAGAAGGTGGCAGGGTCATCATTTTTGAGAAACATCCTGTCGGATATAGTGGGTCACTTCTCTAGCTCCAGAACTATCCTTTGGCCTTTTACTGAAATTCGGAAGGTTACGTTATTTAGCCATCTTCTCTCAGCATGGCTTTGTGTAGCCGTGATAATCACAAGCTGTTGGCAAAAGGAAAAGTGGGGATAAACCCAAACACGGCAAAAAATCACTGGGAGCTGTGAGAGGTGAGAATGTCACCGGTCACCAGCTGCTGCTGACTGTGGTACCCTGGGTTCACTGGGCTGGTGATGCCAGTGTGCTGCAGAGATCACTCAAAGTGATTCTTGTGATGTGCTGGGACCACACTTAAGGGAGGCTGGCTTCAAAAGAGAGAATGCCCAAGAGGGCTGAGCTGAGCTGAGCCTGTTTGATTCCATGTCCCAATTTATCAGACTAGTCACTCTGCCGCCCTTGGGGAGGAGTGAGCTGTGGGGAGAGACCTGAGAGTGTCACTCAGGTGAGACCCTTGAAGGAAATAAGAGGCGAATGAATGGAGATTTCCCCCTAACCGCGGGCACAAGGAGAGGAATCTGAACTCCTGCTTTCAGAGAAACTGTAGGTAGGTGGACAGATTCTGGAAGCAAAATAAACTTATGTGACAATCACGGAGCAGAGCTGCCAGAAGTCCCACATCTGTGGGACGGAGACTGAGGAGCATTGTGAGTGGAGAAGGGGGTCATCAGGAAGGGATTTCTGGACTAGAATTGGAATTGCTAGGAGATGTCCTATAGACCAACAGTGAAAGCCCAGATCAGAGCCCTGCATAGACTTAAGTGGTAGATCTTGTAAGCTTTCTGTTCACTCTGATTCCTGGCTCATCAGGATTGTCTAAGAGTGACTTTAAAAGAATCTTGATTGCCATCATTCCTACTGACGTAATCTTTGGGTTCTTTTGATTTGACCCAGCAAGCCGAAGAGGAAAATGAGCTGAGGAAAAAGCAGGAACAAGCACTCATGGAAAAACTCCTGGAGCAAGAAGCCCTGATGGAGCAGCAGGACCCAAAGGTGAGAAGTGCCTGACCCCTGAGACTGTCCTCCTGGGAGGGGAGGCCCTCGTGGTTCCTCGAAGCCAGCAGGAAAGAGGGGCAAAAAGCCGGATTTGCACAGGAGCCTTACAGCTTCCTTCTAGGGCTTGCAGACGTGGCACATGGATTTGTTACTCACTACTTTGTTCAGCATACAGTGGAATGAGGTGAAGAGCATGTTTGTGTAGCATTTCCAAGTTTACGGAGATCAGGCACTTAAAATCTCAGGTGGATATACAGTGAGGTCACACCAGATAACCTGATGAGTAACTGCTTAGTGTCCAGGGAAGGCTTCATGGGGTTGCCGTTGGTGCTGGCCATGAGAGCTGGAGGGCTTCGCTACAAGGCATGGGGAGGAGCATTCCCTGGAGGGAAGCAGCCTAGGTAAAGACCACAAAGGCTGGCAAATCAGAGTGTTCTTCATCATGGTCCTCTGCACCAAAGTTTAAGAAGTCCATGGTTAATACCAGCTGTCTCTTGTGGCTGCAGGATCCAGCCTTCCCACTGCTGCCAGCTGGAGTTTTGTGTGTGCTTCAGAGAAAGTTTGTTTTCGTCCCAGAAGCTTTCTGAGTTTTTCTGTGGGCAGAATGTTGGAATGGTGCCATTTGTGTTTTTGTCTGAGGCTGCTTATTCAATGATCACGCACATTTGGACCAGTGGTGCTGGTCCCACTAATCTCTGCCATTTTTTTTTTCTGCTCAGTCTCCTTCCCACAAATCAAAGAGGCAGCAGCAAGAATTAATTGCAGAATTAAGAAGGCGACAAGTTAAAGATAACAGACATGTATATGAAGGGAAAGATGGCGCCATTGAAGACATTATCACAGGTAAAAGATATTTTCTCGTTGTGGCCCATAGAGACCCCACTGATCTTACCCCTAGTGAGCTACTCGCCCATTGTGCTGCTGCTTTTATCCAGGGTTTACAAGTTCTTCAGGTGACTTTATTCAGGTCCAGAATAAAGGGGAACTCCATGCTAGTGTTAGAAGCATATTTATAGTGGCTGTATACTGCCTGTCAAGGAGACCCAGCACTCTCTGAAAAATCTGTTTCTCATTATCATTGGAATGTTGCAGATTTCACCAGGCCCCGCCTTCTGATGGTTTTCCATTGTCTTTGATTTGTTAGCCTGCTCCATTTTCTATGTGGCCACTCCTACCCAAGTGCCTGGTTAAGATAAATACTATGGATAAAGCCCATGCAGGGTTGTGTACTAACCGGAGTCAATGCACATTGTTCCAGCATGCTCTTTACGAGCTTTTTTACTCCTTCAACGTAACTGAGGACAGTAGGAAATAAGGAGCCAGTGCTTTCATTCTAATGGGCCAGCAGGCTGCTAGCCCACGGTTTTCAGTGAGTGGTGCCTAACCCAGCCTGGTCCTTGTCTGATTAAGTTGTAGCCTAATGCTTGCTGCTTGAATCCGTTTTGTAGAGATACTGCATTCTCTTACAGATCGGGAAAGTAATTTGAGCCACTACCTTATGACTGTGGCTACTAGTGACTTTCCTTTCTTGTCTGTTGCATATGAATACTGTTTGTTAGCTTCCAAGAGACTTCAAACTTTTTTTTTGCTGTAGGAAATTTAGAAAATATGCCATGCAAAACTGTAGAGAATAGTATGATGAGTTCCCATATGCTCATCACCTATTAATAATTTTCAACTCATGGCCAGTCTTGTTACTTGTCTGCTTCTGCCTGCTCCCCATTTACCAACCTGTAGGATTATTTTGAAGCAAATCTAAGACATACAGTTTCATCTGGTTATATTTCTGTTGGCGTCTTCAAAAGATAAGGACTATTTAATAAAGCAAACAAATACAGCCATAGTACCATTATCACACACCTCCAAAACTAACAACTTTTTAATATCAAATGTGCAGTCATTAGTCACATTTCCTCCATTGTCCTAATTTTTAAGAAATGTAACTTTCAGATTTTTGACTTCTCATTTTTTGTTAATAGCTCAGTCAGCATCGTAAATAGGGATCGATCCCAAACCACCAAAATCACAATTTTTTTTCCCACAAGCTCAAACCCAAGGAAATAAAATAGGTAAATAAATCACTAACAGGAAGTCAATAAAGAGTGTCTGGCCAAGAGTAAAGCCGTCTCAGTCGTCAGTGGATAGGTAAGTGGCCGGTGAAGTGCCTCGGTATGGCGCACACGTAATCTGGACACGCATGTCTGCCAGTGTCTCATTGTTCACTCTGCAGTGACTTGCAGATGGCCCCTAGGGAAAGTCCCCATTGTTTAGCCCCCCTGTTGTTTCCCCCACACTGAGGGAGAAGCTCTGCTCTGAGCAAGACCAGGAACAGATCTTTTTGGGTAAGCACCTGCTAGCCTCTGTGCCGTAATAAGATTAACTGCAGGGAGACGAGCATCGAGCCTCGCATATTAAGAACTTAGAGTTCCTTTTCCATCAGTCTGTTCTCCATGTCAGTGACACCTGGCTTGTAAACTGAGTGAAATGTCCAGTTTCTATTTGCCTGACCTAATCGTTCAGCCACCATTGGAGGTGAATGAGTATCGGCTTACAGAGCAGGTTTTATTCTCATTAAAATACTTTCCACCCACCAAGCCCCAGACTGACTAACTCTGTTAGACTTTATGAACTCACTTGGGTATATATTGCCTTTCCCTCCTTCCCTGGCCACCTCCCCCCTTCCCCCCCTCACCTTCCCCAGGTATGATTAACAAAGCACTAACCATGTACTAATATGATAGATCTTGGCTCTTACTCTCTGCTGTTTGTCTTATTTGGCTATCATTTTCAATGCAGTGCTGAAGACTGTGCCCTTTACTGCTCGCACCGCCAAGCGTGGCTCTCGATTTTTCTGCGAACCTGTTCTCACTGAGGAATACCATTACTAAACTATTACTCTTTCTCACCTGATGCTCTTAAAAGGTTGCTACAGATTTTTTGACCTCTTATGCCCCTCTGTCTGTCTGTTAGGGCCACCCAATATGCTAGCATGGAATTGCTGTCTCCACCATGTTATATTTTATGTTGCCTTCACACTGCATGGTTTTGCATTTCAGTCATTACTGCTTACTCACTGCCACTTTCAGTATGTCTAGGAATCCACACGGCTATGGTGGTCTGAGTCTGAGGGATTTGGATTAATAGAATTGCTTGCAGAAATTTTTAGAAAAACACTATAAATAGAGCACTACTTTGAGAATTAGTATTCGGACCAAGTAGGCTGTTACAAGTCTTTTGGGCTAGTGTCTTTGAACACAAAATGATAGTCATTAATAACAGTAACTACCATACCTAACATTTATTGAGCACTTGCTATTTTGTCATGAATGTACAGATATTAAACCAGCCTCTTTTCTGTACTCACTTAACATGCTTTGATGAAATGAACTGTGTGCAAGTGCTCAGGAATGCAGAGTGCTCTAAAGTTTAAAAATGATTTGCAGAAAAAAGTGTGAACTACACACAGTTGTAAATTGGGTCTTTCTTAACTCTCTTATACCATCTGTAGCCATCACCCACAGCATGATGGAGCTCATGGTATAAGCAAGTAGCCCTTTGGACCTAGAAATCTGTATAAGTTGATATAGGCAATCCATAGCTGTATATTCCACGTCTTCTCCTGAGTGTCATGCCCACATTCAGATATCACGTTGGAACAAGGCTGTGAGGCAGGAAGTGAAAACAAAGGCTTTAGGAGCTCTCCATAGTCTTTCCTCATTTGTGCTTCTTCACTGTTGCTCGGTTCCGTGTCAAATCCAGGGCATTTCTCTTGTGATGAGATCATATTTGGACCTGCATCTTTGGTCAGGATGGTGGCAACTAGAAACACTAATAGCAAAAACCTATTCTCAGAGAATGCCACTGTTCTTAGAATCAAAACAAAACCAAACCCCAGATTTTCAAGAAGTAACAGCCTGCCCTCAGTTCCTGATGGCTAGATAAGAGACAAACTTCTCTGCAGGGCCCAGTTGATTAGAAAATGGATAAGAGAAGCACATATTCTAATTGGAAATGACCATTAGCTTCCTGTGCTGAGATTGACATGGAACGGGGTACCTGTTTTGATTGTGGCATTAGCTTGTCTGTGAATTGCGCTTGTTATGTATGTGCCTCTGTCACTGAGGATCTCATAGGATGTGGTGTGTGGTTGCCCACCCTGCAGTGTACTTACCCACCAGTGCTTATTAACAAGGCTAGACACTGTCATCTACTCAGCTAATGTTCCTGTCAGCTTTGCTGCTGGACTATCATTCTGGAGCCATATTTCAAAGCAGCTTGGATTTGGGTGGTCAGAGGGGATGGGTGGGAAGATCCTCTCCTCTTTCCCTTGTTTTATCTAACACCTCTTGTATTAATGGCCTCCCACTCTCTTCCTCTGTTGGCTAACATGCCGGGTATGTTAAGCACTAAGTTGAATTGCTTTCCATTTTCATCCCATTTTTACTTAACCATCATTTTGTGTTTTTGTTTTTTTTTCTGTTTAGCCTTAAAGAAGAATAATATCACTAAATTTCCAAATGTTCACTCGAGGGTAAGGATTTCTTCTAGCACACCGGTGGTGGAGGATACACAGAGCTGGCAAGCATCACTTTTTACTTAGCTTCCTCCTCTCTCTGTATGCAGATCAGTGGTTTCAGTCTATGGCTGAGGGTGATACTGGTGAGAGTCTGACCAGGGAGAAGTCTTTGTAACCTCGCATTTCAGTGATGTGAGGCAGAGCCTCTCTGTTGGACTCTTTCTGGCCTGCTTCCATGTTGTTAAGTGTGATGGCTTGGGCAAGGGTATTTGCTGATGATTGTACCTGCTTTGGGTGCTAGGCTGTCCTTCTCCGACCCTTTTCTTGGCCTTCGAGTTAAGCAGTTAACCTCTTTTGATCTGAAGAAGTTGAGAGCACTTCCTGGCCGGGGAACATGATCTTTATGGCCTTTGAAGATGATGATCTTTACAGCCAGTTGTTCAGAAGACTCAGGCATCACAGAGCTACAAGTCACTTAGCCAGAAGTGGAATTCTGAACTTTCCTTACCACTCTGGGCCAAGAAGCAGAAGCTTGAGTGGATTAAGGCATACAAAACTATTCTTCCCTTGAATTTAGAAGGGCAGGGTACCAAATTCCAAGGAGTCAGGAGCTTACGTCTCAGCACTGACTCAGCTCCAGTCTGTTTTTGCCATGTGAAAATTTGGGCTCAGTGTTGCCAAGCCCTCCAGTTTTCCAAGGGAAATCAGAAACCTTGTTTTTTACATTAATTATTTAAAGATCAGGAAACTGTATTTAAAAATACAAGTTGGAGGCCAAACATTCTGTAGGCCAGATATGGCCCACTGGCTCCATTTTCAAGCTACTTAGTAGGTAAAGGGATAAACAAAGATTTGATCTGCTTTAATTCTGTTGTTTATGTTTCCCCTTCAAGATATAGAATGTTTCCTAACAGAAGTCAATAATATTAAGTTAATGAAAGGGAAATATATACTAATTAAATGAAACAGTGGGAAAAAGTACAAAGCCTGCCCTGCCCTATCAAAAGCAGCTTACCTGCGTGCTAGGCAAAGCATGTTTTCATATTAAAGAATACTTACATAGAATAAAATCCCTTGTTCATGCCACTTTATCCCATTAGAACAATGGCTTCTTGAGCCAATATGCAGTGATTGGTTCACTTATTCAACAAAGCTTTGTTGTTTTTGTTATTTTAATGTTAGGCATTTTAAACATTCTCTTTAAACATTTTAAACAAACTGGAAAATTGAGGAGGGCCCATTCAACTTCTTCCCTTCAATGAAAAACAGGAACTACTTATGGCAGGACAGAACATACAGAAATAGAGAATTATTTTGATTTAGTGATTATCTTTCTTTAGTGGTTAATTGGGCATTATGTGTCTAATTCACGAAATAAAAAATGGACTTCAGCTAATATTGAATAAAAATTATGGAACCTCTGCAAAATAAGCATAGTGTCCTTCCTGGATTAAAATTTCAGGTAAGATAGGACAGGGCTTATTAGTTTTGCAGTTTAAGATTCATTTTAATTATTGTTGATACTCAGTTTCCAGAAAAAACAAAAACAAAAACAAAGAAAACTAAGCCACAGCTTTTTCCAATTGAAGAAACACTTCAAAATAAGACTCCAGCTAGACTCTGGCCAGTGACAGGAGCAGTTGCCTCTCCTCTGTATTTTTCTAAAAGTTCCAGAATCACACCAGTATTACATCCTGCTTTGTTTAAATATTGAGGGCAAAGTACATGTCCTTGGCTCAAATACTCAATGAATTTTGAAGGGCCTGTTAGCTGACTCTTCTACACAAGCTGCTTTGATTGGCTGCCAGCTGACTTTTGTCTTGCTTAGACACATGATACTAAAGGTTGCAGTTCTCTTATTGGTAATCTTCTCTTTACAGATCTTAGAAACCAACCATACAGACGAGCCGATGCGGTGAGGAGAAGTGTCAGGCGGCGCTTTGATGATCAGAACTTGCGTTCTGTTAATGGTGCCGAAATAACCATGTGAACCTGAGACCTGCCTGTATGAGTAGAGAGTGCGTGAATGAAACTCTCCACATGAACTTTATGCGCTACCCTTTAACTGCAACCTTGAACATTGATAAAATATTCTAAGGGCTCAGATTTAGCAAACACATAGGAATTTAAAAATGACGGGCTCTCCTTTCAACCTTTGTTAACAAGTGCCTAAAAGTGGAAGTACCTGCTCAGATTAATCAAAGCAATAGGGTTTGATTTGATTAGGTATCTTTTTACACCAGTATATTATCCAATTTTTTAACCAAAATGTAAATTTCGTATTACATTCATTATCTGCCATTGTGATTGTCCCATGATGGCACACCCTGGTTTCCTGATAAGCTGTAAATAACGTGGATGTAATCTGCTCTGGGTTTCCTTTGCTGAGATGTCTTAAGGAATTTTGTGTTTTAGCCATACCCATCAACTTTGTATTTTAAAGGGCTTGCAACATGGAAGAAGGAAAAGGTCACATGACAGACTGCTGTCCATAAGCAAGCCCCAGCGAAGTACAAACAGGATGTATTGCAGTGGCACAGGATAAGTCCCTCAACTCTTATCTCATTACACATTCTACTTCTGTGCTAGGGTTATGATGCCCTGTGAGAAAAGTTCACCGGTATGAATGCAAGGATATAGTGGCATACAGATTTGTGTAAGATTTATTTGCAGTACTGTGTTCTTCAGCTAGAGGCAGCTTTTAAAAAAAATAATGCAAATGTATTTATTAATTAGCACTAAAATTAACATCTCAGTAATCAGTATTAGGATTTCTGAGGACTATTATGGGCCAATCCTGAGAATAGAAATTGGTGCCTTGCTAGCCAGGGAGAAGCTCATTAAGCTTTATCAACAAGCATTCAAGATTACTTCTGCTAGCTAGTAGTGTTAGTTAACCCAGCCTTATTCTGACAATCGCAAGTTTTTTTCCCCCTTCTTCTTCCTTTTATAAATTGGATATATTTTGCATTACATATCAAAGCTAAATTCTTGTATTTCCCACATTACTTTATGGGAAATTGCAATTAAATTGCTTGAAATATTCACATTGGGATTAAGCTTACATGATAGGTAATGGGACTAAATCAATGGCCAACTAAGCCACTGTTATTTTTCCTTCCTCTCTGGCAGGGCACTTGATCCATTCCAAAGTCAGAAACTGGACTAAAGCTAATTTGTACTTTCCATAATATACATTCTGCTTCTGGCTTACCTTCTTGGTACATTACATCAATATATTAATTGTAAAGTTTATTGTATAGTATTTAACCACTGAATCTTATTTTATGTTGTGCTTATGTGAGCTCCTTGGTGAAGGTCCCATTTTCCTTGGATAATGTGTAGTTATATGATCTCTTTTTAAATGTACAGATATTTTGCTATAAAATTGGTGCAGTTTTTTATGGTTTTTACACTTTAATTCCCACCTAAGCCTCTGGGTAATATTGTAAATATTGTTTAAAAATGCATCAGCCTGTGCTATACAATCTGAATGTTATTTTAACTTATAGGTTTTTTTTTTTTAATATATATATTTAACTACAAGGACAGTTTAGGGATCAGTTACCACATTTCACTTTAGCATACCTATTTACAAAAAATTACTTTTAAAACTGCCACCTGCTAGCACATTTTCATAAATGTGTACTTTAAAAAGAACATGCTGAGATTTTGTCTGTTGACTCAACATTCATTTTGGTGAAAAAAGCAATTTGACCATGAGCTACAACACAAGTAGTCGGCCCTTTATCACAAGCAGCTGTTTTCCAAAGCTCAGTGCTAATGAGCATATATTAAAATAATTACCTATTTATTAATCTACAGATAGACAATAATGTTGGCATGTTCTTTTGTTTATTAATGGGCCTGCTTCTTAGCAATATTAGAAATGTTTTATAAAAAAGCAGTTCATGTTACTTTTCTGGTCTTTTCATGGCATATGAGCAAATAAACTATTTACACTACTATCCTGTAATATGTTGTGATCTTTCAGGGGCATACTTTGGCAGGGGGGTTACTAGTTCCATGGCTCAAACTCAAGATACAAACTCTTGATCACTTGCTATATGGAACATAGGAACCACATTTTCATAGTGAGGGATACATCTCCCAACCATTAATGATTCTGTTGCTTCCAGAGAAGCACTTTTGTTTGGTGACGTATTGCCTCCCCCAGATTTGTTCAGTGAGGATGTTGTGTGTATACAGACAGGTTATGTGTGGACTACAGAGGTAACCAGGTAACCTTGCAACTGACAACCACATCAAATGGTTGACCAGGTATGTACAAGCCTTTTGGCCTGCATTGCCCATACTGTTATTTGTAGTGATAATTCCAAGTCCTCACAAAAACTTACGTGCAACATTCAGTATAACTTTTTAGGGAAGCAAGGAAATTTGATATATATTTTTTAATGTTTGAGAGTGAGTGTGAGTGGGGGAGGGGCAGAAAGAGAATCTGAAGCGGGTTCCTGGCTCTGAGCACACAGCCTGACACGGGCCGAACTCACAAACTGCGAGATCATGACCTGAGCTGAAGTCGGATGCTCAACTGACTGAGCAAGCCAGGCACCCCTGAAATTTGATATTTTAGAAAACCGTCCGAGTGGCTTTAAAACAATTTTCTTACAGGGGCATGAGTTATTTAGTTGTTGTATTAGGTTTTTGTTATCAATTCAGTGGTCTTCTCACTGCACCACAGTTATACAATGTAGTTGAAGCTTTATTTTTATAGAGAAGAAAAAGTTAAATTTCACTTAGTAAAATTCTCTAGTTTGTGCCTTCATGGTATTAGAAATAAGATTTTTTCATTAAAAAAAATTTTTTTTAGTGTTTATTTGAGAGAGTGAGCCAGGGAGGGACAGGGAGGGAGACAGAATCTGAAGCAGGCTCCAGGCCCTGAGCGGTCAAGCGTACAGCCCAACGTGGGGTGTGAACCCACAAACTCTGAGATTATGACCTGAGCTGAAGTTGGATGCTCAACCGACTGAGCCACCCATGTACCCCAAGATCTTTTTTTGTAAAGTAGGCTTCACGCCCAGCATGGAGCCCAGTGTGAGGCTTGAATTCATGACCCTGAGATCAGGACCTGAGCTGAGATCAAGAGTTGGATACTTAACCCACTGAGCCACCCAGGTGCCCCAGAAATAAGATTTTTAATATTATACAAATTTAGAACATTTTCAAACCCAAACCACAGCAGTAAGTTCAAATGAGGTAGATATGGTTAGGTGTAGGCCATTATATACCATTAGTCACATTTAAGTTTTAATGTTTATTCATCTTTGAGAGGGAGCACAAGTGGGGGAGGGGCAGGGAGAGGGCGACACAGAATCCCAGCAGGCTCCAGGCTCTCAGCACAGACTCAGGGCTCGAATTCATGAGCTGTGAGATCACGACCCGAGCCGAAGTCGGTCGCTCAACAGACAGCCACCCAGGTGCCCCTAACCACATTTAAAGATGCTTGCCCATGACTCAGAATTAAGTCTCCTGATTCCCCACTCCCAGTCCTCTAAAAGTCTAAATTCTAATCCACTAAAATTCACTGCAATGAATGTCCAAAGGGCCCTGCTGACTCAACAATGCTCAGCCCAGAACGGGACTTGATACATCACTGTGGTTCAACATACTGGATTTTGTGAAATTATCTTTTACATTGGAAGATATGCTTTTATAATAGCTTCACAATTCACATACCAATTAATGTGATAAAACTGCTCTTAGCCCTAAGATATTTTAAAAAATTTTATCAGAAGTGTCTGCAAAAACGATTGGGCCGGTATATGAAAGGATTAATTTTTCTCTTAAAACTAATACCTGCTCTATTTTCAAGAAAAAATCTGAAACTTGAAAAAGTGCATCAAGTTGCTGACAGACTTTCTTTGGTCTAATTTTCATAGAGAAAATCAAGTATGACACTGAGGAAACAATGCGGGCATCTAGCCTCTCACAGCACAAAACTGCTGCATATGAGGGGTGCTTAAATGAAAAGTTGACACAAATCCAATTTACTTAGTAAAAAGATGTCATTTTTTCTAATAAATTATATTTATTTACAAAAGTCTAATTTTATATAACTATTAAGGTTCTTTACATCAGAACAATATATAAACAGAAGAGAAAATCTGGTAATTACAAACACAGAAAATAGAAACCTGTTCCCCCTATTATTACTCACCTTTCAGAACAAATCTTCAGTTTAGTTGTAGAGAGGTAGGCAAGAGACCAAACCTACCAAAGTTTCAGGCAGGGTCAAAATAAAAGAATATAAATAGCACATTTTCGATACCCCAAGGAACAGCATAAAAGGGCATTAAGAAATGGCTTTTGGATTCTGATTAGGCAGCCACTCTGTTTCAGACTATCACTGAAAACTGGGGTGGGGAGTTAGTTCCCCTAAATTGCAAACAGCAACAGGCCATTGTACCTGGGGCAATTACCAGTCATTAACAATAACAAGATGGCCTTGAAGCATAGATCCTATGGAGTCACAAAAGCAGTTTTTATGTAGCAAGTCTGAAAAGCACAGAAAATCTACTTAAACTTAAGGAACTTAGGCCAAGGAGACAAGCTAAATAAAATGGAGAATGGAGTGTGTAACTGGAGCCCCATTTTTTCACTTCCCATACCTCACGCTTTGTTGGAAACAGCCTGAAATAATTAGTTCTCAGTTTAGAATTTAGGAATTTTGTTGTTTCCAGCATGGCCTTTAAAGACTAATTCTGATCTAGCTAAATTACTACTTTTGAACTACTATAACTTATGAATATGGAAAACTATGTTTTAAATCACAAGGGATTTCCTTTCCTACTCAAAACCACATGGAAGTAACATGTTCTAACAAGCTTTTGGAAATTTCTGTAGTAAAAGTGACAAGGTACAATCACTAGAACTTGTCCTCAGTGCATTTCGATTATGTATGTGGCTTTAGTTGTGGTTTAGTATAGATTATTGCATGATGCTTTTTCAAGCATCTCCTATAATGCAGAGGCTGGGTACCATGGATATTGGGTAAGTCTGTCAACTAAAATTTTACATCCATTCAATGTATGCCTACTGTGTGCCAGGCACTGTCTTAATCCACAGGATATAGCAGTTAACGAAACACAAATCCCTGTCTCCAAGGAACCTATCATTTAAGTCCAAACAACTGAAAAACTTAAGACCAAGGTAAGATTTAATAAAGGTAAGAATCATTAGACTGAAATATGCTATTAAGCCTATTTAGAACACAGTTCTGTGAAAAACTACTCATGACATTTTGCTTTTCCTTTACGTAGAGTACACTTTTTCCTAGAAAATATGAAAGAATTAAAATTGTACCTGGTACTGAGATACATCCCCAAGGGGAAAAGCAGCAGCCTGATTTAAGATACAAGGAATTAATGTGCTTTGCCTTATGTTGCTTTTAGAAATGTTTATTTGGTTCCTTAGTTTTGTACTTTACATTTAAATTACATAATACTCTTAAATATTCTATAAAGCATTCGTCACTCCTCCCTGGGCACTATTTGATTAGAAACCGTTCTCTCAAATAGCATCTAAACTATAAAAAAAAAAAATCTTTATAAGGCTACCCCTTTCTGGATGCAGAGAAAAGTGGCTGCCTAGTCAGCACTGAGTTGACCATTAACACTGGGAGAAAACCAAGATCATCTAGACAAATGCTTGGTAACACAGGACAAAGGCCCTTTGAAAAATGATAATTATGGACCGTGTTTCCAGATAAACGTAGAGACATTTCAGCTTTTACATTTTCTTTACTCCACCAATGAATTTAGGCCTTACTCTAGGCCATTTTTATTTTATAGTTGTATGAATTGAGGCCCAATTAGCCAAAGTCAAGCTGTGACATTTTGATCATTTTCGAATTTACTGGGAGGCATAAAAAGTGAAGTTTTTATTGTTGAAAAACATGACTGATCTATATGCTGAAGCTCATATGGGTATTAATGAAATACTCTTGCTGTCTTAAACAAAAAAAAGGACCATTGCTTTTATTTAAAAGCATTATTTAAATAAATTTGGGAAAGTGTAAAGAATTCATCATATTGACTAAATTCACTTCATACAAATTCAATTTTCCCATATAGGAATTACTGGACTGCAAGAAAAAGAAAACATCAAATATTTGAGATTCTTAGACTATTATGTTATTAAATATATTAGCAAATTTAATCCAATAATTCATTAATATTGATGTTACAGAGGGAAGAAAAACCCTCATTTACCTAAGAGTCTGATGCTTAACTGAAAAGTATAAATTCCCCTCATCTGCAAATAAACATACTTCCCTGTTTGAACACACGTTCCATAAGGAGTTTGAACAAATCTGTTTAACAGAACCAATATTCTAAGACATTTCAGGTTGTAGCAGACTGAAAATTTAGAAACCTAATCTAGTAAATTAAAAATATTCACAAAGAACTCTTGCTATAATAAAAGTTTCCATCACCTGTGCCTTCAGGGTTATACAGTATCTTTTTGGTAACTAAATTCCATTTGATGGGTTTGTTAAAGAAAGCAAGGATTATAGTCACTTCAGTTATATCTCTTATAATAAGGATATTCTATTTTGAATTGCAATCTCAGTAGTTTTGTTTTTAGGTCAAATAATTTTCATGGATGAACTACAGAGAAACTTGAATTTGTATTAAAGGAATGTGAGGTGATAAGACAGTACCTCTAAGAAATACAGAAATCTATTTTGAGGACATGCTAAAACATATCAATAGGTTTTTATTTAAATAGAAAAATTAAAACTTAAAAAAAAACATCATTCATGGAATTAAAATTTTACAGATTCTAAATTCTCTTGTGAAACACCACTAGTACTTCTGCCAGTATGATATGCACTTTAAAGATTTTACCACTGACTTCCATGTCAAGTGTTTGACATGATTAGTGATATTACCTATCATTATGAGACGTTTGAAAATTAAATCTAGGCAACTCCCTATTGCCAAGGTTGTTATATGTTTTGGTTCCAATATACAATAAGAGACCAACCCTCAAGTAAGCAACTTCATTACTTCACATATTCTAAGGATGTTCTCATTTTCCACAGTCCTGTCAGTTTTCACAGCAGAAAAATGACTTGGCAGAGTAGAAACAACTTTCCCACCCCCTTTTTCTTGAGGCTTGAAACAGTGGGCAGGGATGGGAGAGTAGTCCTGGTCATTTCATTAGAATGGTGAAGGAAAAATAAGATGAACTTTTTGCTCTTCTAAATGCCAATTGAAATAGGATTGCTCCAAGTGTCCAAAATAAAAAAATACATAATGCCAAAGACTATGTGCTAATATTTACTTATTAAAAAAATCTCCTGCACTGAAGGAAAATAGTATAAATTACATTACCAACTTGCAAAAGTTAGCATGTAAAGAGTATTCTAGCTTCAAACCACTGCCTCTCTAAAGTTTTCTATAGGAAATTTGTAGATCAAAAACAAATTATAGGGGCTTCAAATGTACGGATTTATAATATTCTTAAATATTAAAAAGGTAAAGTAACCTAGCTATATGGGTAAGATGAAGCAAAATTTCAAGGATTTAGTATCTTGAAATGATAATACAATTTTCTTAGAGCTGAGTAGTTTAAGTAGAAATAAATACTAGTACACGCTAGAAGAGAAGGTTTAATAATTGATAAAAATGTACAAAAATATTCAAATCAGAAATGCTTTAGAATGTGTACCACGAAGTCAATACTTCTCAGTGAGTAGGGAAGATAAAAGACTTCCTCAATGAAAAAAAGCAAGAGAAAAGATTGGATTTAAAAAAAAAAAAGACAACTGTTAAAGAAAATGTTTAAGTCAACATTGATTTTTGTTTCAGACAAGGATATTGCAACTATCACTTAAAGTTTGGTGGCACATTCTTTAGTAGGTCCTTAAGGCAAATATATTTAAACTAATTTACAATTTGATTTGATGTTATCTTTTTAAACATCACCTCAAAATAATGCCCTCACGACAGCCTTTTTAAAATGTACTCCGATGTTTCATAAAAAATAATGGTGGCTTTATTATAGTAGGTGCTCATTAGCACCACTATAGTTAAGGGTCTACCAGGTTTCCATTATGAACACCTATTTCTGAGTTCACCATAAAAGATCGTATCAGCTTTAACCAGTTGGGTAGTGCACAAAAAAGCAGTTTTGTCAGTTGCTGGTGCTTTTTTTGTACTACTAAATATCAAAAAATTTTTCGTTATATCTTCAAAATCCAACTTCTATAAAGTAAATCAAATCGCCTCATGACTTAGACTTCAGAACAAAGTAGAGACATCTGCAGTTATCAGTAAATTGCCACCTTTAATCCATCCTGCAGTGCCCTATGAAAGGGTCTCAGAAAGACAGTTATGACCGTATGAAAATATGATTCTTGATACAGAATCAAAAGTTATTTTCAATTTCCTTTGCTTTTATAAAGTCCACAATAACAATACTTAAATGCACTTTTTTTTTTCCTGTGATATAATTAAAACCCAGTGTTATTTCAATTGAACTTTAAAATAGAGTCCCTGGTCTGAATTAGACTTTAAATCATACTGTAAACATATATTTGGTATAATTTATTGATCATCATCCAGTTGCTCCAGAAGGGTCCTTCTGCGCTTTTCCAATTCCCCTTCACTCAGCTCACTGCCAGAAGTATCCCAATTCCCCTGAAAGACATTGTATACAATTACATTTAATGCCAGTGCTCAAAATATTAAGTAGTATTAAACCTTTTAAAACAAAAATCCAAAATTTATACGGATTCTTTTCCATAGCAACAAACCCATCACACCAGTTTAAGGAATGACCTCTTTTCCCAAAAGTCTACCAATGAGCTGCTCACTACTCCTTGGTTTATTAGGGGAGACAGAACAAACTTTTAACACTGGTTACTTTTCCTTTCTGTTACACCACTGAATATGAAACATCTTGTTTCCATTTAATGGGAGGAGGGGGGGGTTCATTACCTAAGGCACTATATTCCTTGCTAATTTTGCAGATTCTAGGTCGCCTTATAAGGTGTTTTATATTACAGAAAAGTATTATGCTTTCAGGATACTATCCTCAGATAAACATTTAAGATTTATGAACAGGACAACACTAGGTTAAAAAGACTAAAAATTAGTATTTGTGAAAACCTTTAGAAAGTGGATAATTTACCTATTCTCCTTCCCTTCAGAGATTTCATTGAACTTACTACAAAGAAGAAACTATTGAACTGCTTCACCAAGGATGTGCATTAGACTCACCAGGGCAGCTTTTTAAAATTTTTTAATGTTTATTTTTGAGACAGCATGCAAGTGAGGGAAGGGCAGAGCGAGGGGGGACAAAGGATCTAAAATGGGCTTTGTGCAGACAGCAGAGAGCCCAATGTGACTCAAACCCACGAGCCATGAGATCATGACCTGAGCCAAAGTTAGATGCTTAACTGACTGAGCCATCCAGATGCCCCACCAGGGCAGCTTTTAAAAAGAACTTCTGTTATCAACTGAATCAGAATATCCAGAGGGAGGAGCAGGGTATTTATCTACACAGTTTAAATTCTCCACAGGTGGATTCAGAGACATTATTCCTGCTAAGTCCATAGTATTTGTGGAAAGAATGGCAAGGCTAAGAAGGCTTATGTTATTGTGCTGTCATATATGTATACACACACACATATATATGGGAAACTGAGCAACTATTTATGTAATTTGATATTAAAATGTTAAGTTAGCCTTGTAGTTAATCTCCTATCCCTTTGCCCTCACCTCTTTCCTCATAATGATTACTCCTAAAAGTTACTGGAATACTACCTTTTGAAACTGGATTTGACAGTAACAACTGTGCACACCTGGAGGGAGAACCCCAGAACTGAGTCTCATATATTCCTTAAAAAAATCTGACAGAAAACGTACAGTGGTACTTCTTAGAATTACAAAGAAGACCGTATCCTTTCTTAGTGTGTTAAAATAATAATCATAGAAGATTTTCTGAGGAATATCCATTTTTATATTTTGAAAACACAAGTATGAAATAATTCTGAATGCTTACAGAATCCTTTCCAGTCTTTTTCTTAGGTGATTTGTGTTTTGATTCTGATCTTTGTCTAGTTCTGTCTTTTTCACTTTCTCGGTCTTTTTCTTTTTTATCCTTGTCTCGCTCAGCATCAGACTCTGGAGAGTCCTGTGTAAATGAAAAATAAAGTTAACATTTTGATGAAGATACCAATCATTTTTAAAATATCCCACATATAGGTAACATATAAGAACATCCATGTATTATAGGGCATGTGTTCTTACTATGGTGAAATTTGGAGGGCCTTTTCTTTGGGAAGGATGACATTCTAATAAAGTAACATCATGAAAGAGCTTTACTAAATTAGAACAGAAGGCACACAAAATGGGATTTTATCTATTATTATATAAATGCAGACGAACATGACATTTTTTACCAATCCAGTAAAATGTTCAGATATGTACACAAGATGCTGTGATTAGTTTAATCATCTATTAGGATGACTGTAATATAAAATTCTCTCCTCAAAACTGCAACTGACAAGTAGTATTTAAAGTATACCGTCACCACCTAAATAAGTGGTCCTTAATTAGATACGTGCAAATTTAAGTGAGCAGCATGAAGAAAATAGCTCCTTAGGTATATCTTGATGCATATGTAAAATTAAGAATGAGGAGCAGAGGAAGCAGCCAAACATTTAAATCTGTGATTCTCACCATAGCTGCATCACATACATACACACTTGGGACTTTCTCTAAAATTACTTTAAAAAGCCAGAGTGGGAATCTTAACACTGTTGTGTGTGTATGTGTGTTTAAAGATTGCTAGAAGGTTTCTAAGATAAAGATTAAGGTGAAGACAAACTATAAAATTCCTGAGTCAGGTGTCCACCTGAACTGTGCTGGACTGCACAGGACCAGACAGAAGAGTTCTGTTGCCACTGAACAAGTTAAGGGCTAATGCCTAGGTGTAGTATAAAAAATTAAAAACTTGCTTACAGATTTATGTCTCCTCTTCTTGCTTTTCTTCTTATGTTTTTTTGACTTCTTATAACTTCTCTCTAAGCAACATGAAAAGAAAAAAAAAATGTCAGAATATGAGGATATACATCCCAGTGCCAATGATTCTAATCAAGTTAAAAGATACACTTACCAGATTCAGCACTAGAAGAATGTTCTGAAGCAGACCGAGACTCTGATCGCTGTCTTTTTTTCTTTGAGTGGCTGTCATCATCATCTGAATCTGACCCCTACATAATTAATACACATAATTTCATTCATAATGTTGCTAACAAAAAGTTCAATACACTTAGGGTGCCATAATATTAACTTCCTTACCGATCTAGAGCGGGAACGTTTCCTGTGATGTTTTTTAGATTTTTTAGAATGTTTCTTGTTCTTTGAATGATGATGTTGACATTCATGCTACAAGCGTAGGAAGAATTTCAAAAGTTTACATTTACTTTAGACAGCAGATCATAAAGAATTTTGAAATGCTATACAAGTAATTATTAGAGTAAAAACCTCATTTGTTTTGAACAAATTTAGGACATACTTCCTTGCAACTGTGAAGAATTAGCAATGTTCTGTTTGATCTCAATCATCCTTCCTGTGCCCACTCGTTTCACCATCTAAACACGGCAAAGTATTAATAAAGAAAGTGTCCTTGGGGCGCCTGGGTGGCTCAGTTGGTTAAGCGACCGACCGACTTTGGCTCAGGTCATGATCTCACAGTTCATGAGTTCAAGCCCTGCGTCGGGCTCTGTGCTGACAGCTCAGAGCCTGGAGCCTGCTTCAGATTCTGTGTCTCCCCCTCTCTCTGCCCCTCCCATGCTCATGCTCTGTCTCTCTCTCAATAATAAACATTAAAAAAAATTTAAAAATAAAATAATCTGCAGAGCAGTCCACCTGCTTTCAACAAGGATGAAATAAAACAGCATTTAGATAGTTTTTCTGATGAATCTGGCTTTGTTTAGCAAGCTAGGCTTGGCACCATGAAAAAGAACTACCTCAGAGCCATCCTTGACCTAACATGAACGAGGTTAGTCTCAGAATAAAGCAAAATCTATTCCTTTTTCTCTGCACCCAAAGAGCATTCCCTTCTAGTCAAACTCAAGATCTCCAAAGGCAATCTAACTCAAACACCACATGAAATCAGAAAAGGAAATCTTGTCTTTGTGGATTTTAACTCACTTATTAATGCTGCAGTAAAAGCTCCTTGCCTCCAAACTTACCTATGGCTTTGAAAATAATTATGCTTCAGTTTACAAGTAAGTAAAAGATTTAGCTCAAAAGGGAAGCTCCTTTTACTGTGGTCATTGAATGCTAATTCCTCCTCCTTTTCCAACTCAAAGGCTCAGATCACTGGGGTCCCAAAACTTATTCCAAAGTGACTGGCTCCTCCCTATGCAATCATCTTCAGCTCCATTTGAGACCTCACCACTTTACTACCAGCATACATCACCAAAGAATCCTGTTCATGATTAGGAACTGGGGGACAATGCTAAGACACTAGCTACAGTAGAACTTCTCACAATCAATTCTATTGTAGCACTTGAGAATCTTGTTTGAATGACTCCGATGCCAGAAATTCTGACATTCTGAATTTCTTACAAGCTCCCAGGTAATGCAGATACTGCTGCTCTGAAACACACTTTGAACAGAAAAGATCTAGAGGCCTCTAGGACTAGATCGAAAGGCAGGTGGGAAATAAGAAGGGTGCACTGCTGTCAACATTGAAATTCATCAAGAACAAGAAATCCAAAGAAACAGTGAACAATTAAGTGACCTGCAGTGCCCAATGACCACACCATTCAACACTCTAATGTTAAATAAATTCCAGCTTTCAGCATGTTATAAAGGATCACTTTACATAACTGCCAGGATAGGGCTGTTAAAAGCACTGACCCTAGAGTCAAACAGTCTGGGCTAGAATCCGTTCCCTGCAAATTACTTCTCTTTACCTCAGTCTGCTCATCTATAACTTCAAAGGGTTGTTGTGAGGACTAAGTTCATGTATGTAGTATTTGCAAAACCATTAGAACAATGCCTGGACCCACATAGGCACCAAATAGGATTATTCAGCATTACTGGCCAATTTAGCATATTTACTATATATACATACCTACCTGAAATCTTCATCAAAATACTCTTATTCAGCTAATGGAGTAACTTACTACTTATTCCATAATTTTCCAGACTTCCCTGAACATTCAACACATCTAACATAGTGTAATATTGAAATGTGTGCTTAAAAAGCTGTTTAAGTTTTCTTTAGGTTTACCGCTCATTCTAGGAGGCTGCTAAATTGTTGCCACACAGAAAATATGAAACAAATATAAACTGTCTCTAAAACAAATCTTTACAATGACATGAAAGCTTAGTTCCTTTGGCTTAAAGGCAGTTTCTATGGAAAAATCAATCCTTAACCATCTTAGCATTACCTAACATTTATATAGACATTTATGTAGAGGCAGTATAATTTAAGAAACATACTTTAATCTTTTTGTTTATAGTTTTATGTATTTTGTAATAATTGATTCAATTATGAGAATACTAAAATTACCTCAAGCACATGCATAAAATCTTTAAATATTCGTTTTCTTTCAGACTCTAGAGTTATATCCTCAAATGCTGGCTCTTTTACAAATCTCTCCCGGATCTGAAAAATTCAGATATAAAATGAATACATAAATAACAAGAAAAGTATACCAACAAGACTAAAAAGAATCACAACATCAAGTGGTAACTGTGACAGCCTCATCCCCTCAAAACCTATTAGATTTCTTTTTTTCTGAAGTCCAAGCCATTTTTAATAAATATTCCTAAATGCAGGGTCTGAGCTGACTTTATACTTTGAAAACATTCTGAATATATTTAATGTATATACTATAAGTAACTTTTTTGTGGCTATAAAATGAGAAGGAAATTAAAAATATTTTTATATTCAATTGTAAAGGAAATGAATCATGAGAAAAATTTTACAATTATACATACATCTTCCCAGACAGCATCCAATTCTATTGGAGGAGTAGCTTGTTTCAACATACTCTTAAACGCAGATTCTTTTCGTTTCATCTTCCGAGCCTCCTCTTTTTCTCGTTCACGTTCACGGGCTTCTGCTTTTTCTAGTAACTTTTAGAAAATCATATTTAATCAGTTACAATAGTACAGCTGAAATAATTCATTATTAATTTAAGCATTCTCCCATTATATATAAGTTACGGGCCAATTTATAATACCAATTAATTTGAGCAAAGGAAACTTCATCCTTATCTATTTTCTTTTACTTTACTCTGAAAGACTACTACTCAGTGAAATCCTACTCATGCTCCCTTATTTCAGTAGCCTACAGCTTAAGTACTTCTGGCTGAATATATTAAAAACTGTACTGAAGTAATGATTTAGAACACAAGTAAAGCTAGTTGTTTTTCATAGAAAAGTTGAAAACTTACACTATTGAAAGCCAACTTAATATTTCCGGCATCTAATGTGGTTGATCTTTTAGTTGAACTGATTATGGCCACGAAGTCTTCAAAAGTAGTATTCACTTCAACTACAAATCCTTTATCCTAAGAAAGAGAAATCTTGTTAACACTAATAATACATATAAATCAAAGGAACACAGTATCAATTTTTAAAATATACCGCATATTGACAATAAATAGTAAGTGTACTGTTTACCTTTAAGATGTCTTTTATGATCTTCTTCTCATCATGATAACGTGCTTTAAGATCCTCAACATAAAACTTGAAAAGGTCAAGTGCAGTTGATCCTAATGAAAAAACTAAAGAAGTCAAAAGCTAGCTCTAACCAAAGAGCTGCAATTACTTTTTTGTTTATAAAACAAAATAAAGCACCCCTCCATTCCCCAACACAACCACTTGCTTCTCTGGCCCATTCCAACTACTGTCATAACCATAAATAGGGAAAGAAAACAATCTCACCCGGCTGACCAAGCATATTAGTGAATCTGATGTCGGAACTAATTGTTGGATACAATTCCATCCAAGATGACATAGAATGCAGTTGTCCATGTTCGTGCAGTTCATCTAAAAATATCTGGGGAGGGAAAACCCAACAACAAAAACCCATTATACTGAAAAATCATCTTCAAGGACCTTAGAAATATTACTGTAACATGAAAACACTTTTATTAAAAAAAATTTTTTTTAATGTTTATTTATTTTTGAGAGAGAGAGACAGAACGAGCGAGGGTAGGGCAGAGAGAGGAAGACCCAGAATGTGAAGCAGGCTTCAGGCTCCGAGCTGTCAGCAGAGCCCGACGTGGGGCTCGAACTCATAGACTGTGAGATCATGACTTGAGCAGAAGTAGACACTTAACTGATTGAGCCATCCAGGTGCCCCGAAAACACTTTAAAAACAATATTTGAAACTCTTGTACCAATGTATCCCAAATATGTTTAGGTACAAAGAATACTTGCTCTCTCATGGAAGTAAAATCTGCTTTTAGGCAAAAAACTCTTTCGCACTTCAAAGAAAAGGGTCTTTGAAAAGCTACATTATTTTTCCAAGGTTCAGTTTATTATCCTTTTAAGATGGACATTTCAGTTTAAAATATATATATAAAAGTTAACTTGAAACATTATTATTTGTATCTAATGATGTGGCTAAAGAATGTGTATGCATGTTGCCTGTAAAATACACTTTTTGTTTTTAGACACAGTGCCCAGTGTATCCTAGGTGTTTTGTTTTTTTAATTAACAAATGTGGGCCTGCCTCTAAAAGGATGTGTATTACTAAAGTGATACATACAGTAGTCTGAAGAACCAAAATTCAACCCCATATCCCATATTTGATTTTAAAACCTATTTCTTCTCTTCCATGTCAATTTTATATCTCAAAATTAAATATATGCTTATTCCAATTTGTTCATTATTATTTTTTTTTTTTTTTTGATTTTCAGGGCAACATATTGAAAATTTTGTACTCAGCAATTTCCACATTTCCTGATTCCCCAAATCCATATGGAGTTTATAAACAAATGTCTCCAAAGAACTATGCCCCACCCCCCTACAAAACAAATTAAAAAACAAATATGGCCCAAAATTCTGCTCCTGAAATTCCTATACCTACACTGTTCAATACAGTAGACCCAGGTCAAATGTGGCTTCTAAATACTTGAGATATGGCTACTCTCAATAGAGATATGCCATCAGTATATAACTGACAACGATTTTGAAGATTACCAAAAAATATCAATTTTTAAACATACTGATTCCATGCTAATATTTTGGATATATTAAAGATTACTGAAATTAAAAAATAATACAAAAATCATATATGAGGCATACAAATTTTTACTGGCCACCAATGCCCTGAGGAAAACCAGACACCTCATCAATTACATCAAACAGGAATGGATGCAAAACCAATGTAACATGCTGACACCAGTTATAGAAACAGTAATCAGAAACCATAGCCATATTTTAGGCTTGACTAAAAGACCCACCTGGAGTTTACATCAGGATTTCCCTTTTATATTCTCCAGTCCTAGTACTGACATAGTACATTCTATTTTCTATGACCCAGATTTCCTTATTTTTATTGTATTATTATTTTATCATACAGGTCTCTTTTTTTAAACTACTGCAAACCCTTCATAAGAGGTATTAAAAGTTCAATGGTTGCAGAAGAATATTAAAAGACTTAAAAATATGTTCTTCCCTTCTTCCCAGGCACAAGGCTGCTCACTGAAAATGCAGGTTTTCCAGTATTATTTGTATCTAGTTGCAGCCATGTGACTAAATTCTTAGAAGCTGAATATGAAGAAGAGTAGAACTTCTACATCATCGGCTTTAAAAAAACAACTACAACAAACAACACACACACACAAAACCCCAAAAACAATTGCCCTTGCAACTTCTTCCAAGCTGAAATGTGATAAACTGGACAATATAGTCCTAATCATGCAAATAAGGCTAATGGGCTAGAGCAATTCTCAAAGCATGGGGCTATCACGTGGAAACCTGTTAGAACTGTAAATCCTCAGAATCCACCCAAGGCCTACTGACTCAAATTCCAGGGGTGAGGCTCAACAAATCTGTGGTTTTAAGAGTCCTATAGGAAACCACTACAATAAAGGAACCCACTAAGAGGAATAAATATTAAGTTTTTATGGAATGAGGACTAAAATAATGCTATTGGCCATGGCATTTAAGATGGCTGATGAGCTTTGGCATGACAATAAGAGTTTATTTAAAAGCCCCCTTGGGGCGCCTGGGTGGCGCAGTCGGTTAAGCGTCTGACTTCAGCCAGGTCACGATCTCGCAGTCCGTGAGTTCGAGCCCCGCGTCAGGCTCTGGGCTGATGGCTCGGAGCCTGGAGCCTGTTTCCGATTCTGTGTCTCCCTCTCTCTCTGCCCCTCCCCCGTTCATGCTCTGTCTCTCTCTGTCCCAAAAAATAAAACAAAACAAAACAAAACAAAACAAAACAAAACAAAAAAAACGTTGATAAAAGCCCGCTAGGTGGGGTGCCTGGCTGTCTCAGTAGAGCATGTGATTCTTAATCTTGTGGTTTTGAGATGGAGCCCCACACTGAGCACAGAGATTACTTAAAAAAAAAAAAAAAAAAAAAAAAAAAGGCCTTTGGGCGATTCAGATGCACACTAAGTTGTTAGAACTACTGCTTTAGGGAACAGCAATGTACCCTATGCTACACCACACTATTATCATTAAAGAAGAAATACACTTATTTAAGCCACTGTAACTTAGCATTATCTTAATACAGCATTTAATAGAAAAGATCCTATAGTTAAGACTGCAAAGATTCAAATTCTGGCTCCATTGTTCAGTTGTCGAATTTGGGTAAGTTTCTTCACCTCTATGAATTCATTTCCTTAACTATATAAATGGACATAACAAAAACAGTACCTACTTTTATAAGACTGTTATAAAAATTTAAGTGACTGGGGTTTCTGGGTGGTTCAGTCAGTTGAGCATCTGCCTTCAGCTCAGGTCATGATCCATGGTTCATGGGTTCAAGACACGCAGCTCAGAGCCTAGAGCCTGCTTCGGATTCTATGTCTCCCTCTCTCTCTGCCCCTCCCTGGCTCATGCTCTCTCAAAAATAAATAAACACTACAAAAAATTTTAAGAAATTTAAGTGATTATCAATTTAAAAGGCATATCAGTAAGCAATCAATGCTAACTGCTATTAAGACAATTACTGAGGAGCGCCTCAGTGGCTCAATCGGTTAAGCGTCCCAACTTCAGCTCAGGTCATGATCTTGAGGTTCACGAGTTTGAGCCCTGCATCAGGCTCTGGTGCTGTTGGCTCAGAGCCTGGAGCCTGCTTTGGATTCTGCATCTCCCTCTCTCTCTGCCCCACCCCTCCTCCGCTTGCGTCTCTCTCTCAAAAATAAACATTAAAAAAATTTTTTTAAAGATAATTATTGAAATAGGTAATCTGGTGAAATATGGAACGCAAAAACTCATTACTCCATCTTATTCCCTATTAATGAGAGGATAAAAGTGGTATTTGGAGGTGAAAATGAGCCACTAGTCTATATAAAGGCTATACAATTTCAGTTTCTATGCACAGAATTATGGCCCATCCTCAAACTGTATACCCCACTGCATTCCTTCCCTACTGTTCTCTAGACACTAAAAATCAACTAACACGAATGAGTCATCACACCTATTTTGTTTTCAGTCTTCTCTCATGCTACTCCTCTTTCCCAAGTGAAATCTTAATCAGTTTATCAGTGCTCACCTTAAACAACAAATCTGCTACAGGCTTTTATGTTCCCCTGGCCTAAAATGGCTGCTTTCCTTAGGTGGATTCAAAACTAATTGTAGCACCTGAGATAAATGTGTACCAATCCTCAACAAAGCCTAAGTCAAAAGCCTAAGTTAATGATCTGGGATCAGGAGGTCTCAAATTCGTTTCTATCATTGTTCAAGCTCACTAACCACATTATGAAATTAAGCTAGAAAAGAGAATTTTGTAAATTACCTGAAAAGATTCTCTATTTTTACGCTGTCGTCTCCTTTCCCTTAGCAAACTCTTTTGTTTTTCTTCTTCTTCTTCCTTTTCTAAAGCTCGGATGTGTTCTTCAAAGCAAATTAATGCATCTTCTTTATCCATGTCTAGAGTTTTTTGAGTTAAAGAGAAATTAAAATGTCCAATATCAGTAAGATACACAATTTACATTAACTTCTTACAAATCCCAAATTCGCCTTTCCAAAACACTGTACTTAAAACTTGAATATGACTTGTCATCTAAATAGAAAATGTTTAGAAAAAATTCCTAAACACCCTCATTAAAAGATACCTTGAAGTTAAGGGTGAAATGAAGACCATGCACATGACATAATTAAGGAAAATAAAATGGTTACTGTAAAATTTGTCAGCAACATTAGAATTACCCAAAGAGCTTTTAGGCCTTACCCCAAACCTACTGAAGCAGGTTATTTGAAGGGTAATCCAGAAAGGTATAATTTAAAAAGCAACTATGTAGTCACAAAAAGATAGAATGTGGGGAAGCTTAGTATAGGATATTGCTAACACATTTTTTTGCTGTTTGCAAATCTCTAAAGCCATTACCTCAAGGAGACAGTGTGAGTGAAACTGCGGTAATTAATCTGGTTCTTACTAAGTCACATAGAAAAGGTAAAAAATATCTCAGGTTTGATCTAGGACATATATATTTCAAGGATTATCTAATAAAGCTAGTATTTTCTTCCTAAATAATGAAACTCAACTAGACTCTATTTGGAAACCAACAAACACTGTATCAGGAATGGACAAACATCTGTTCAGTTAGTGATCTCTAATAAAAGTGAGAATTCTTTGCTGTTGGGACTTTTAAAAAACTTTCTCCCGTCATTATTCTTACTCTGCAATTCCTCATCTTCTGCAAAGGTTGGATTATCCATCAGATACTGCTGTGCTTCAGACCACGTAGTAGAGTATGTTACATTAGCCATGTTGTCAAGTATGTTTTTTAAGGCTTCCCAATTTCTCTTTCGTAACTGCTTTGCTTGCTCCTAAATCAAAAGTATGAATACATATTTTGAGGTTCAAACAAAGTATGGTATCTGAAGTACAATCATTGAGGGCTTATTTATTACAATCTGATGTCCCAATTTCATGTTACCCATTTATTTTAAATATCAACACTACCTTTCAAGTGCCCTTGTCAAAATGCTTAGCTTGGTAATTGCTTGCCTTCTATTTGTTTTTTGGGTTTTTTTTTTTTTTGCCTCTCTTCTAAGAAGCTGGAATCTGGAAACTGTATCTCCCCAACAACTCTATAAATCTCTCTTCCTATAACTATGCATTATAGACAAAGTCCAAAACTAAAGTTACTATAGACAAGACACACAGTAGGTAAATATTACAGTCTTTACCTTCAGTTATGTTCAAATTCTTGTTAATAATTACATTTCTATAAATTTCTTAAGAGTGAATAATATACAACAATGCATAATAAAACAGATACGAAGTGCTTTAAAACACTATCCTATAAGCACATTTTAGTGGTAACAATTATATATCACTGCTGTTCCTATAAAAGAAACATATAGATTATAAACAAAATTACTGAGTATTTTAAAAACTTAATGAATTTTAAAAAAAGGTATCTTTCAAAGTGGGCATAAGATAGCCAATTCATAATAGTTCAAGTAATAGTTGGATAAACCTGTACCTACTATGTACACATCAGTAACTACCATTATAGGAACTATTTTTTTTTTTTAAAGCTTATTTATTTTTGAAAGAGCATGAGCGTGCGCATGAGTGGGGTAGGGGCAGAGAGCTCTAACTGAGCCGAGCTGTCAGCACAGAGCCTGATTCAAGGCTTAATCCCATGAACTGTGAGATCATGACCTGAACCAAAATCAAGAGTCGGATGCCTAACCAAATGAGCACCCAGGCATCCCAGGAGCTCTCCATTTTTAAACCTAACTTCTAATAAAGAGATCTGCAACACCACATAAATTGAATAAACAAAAAAATGGACAGGTTATAAAGTAACTCCTAATCAGAATGAAGAAACAACTTGTTTTATCTAGAAATATGAATAGCAAGGAGTGAATAATACCTTTTCTTTTTTTGAAAGAAAGAATAAAACATCTTCATAGATTTCAAGACGATCACGTTCTGATATTGCATTCCAGACTTCCATCTCTCCAAACATTTGCTCTGCTTTTCTAGTAAAAAAAAAAAAAAAAAAAAAAAAAAGATGTTACTCTATATTGCTCAATAAAAATTAATTTGAGGCCAATTTTATGGTAAGTTTAAAACCACCCGATGAGCATTCTTTTCCACTCTAACTTCATGAGTATATTATACACAGGAAAGCTTCTGGATAATTAACAAAAAAAAAAAAACAAAAGAGGCCTCCATTCCTCCCTAGAAATGAAGTGGATAATTCTAACTGAGCCATGTTTTGTAGTCAAAACTGTATTTCTTAGGGTAGCTACATGGGTAGCTTAGGGTGGCTACATGGACACTAACTGTCCATGGAACTAAATTATAGACATCAAAGAGTTGCCAGAAGTTTAGTTAATACATGAGAGGACTATTTAAAAAAATGAAGAGTTCCTCACTAACAACTTTCTTGAAGACAGAGGAAAATAAGGAAGCATATATGGAAAATGAACTGAACAACTTACTGCAAATATGTTAAATCTCACTTTTTATAATAAGTAGAAAGAAGTAAAGCTTTAATTATTATATTCAGTCTACCTCCCCTTTTTAGTGCCTAATTAATAACTCAGTATGAAGTTAAATTCTACATTTAATTACTGATTTATCTTGTATCTTATGAAACTGCCACATTCAGTCATTTAGCTTTATTTAATGAGCATCTGCTTGGGATTAGTTATGGCATTTGGCAAAACATCTGACACAGTAACAATGCAGTGAACATACATTATGCATTTCTAAAAATCTTACTTGTATCTGGTTGTGGAAGTCATTTTCTCATGATTTTCAAGAAAACGCTGAAAGGATTCCTTAGCTTCTTTGTATTTCGATCTTGCTTCTTCTTTTTCTTCTTTCTCTGTCTGGACTTTGTAAGCATTAAAGGCCTGCTTTTTTTCACTCAACTTTGCTAAAGCACTGAATAGAAAAATACCATATAAGAGTAAATGAAGGCAGGATGATCAAATGTCAATGCTTTGGGAAAATAAATTCATTCACAAATTAAGAAAATTTCAATAAGATATTAAAAATTAAGAAATGATTATAGAAAATAATTTCTTCTTTAAAAAGATTCTAGTTTTCTCTGTGGCAGGGTGCTCAAAAATGTATGACAAGTTTTTTGGCTTTTTTTGGTTCATATCTGACATAGAACAATTGTTCTTGATATCCAAAATTACAGAAGACTATGAAAGTGAAAAGTTATACTATTTTACACAATTTTGAATTTGCTAGAGTTGGAAAAGTAAATAAGAAACTTCAAGTGTTACCTGTATCGTGGATCATTAATGATCATTTTCATAGCTTGTTCCCATGAAGCATTAGATGGTACTCGCTGAAAACCATTTAATGACAAAATTAGAACTTTGCACGAATATAATAAAAGTCATACAACAGGAAATAAAACACAATACTCACTGCAAACATCAAGCACTTCCCTTTGCACAAGTTTAAAAGAGGTCTAATAACTTCATATTGAACCAAGACAAACCTTGGTATTATACAGACTAAAAAGAAAACTTAAAACTGATATTTAAACAGAGCATGAATAATTTTTAAGACTATTGATTAAAAGGTAAGCAATTTTTGTAAATAAAAAACATTATATCAAATATGGAGGTGGAATGTGCTGTGTATTACACTATACATGATAGTTTTTTTTGGTGAAGATCAGTTCCACAAAAATATTCTTCAAAAAAGATTAAATTATTAGACAATAATTATATGTCACATAAAAATGTTTAATACCTTTTCTTTTAATAATTCTTTAAATGCTTGCTTTGCCTCCTCCTTTGTATTCCAAGTATAGGTCTTTTTTGCTGGTTGGCTTTCCTCCTCTTCTTTTTTGGGAGTAAAACTAGAGCGAAATTTAAACATGGGACTTATAATTTAAATATACATTTGCTTCACTAAGAAAAACAATGTTGTAATTATTTAAGCGTCTGTATTGAGATTAAAGTTTACAATTTTAGAAATAATATATTAGAACAATAAATTTGGTTAAGCGTCCAACTTCAGCTCAGGTCATGATGTCATGGTTCGTGTGTTTGGGCCCTGTGTCAGGCTCTCTGATGTCAGTGCCGAGCCTGCTCTGGATCCTTTCTCCCCCTCTCTCTCTGCCTCTCCCCTGCTCACACACTCAAAAATTAATGAACATTAAAAAAACACACACACACAAAAACAAAAAAAAAACTTATCCAGTGCCTTCATATCAGTGTCTTAATAACTAAATATTTGGCTAAGTGTATACAAATATAAAAAAACATGTTGAGGATCAATAAAATCAGAGGGCAAACTACGCCTTATGTGCCAAATCTAGACCACTTCCTGTTTCTGTAAATATATAGCTTTACTCACGAGCTTGTATAGTGTTTATGGCTTATTGTGTGCTACCACAGCAGAACTGCATCACTGTGACAGACTATGATCCACAAAACCAGAAGTATTTACTCTTCGATAAGTTATGAAAAAATATGCCAAACACTGACCTCAAACAAAAAGAATTAACGTACCCAAGAATTACCAATTGTACTAGTATGGGGATCTTTATGAAATGCAAAGGCCATATAATTCTAACGTGTTCTTCCATATAAAGGGGAAAAATGCAGAAAAAACAAAAACAACTAAGTAGAATGCTTACGGAAAGATACTAGAACAAATACTAACAACAACAAAAAATATATTCACACTCTCTCAATCAAGTAACCTTACTTTGGGAAGTTCATTTAAAACTGTCAGAAACAATATAAAGAGCTCAAACATTAAATGGTCTATACTGCAGTAATTAGATTATACTGACTTAGGAACTGTAAGAAAATACTAGAAAGAAAATAAGCAGGAAATAACTGTCCCTAAAATTATGAAAAAATAAATTATGGAAAAATAAAGTATAAGAGATATAAAAAATATCAATCCCGGGGCACCTGGGTGGCTCAGTTGGCTGGGCGTCCGACTCTTGATTTTGGATCAGGTTTTGGATTTCATCTTGATTTTGGATCAGATTTGGATCTCATTGTTCTGGGATCGAGCCCCACATCAGGCTCTGTGCTGAGTGTGGAACCTGCTTAAGAGTTTATCTCCCACTGCTCATCCCCCACTTGCGCTTGCTCTCTCAAATATTAATAAAATATTAAAACAAAAAATAATACCCCAAAACCTAAATACCTATCAGAACACTGAAAATTATATTTATGTAAATATAATATGCCATCATCCAACATGATGGAGTATATGTCTTTACAATGTAGAAGACGTTAGATAGGTGCATAAAATAGATAATGCCCACATTTTTAAATGCACAGAAAATGGGCAGGAGGGGCACCTGGCTGGCTCAGTCAGAAGAGCATGAAACTCTTGATCTTGGGGTTGTGAACTGGAGCCCCATGTTGGCTGTAGAGAGTATTAAAAAAAATAAAATTTAACAGACAAAGATGAAAAAAAAAAAAAGGGAAAAGAATATAAATAAAATGTTAATTACTCTTTTATGCCTTAAATATACCTTACAGAGTCCTTTTTCAACTTCTAAACATCAGAAAAAATTATAAAGTTATTTTCGCTTTGGGAAATGTTCTTGTAAATATTCATGATATGTACAGTTGGGAGATGAAATCAATGTATTTAAATATTAAGATGGATGATCATGTTTGGAACTTGACATCATGGTTAACATTATTTTATGAGGACATCATTAAAGTCAAGAAGCATAGTACTTTTTGTATCTGTATAAAGCACAGCCATATGAAATTTTACCAGATTATAGCGAACACAAGTACATGTAAACTATAAATTGACAGATGCAGCTGTTTTGCCTTATTAAAAAGTTGTACCGATTTAATTACAAAAACAGTTTTCCAATATCCTACTGAATCTTTATTTTTGCTTACTTAATTTTTGCTTCTGTTTGTACACCAAACCATAGCACTTCCTTGCAGGGCTGTGCTAATCCATATTTGACTATCACATAATATGGAAAATCAGGGGCGCCTGGGTGGCTCAACTGGTTAAGTGTCCAATTTCGGCTCAGGTCATGATCTCACAGTTCGTGGGTTCGAGCCCCATCTCGGGCTGTGTACTGACAGCCCAGAGCCTGGAGCCTGCTTCAAATTCTGTATCTCCCTCTCTCTATGCCCCTCCCCTGCTCTCACTCTGTCTCTCAAAAATGAACATTAAAAAAATAAAGAGAGAAAATCAGTAATACTAATCCTGTCTTTAAAATTTTATTTTATTAATATGGACTTTTGGCATTAATTCTGATCTAAAATTAAAGATTACTGCACCATTATTGATATATCGTGATTACTAAGGTGCCTGGTAATTAAGAACTCCCTTTAAATTTGTGTCGCACCCTATATCTACAAATTCTGCTTCCTAAAACTTTTGAGGATTAGTTTTCCAACAGTTTAAGAGCATGACCCCACAAAATTCAGCCATGAAAAGGATTCATTATCTAAAAGCTCATGTTTTGATGCTCAACAACCTTTTCAACACTTAATGGCCACCAAGTAAACTGGCAATTTCTAGTACTAATGAAGTCTGGTACTGATTTGCAAAAAAGAAGTCACTAGACTTACTCAGCTACTGCTTCCTGCTTAGCTGTTTCTTCTCCAGTATTACTGGATACTTCCATACTCTGATCCTGAACAGCAGGAGTACTACTAAGTTGTGCTTGTTCTTCAGTTGAAATTGTTACTGTATTTTCGTTATCTACAACAGTAGCAACAATCGAAGTAACCTCAGGCTCAGGAACAACTGGAACAGTTCCACCCACAGTATTAGAAGCAGAGGTGGAAGCACTGGCATTGGCTGCAGCAGCAGCGGCAGCAGCTGCCGCTGCGGCTGCAACAACAGCGGCTGCAGCTTCTGCAGCAGCCATGGTGCTCATTGTGGTCGGAATTTCGGTTGTAGGAACTGGGGCTGTTGATGTTGTGGTGCACTCTTCTTGCTTACTATATGTTAAAAAAAACAAAAAAAAATTGGTCATCTCATTAAGTCATACATCAGAAAGCCAAACAACACTAATTTTTATCATAAAATCAAATGAATAAGAGAAACCATAAAAGGGAAAAAAGGCTGTATGCCAAACTATTAAGCTATCTAAAAAGACTGAAACCAAAGAATGAAACTGGATTACTCTGAGCAAACATTCGGGATAATTTATGACAGGGACTCATGAACACTCTGAATTTCCAAAAGTCCATTAACTGTTTTCATTTACAAAACACCCTACTATCAGACTGCACTACAACATAAAATTTGGCCTATATCATAAATTTCTATAAGAACTTTAAATTTTATCCATTTTACATACTAAAAAAAGGAAGAGATATATAATACTTTATCCATTACCAAATTGATGAATCAAACCAAATCCTGGACTTTTCTATAACACAGTCTCCTTAATTCATAAAGGATGCAGTCCAAATTCAAACAATCACTAAGGAAAGTGTCATTTGTGTGTCTTCATTAAGTATCCTTCCCCTTCCCCCAAATCCTCCAAAGACATCCAACCACCAGACCTAACATATTAAATACTATTTATTGTATAAAGCAAAGAATTAAAATAAGAATGTTATAGGAGATACCAAATTTGTAACTTGCACTGATATCCAAAAATTGCTTACCTGGTTTCTTCAGCTTTGATCATTGCTATTAAAGAGAAAAAAGAAAGTTACATGACATGGTTTTTAAATACAGTCACTGAAAACAAACTTTAAAGGGAGATAAGGAGAAGTTTCATACAATAAGATTTAATTTACCATCCACAAATACATCAACTTTTTCAGAGCAAATGCTTGCTCCAAAGTTCCAGGGTAGCAATTAAAGAATGAAGACAAATTTAAACGACAGCAGTTTTTAGGAAAGTTTCTCTGCACACTGCTACTTTCCCAAAGGCTGCTGGCTACTGCAAAAACTCCCTGAAAATATCTGTATAATTCTGGAATAAAACAGTATTTTTCTCAGAGATAAAACTATGTTTTTTTTTCAAAGATACTATATTCAAAACGAGACCAAATTCATGTTATGAAATTCCAGCACATATATACTAGCACTGACAGGTAGATAAATAGTTATGCACACCAACTATTTGTAGTAGGGTTATATCAAAAATGAGCTTGGTATTTCTTACATGAATAAAATGGGATTCTACCTATCTACAGTATTATTATTATTATTATTATTATTATTATTATTATTAGCCAATGCTAGTGTATAAGTTTAAATTGGGCTTTAAAGATTTGCATTCAATATTTTAGCTTTTATTCCAATTAACTTTTTCTTTATGGGTAACAAAAATATTCAGCTTCAGTAGAGAATGAGGCCCTCCACATAAATGATAACAAAGCTGAACTTAATTAAAGTATTTTAAAAATTTATTTCCCTTTAATGAAAATGATTTCTGAAAATACGTTTAGGATGGCTGACAAAACATACTAAAGGAGTCATCACCGCTAATATTAATGTTTTTTGGATACAATGATGATCTAAACCAATTATGTGACACAGGAAAAATGTAAATAGACTTAAGACCACAGTGCCTTTAAAAAAATTTTATTGTCTTTACTTTTAGATATCATTCTGTAGACATCTTTATTCTATACTGTATTCTACACTGTAGACTAATTATTAGCCCCATTTCTAAAATCTATTGCTTCTAAGTTGATAGTTTATGACACCAGATTCTACTAGAAGTGAGAGTAAAAGAATTAAATTTTCAATTCTTACTCTAATCTCTGCTATTTGAAGAACTAGGTTTTATATTAGGTAGTATTTCCAGACTTTCAGGGGTATTCTGAATAGCTGAGGATAATGAAAAACTCTCCCTTTGCAAGTAAAGCATGGCATTTTGTTTAATTCTCCCATTAACACACATAAAGGCTATTTTAAATTTTTTTTTTTTTTTTACTGTTTATTTTTGAGAGGCAGAGAGACAGAGCATAAGCAGGGGAGGGGCAGAGAGAGGGAGACACAGAATCCGAAGCAGGCTCCAGGCTCTGAGCTGCCAGAACAGAGCCCGATGCGAGACTCGAACCCACAAACTGCGAGATCATGACCTGAGCCGAAGTCAGACGCCCAACTGACTGAGCCACCCAGGTGCCCCATATAAAGGCTATTTTAAAATGTGCCAAAATAAAATCAGCATTAAATGTATAGTCTGACAATACATTAAAAAGATTTAAACTGATTAAGACTCAAGGTTCTTTGCTATCTGCTACATGAGTTAAGCCACCTATTGTATGTATGTACCAACACTCACAGCTGTATTTAGAAATACTGTACATGATGTCCTTATTCAATTTTCCAATAGTATATTAATGGCTTTAAAAATAAAAGTATTTTAAAAGCTCCAAGCTCATTTATAATATAACCCTTAAATGAATTCTTTGAATTAGAGATTTCTCACTGCAGATTTTTCCAATCATGGTTAGTGAACATTAGTAACATACTCTAAAAATGTTAAATAATGACAGAAAATGAATTATCAAAGCAGCTCACCATGCAGGTTTGATTTTGTAATAAGACTTCCAGCAACAATGGTATTCTGGTATCCTAGTTTCAGTGGAATCAAATCAAATAAAAATCTATTTAAAATCTATAGAACTGATATCTAGAGCAACAAGAAAATAAGAGCCCATAAAACTGTTATACCATTTAAAACGTTCTAATCATTTAATTTTTAAAAATAAGACCTGTGTTTGAACAATACTATTTATGAAGGATTGCTTCACTGTGAATGACAATATGTAAAAAATTAACATTAAAAGTTATATTTTCCTGTGTTACCTTCAAGATCCTCAAGTTCTTTAGGTTTGGCCCAGCGGGATTCTTTTGTTTGAGAATTATAATAGTAAGGCTTTCCAGAGTCAGATTTGTATTCCTTCCAGGGACATTTAGATAAAAGTTGCTGAAGGAAAATAAAAATCTTCAGTTAACAATATATTTAGCATCACTCATCATTCACATCACTGTTTCACTAAATATTATCAATCTGTGCAAATCAAACGCTTGTGAGATGATAAGCTACCAAATGTAGAATACTTACCAGGTGATGTTATTTGAAATGTTTATCTTTACAATAATACTGCAACATTCATATTATTTCAGATTTATGCTGTTACTTAAGGAAACTCACTTAAGATAATACACCTAATTAAGGGGCAGAGGCAAGATTCAAAACCAGGTCTATATAAATTTCAGATCGTATTTGCTCTTGCCATTTATACCCCACCATAGGTAAAAATTATCATACATATTTCAGAGACTTCTCAAATACAAATTAAAGTAGGAAAAACATAAATGCTAGGAAAAAAGCAAAATCTGGTTTAGCCTGCTTACATGTCAGTTTTATGGCTAATAATTTATTAAACCTATATGAACTCTCTTATGTAAGGAAACAAAGTATGATATACTTAAAACCTAATACAGAAAACTGGTTAGGGTGGCATGAGAATGCTATTGAAAACTTAACTTTAGACAGTGTCTTAGTAATATTTAATGATGAAATAATTGTCTACATTAGTACTGGGATTAAAAAAATAATTATAGTATCTGCCAACCTTCCATCCCAAGTGTTGCTACACACTGCATATTAGTGTGGTGGCCTGGAAAATATTTTTATCTGCTCAAATTCCTCAATTTAGAGGGAGAAAAAAATATATGCTGCCAACTAGGAAAAATCTCTAAGTATGGCTTGAAATGCCAAGTCAATTCTTACTTAGGACTCTTAATTAGTTCCTAATTAAACCACATGCTATAATGCGTACTTAGTTTATTCCTTCAATGTACCTTCCACATCTATACATTCTGAACAAAACTTGCAACATAAAATGAAATTTACATGCTTTTCAGGGGCTTTCTCCACAGAGACAGATAATTTTCAGCTCTAAGAGAAGGAAGCACTTGTATTTGTAATTTAATTCCATCTCCATTACCCCCAACCTCACTGGAAATTTTAAAAAATTCATTGCAAGACATCTGCGATCACCTAAGTTTGCTATAAAGAGGAAAACAATTTAAAATGTGAATTTAAAGAGTAAAGGGCAAGCAGAGAGAGAGTCTTATTGCTCTTCCAATTTATTCTTTAAATCAATCTTTCCCAATCTGATGCCACCCAACCAATAAGCATTCCTGAGCAGGGGCCAAAATCAGTAAAAAAAGGACCTAATCTATTTAACAATCCTTAATCTCCAAGCCTCAAACTTGTACCTCAGCAGGTGTTTTCAGATCATCCGGTTTCTCCCAAGTAGACTGTTTTGTTTCAGTATTGTAGTAGTAAGTCCTTCCATCAGGTGATTTATGTTCGGTCCACATTGATTTCTAAAGAAAAAAAATTACAAAAAGATTCAAATTTTTTAACAGTGCTATGACAGTGAATATTAGTTTTCATTAGTTTCATTAATAATATACAAAGAAATTAAAAGTACAAAATGGACATATTTTTGACAGTTTAAATCACTTAGAATAACACATCATTGCAAGTGGGGAGTTAACTGCAAAATAGACCATTTTAAAGTACTTCAAAAGTAGTATGGCTCTATTGAGGTTTTAGAATCTCTAGATTCTACCCAGTCTCTCAGAAGTATAAGGATATGACTGTTTCACTTAAAAACAGTAACTTTGTAACTGTTGTAACGTATATAGCGCATAATATAATCTTTCAGCAATACAACCTATGCCTTGTAGATAAAATATATGAAGTAGATGCTGATGTAGTATATAGGTGGATTGATCATGAGCTCAATAACTTTATTTGCATCAAGCTGGACAAAGTTCTAAACTGACATGCCATAAAGACAGCTGTCAAAATTAGAAAGGATAGGTTTTAGATGACAATCAGAATTTAACAATCAAGGTGAAATTTAAGAGGGATAAAATGTGAATGCAAATGCCTCAACACAATAGAGGTGAGGAAATTTTATGTGATACTAGTTTGATACAGAATAGAACTTCATTCTTGGGTCCAAAAGAACTACTAAGAGCATATTAAAAGTTGCTAGTAAAACCTCAGCCATCAATAGACATGATGCCTCAAATTAAGGCTGGTTAAGAGTTTTACAGGGTTCCCATAAGTATGCATTTAAAATAATCACAAAAGGGGCAGGAAGAAACTTTGAGAGGTGACTGGTGTCTGCGGTCTTGGTGGTGATAGTTTCTCAGGTGTATGTATTCCTCAAATCATCTAGTTGTACACGTTAAATACATAGTTTAATATGTCAATCATATCATAATAAAGAGGGTTTAAAAGTAATTTTACAAGGAATCATTAAGGAATTACTGGATGAGATCAAAGGTACTAAGTCCAGTTCCAGGTACCAGATCATTTAGATAGTAATGAACTGAAGTATGATTGAAAGAAGATTAGAGATGTCCTATATCACATTTCTTCAAATCTAAGACAAAACATTACTGTACATACCTCTAAAAAAGAAGTAAAATCATCTCCAAACTATTCCATGCTTTTTAACCCTGAGATTTTGTTAACCTTTTGAAAGATGTATTCTTATTCAGACACTGATTTTACAACAATTCCATTTTTTGAAAAGAAAAATAGGCAAATAAAATAGTTAAGCTATTCCTTAAACTTCACATTGAAACCATTTTTTTGTACAAGAGCTGCTGATGTCCATTAACTTTCACACCGTATCACCCTCTATGCTATAAAAAAATATTGGTAATGGAGCATTTATTAAAACAAAAACAAAAAACTAAGTCACCAGTACTAGTTCTTAATGATCTTCTGAACTTATTTAAAGCTGACCTACCTTTCTTTTTTCCTTATCAACTTTATTGAGAAATAGAATACATCTACTTTTGATTTCGGCTTTGGGAATGTGGCTCAACATACATTATTTCATTGCTTTTTCTGCTCTCTCACCATAATCATTTTATTCCTAGCTGATAAGAGTGCTGTGCCATTATTTCTAGAATTTTCTTTCAAACCACTGACACTTATTCTTCTGATGTTGGCACTTTTGTTGTTCAGTCATGCACAACAAAGCCATAATTGCTGCCTGGAGAATGGAGATCATAGGACACTATGTAGATTATAGGATGCATCTTAATTACAGACATGTTCAATGGTCAAAGCAAATATGCTAAGTGATTTAAGAAACATTTGCAAAATGTGGGAATGGAGAACAAGAAAAGATGACTCAAGGAGAGAAATTAATGTCATTTAGAACACAAGTAGATGAGGGAAGATGATTATTTTCTGGAACTTCTGAGGAACTAGAGTTAATGTGAAGGGATTATAAGCAGTCATTAGAATCCAAAGAAAAAAATTGATAAAATTTGAGCGGTTTGGTAACGAAATGTTTGGCCTTTTCTATATAAATTCGTTAAGTCATCTGACATGACTGCAAAATGGCTTTCTGCACGGTGTAGGATAGTTAAGATAGTTCAAAAGGTATATTAAATTCTTTAACTTGTTCTAGCACTTCATGCAGAGTATGACAAATACAATCTCTCTGGAGCAAACAAGACTGCACTAAAGGGAAATTGACCTAAGTTCCAAAATTATATTTAAACTTCCCAAGTCACATCTGCTAAAGAGCATCAAGGAAAAGAAGTTTATGAAACAAATTTATGAAAAATTGGAAACAAATTTATGAAAAAATGGAAAGAAAAAGGGTGCCAAATAATAGGGAAAAACAGGAGAGAGATATACAAACCACTAAAACAAATAGTAAACAATTTACTATTCATTAGCTACTACTTTATTCAAGTCTTACAGCTACACTACAAGCAATATGAACACTATCCTCCTTTTTCAAAGAAGAAAACCAAGATTTAGGAGGGTTAATATAACTTGTTCATAGTGATTCAGTTAGTAAATAATAAAACTAGAACAATTCAGTCATATTTGCTTCTAAAGACATCTACTCACGCTGAAATGTTTTGTCAGGGATATTCTATTCAGAACAGTCTGTCAATAAGGACAGATAAATTCCTGATCTCCTAATGAGTAAGAAGCACTGTATCAATTTTCAGTTAATTCTTTTAATAACCTTGCCAAGATAGATACAATTTATTATTTCCACTTTATAGAAGAGAAAACGGAACACAACAAAACACAAGAATATGCTCAAGGTAACACAGCTAGCTAGTGAGTTCATTAGAACACTGGGCCCACATACTGAGGTCCTATGAAACAAGTCTCTAACACTTTGCATCAATAGAAACAATCTATACCAATGCCTTAACTAATATACCAAATCCACTTATAGAAGTCAATTCTGGAGTAAGGAAAATGATTTATCTGATAAGCTTTTGCTCCTTTTCCTTAAATGCATCTAATCTGCAACTTGAAGTAAAACTGTATCTCGCCTCTGGCCAAAACTAGGACTAATATTTTAAAAGAAAAATTTAAAAACAAATGTATGCTGAATGTTGAATATAAGATGAAGAATGGCATAAAATATCAATGGGTATATAGATAACAACTTTCTTAATAGGATAAAACATGACTTCTGCAAATAGTTGTTAAGTACTGAGTACAGTCTATTCAAAAAACATTTTCCTAAAAATTACCATTTTTTTTAAAAGAAAGACCTCTCCAGACCAATACACCAATGATGCCTATCAAATATTTAGACTGCCTTTGCATAATTGGAGAAAACCTAATAAACATGTAGATGTGTAGTATTCTGAATGGCCCCAAACCAGGACATTACTTTTAACCTTAAGGGTAGCTGCTTTGAGGGCTTGTAAGAGATACTAAGATAATCCTTGCACTGGAGCTTTATTCTGCACTTTTGTCACAGATGACAGCCTTCCCAAAATTATTTTATTGCTGACAGTTACTGTATTATTAAAAAACTGTCAAGACAAATGGCAGGTCTGGGGAATCAACCAAAAGTTGACATTTTTACAAATGATAAACTAGAAGGATAAACATGAAGAAGAAATTAAAAAACTATCATTCTTAATATACAAATATCTACTACAATCATTAAGATGACCTAATGGAAAAATAAACATCGCCATTAACAAAACTCAATGCAGATAAGTAGATATTCAACTTCATTAGTAAATCAAGGAAGCATACATTACGTGAAAACTTTCTGTTCATCAGATAAATCACAGACTTAGTATACAATGTTAAAGGGTGTGAAGAAAAGTGCACTGTCATGCTAGTGTTGGGAATGGAATTAGTATTGTTTTTCTGAATGGCAATTTGCTAGTTCTCATCAAAATTCAAAATGCAAGCAATCTCTTAATGCTGATATTTTATTCACAAAACCCCATTTATATAGTTGCAAAGATGTACAAGAATGTCCTCTACAGGATTACTTGTAATGTCAAAAAATTTGAGATTATTCAGTATCCACACTCATAGGAAAACAGTTCAATTAGGGTCCATCATACTGTGGACTTATGGAGATCTGTTTAGAAAATGTCGAAGATACAGTGTGAAAGAGTAAGACGTTGTGATATATCAGCAAAACATACACAGAAAATATTTAAAAGGAAGACTAGGTAAAGGGAAAAAATGCACATATATAATTATCAAGAGAGCTCAAAGATTCCAAAAAGCTAGTCAACAATTAGGTTCTGAATAAATTCAATGAACATATAAATAATTATATGCACATGAGATATGCATTTATACATACATAGACACTTCTGTAAACTATAAGCCCAACTGAACAAAACCAAAAGCAAGTGACTAAATCTAACATTAAATAGACAGGAAAGTCCTCTCAACTACTCTAAATAAGGAAAAGGAGAAAAACCCAGAATATAAGATCAGAATTAAGGAACAACATAACCACAAACAGATGATTTACAATCAATTCCCCAAATCTAAAGGAAATTATTTCCTCACAAACGACTACAATTTACCCTAGAAGAAAACACATCATACATGAATATTCCAATTACCATAAAAGAACCCAACTAGACAATTTCATAAAACACCACATCATAAACTTTAAAAAAAACAGAGACGTACAATATAATTCAGATAATCAGAAAAGATGAAAAGTTCCTTACTAATAACAAAACTCAAGAGAAAGGTATCAAAAAAGAAAAGCAGGGGCGCCTGGGTGGCGCAGTCGGTTAAGCGTCCGACTTCAGCCAGGTCACGATCTCGCGGTCCGTGAGTTCGAGCCCCGCGTCAGGCTCTGGGCTGATGGCTCGGAGCCTGGTGCCTGTTTCCGATTCTGCGTCTCCCTCTCTCTCTGCCCCTCCCCCGTTCATGCTCTGTCTCCCTCTGTCCCAAAATAAATAAAAAAACGTTGAAAAAAAAAATTAAAAACAAAAAAAAAAGAAAAGCAGGTAATGTTACTTATGAATGTTATTTTTAAATGTAAAAATTTAAATATAACATTAACCCATTAGCCAAAAGAATCCTGCATTGTATATATTCGGACGAAGTAGAACTTATTGTAGAAGTGCCAGGTGGTTTGATATTGGGAAATCTATGAAGAAGAAATTATTTCTGTTAACAAATTGAAAAAAGAAAACACCACATGAGCACACCAACAGACTTGGTCAAATCACATCTTGAAAATTATGACCATTCAAAAGTATTAAAAAAAACAAACACACTTAACAAAAACACCTGAATGATAAAGGCCAACTTATCAAAAACCAATAAAAATTACTGTAAAGCCACTTCCATTAAAATCATGAACAAAATGCAAGCCTGCAATCACTGTGTTTCAACAAATACATTATGGCAATAAAATGAAATAAATAATTGGTATAAATATTTGGGAAAGAGATATATTCTCTTATCTTTACTGCTAAAGATTCAAATAAAATCTAGTTAAAATGAAAAAAAAAGTATTCTAATTTTCTAGGAAAATAAAAAAGTATTCCAATATTCCACTATGGCTATAAGGTAAATACATAAAAATCTTTCAACTAACAATAACTAGCTTGAAATAAAAACACAAAAATATCCTATTCACAATATACCGAATTTTTAGAAGGTAAAATAAATAAAAATAGCTATGATAGCAGTTTATCCCACCTAAACAGAATTTAAAGCAAAACCAAAATGAAACCAGAGGGACTTCTGTATGGGTAAAAAGCAACACACCAAACTTAGCATGCATTTACCAATTTAGTCTTGAAATCACAGCAACAATAAAAAAATACAGGGAGAAAAATATGAGATCTTTTCAAGTTAAAGATTTTAAGACACTCCCCCCTTAGGTAGATCAAACAGATGAAAGATACGCCAAGACAAAAGAATCACAAATTAACCTTAAATTAAAAGCACACAAAATATTCCAAAAATCTAATCTTAAAATGAACACAAATGAAGGTTTAGTACAATGCAAACAACAGCTCATAGACTGCTTTCTAAAGATTATATGCAAAAAAGTATACTTCATTAAAAAAAAAAAGGAAAAAAAATGTCACCCAAAGACATGATCCATGAAAGAAAAGAAGTAACTGTCAGAGACTTCATTAAAAATTTCTGTTCTGCCAAAGTCACAGTAAAGAGAATGAAAAGACAAGCCAAAACCTGGGAGAAAACATCTGCAAAGGGCACAGGTGATAAAAATTAAAAAAAACAAACAAACAAAAAAACCACCTGTTAACCAGAATATACAACCCTCTCCCCCAACCCCCGCTTTTACTTTTTTAAAGTTTATTTATTTTGAGAGAGACAGAGCATGAATGGGGGAGGTGCAGGGAGGGAGAGATCCCAAGCAGGCTCCATGCTGCCAGGACAGAGCCTGATGCAGGGCTTGAATTCACGAATCTGTGAGATCATGACCTGAGCCAAAACCAAGAGTCAGACACTTAACTGACTGAGCCACCAGGCACCCCAGAATACACAGAGACCCCTTAAAACTTAGCATTAAGAATACAAACAACCCAATCAAGAAATGGTCAAAGATCTGAACAGATACCTCACCAAAAAAGACATACAGGGGATAAAGAAGCCTATGACAAGATTCTTAACACTGTACATTATTACAAATTAAAATTAACTCCCATTTATTACTGGTGAGACTTCAAAACAGCATAGCCACTTTGGAAGAGAGTTTGGGAGTTTCTTAAAAAACTAAATACATTAAAAAAATTTTTTTTAATGTTTATTTTTGAGAAAGAGAAAGATAGTGAGCAAGTGCACACAAGAGAGGGGGACAGAAGATCCAAAGTGGGCTCTGTGATGTGGGGCTCTAACTCACAAACCATGAGATCACGACCTGAGTCGAAGTCGAACACTCAGCTGACAGAGCCACCTAGGTGCCCCAAAAACCAAATACATTTTTACCATATGATCAAGCAAGTATGCTCCTTGGTTATTTATCCAAATGGCTGAAAACTTATGTCCACACAAAGGCCTACTAATTAATGTTTGTAATAGTTTTAATGATTGCCAAAACATGGAAGCAAAACTAAGATGTCTTTCAGTAGATGAATGAATAAACTTGTGGCAAGTCCAAACAATGAAATATTATTCACTATTATTAGTTACTATTGTATTATTCAGTCCCCAAAAGAAAAAAGGTATTAAGCCATGAAAAAAAAAGCATATTAAATGCATTTAAGTGAATGAAGCCAGTGAAGAGGGTATATACTGTATGATTCTAACCATAGGATACTCAGAAAAAGTAAAACTATATAGGCAATAAAGAGATCAGTCATTGCCAGGGATAAGGGGTGGACATTTTTAAGGTAGTGAAACTACTCTGTATGCACTGTCGTGACAGATACAACTCATAGAATGCAGAACACTGAGACTAAACTCTAATGTAAATTGGACTGTGGGTAATAAAGATGTGTCAATGTAGGATCATTAATTGTAACAAATGTAACACTCTGGTGGGAGATGCTGATATGCATCTGTATGCAAGTAAGGGGAGGGGGTATTAAGAAACTCTCTACTTTGTGTTCAATTTTGCTAAGAACCTATAATCGCTCTACAAAACAAGTCTATTTAAAACAATCCTAAACCTAGAAACCAAGAAAAACATACCACTTAATACCCTTTTAACAAAGAAGTCAAATGAAGGAAAAAGAAAAGATACTGGGAGCTGAGTGAAATGAAAACTATGTCAAATCTTAAGCAACACAGCTATAGCACTATAAAAAATAAGAATGTGTAACAACCATGAGTTAAGTACTCAAGAAACTAGAAAAAAGGCAAGAGTAACCAAGAAGGAAATAAAGATGACCTCAGAATAAGCTGAATGGTTGTCCCCTCCAAAATACAAAGTAAAAGCAATGATAGGATTTCTAACTCTATGCTAAATAATTAAATCTCAATAAAGTAGGTATCTGTAAAAACATAAATTAGAAGAAAATTAAAAGTGAAATAGCTCAACCACCACCACAGAAATTGAAATGGTAATCCAAAATCTCTATCCTCAAAAAATATTAGGCCCAGTTAGTTTTTAGTTGTGTTCTATCAAGCTGTTAAGAAATAAGTTATGCATCATTTATATAAGTTGTTCTAAGGATCAGAAAGAAAAGGGTTACTACCCAGATAGAAACAACCTAAGTAAGATATTAGCGAATTGAATTCAGAAGGAATAAATACACACGTTCACGTATATATATTCTTAACACCCTTAATGAATAACTAGGATTCACTTTAGTAATGCTAAGATGAGATATCAGAAAATATATCTGTACACTTGCACTTTAACAGACTACAGAAGAAATACCATGACCATCTCAACTATGAGTTTTAAAATCCAGTTCATAATGACCTCTCTCTCAGCAAACCAGGAAAAGAAAGCATCAACTTAGTAAGGGTCATACATCAAAAAGCTGCAGTAAACATATTAAATAGAGAAATTCAATACATATTTGCTTTGAGAGAGAAAACAAGATAAAGATGACAGTTTATCACTGCTACTACTCACCATAGTACTAGAGGTTCTGACTGACACAATAAAAGTTGAAATATTAGATATGATGATTAGAAAAACTCGTTATTTGAGGAAGATAGTGTAACACACACAGAAAACCCAAAAAGCAACAGGAGTTCAGCAAACCTCCTGGATAAAGTATAGGAGAAAGATTCAAAATAGCACCAAATCTTATAAAACATCTATAAATTAACAGAATGAGGGATAGACAAGCCTTCAATAGGAAAAACTTAAAGCCGTATTACAAAACAGACAAAAAAACTGACTACCATGTTCACTGATATGACTTAATATTGTAAATACGCCCCACAATCTATAAATTCAATGCAACGCCAATCAAAACACCAAAATTATCTTTTTGGAAAACCTGACAAACTGATTAAAAAATTTAGATAGTATAATGTCATTTATAGAAAAAAAAATTATATATAAAAAACCTAAAGACTTCACCAAAAAACCTGTTAGAAAGAAATTCAGTAACATTGCAGGGTACAAAAATCTGTTGCATTTCTAAACACGAACAAAGTTAAGAAAAATTAAGAAAAAAAAAATTCCATTTATGAATGCACCAAAAATAGTAAAATGTCTAGGAAAAAATGTAAGCAAGGAGGTGAAAGACCTGTACGCTGAAAACTGGATACTGATGAAAATAACTGAAGACTAAATAAATGGAAAAGATGTTCCATATGCTCATGGATTGAAAACTGACATTGTTCAAATGTCCATACTACATAAAGCAATCTATAGAATCAATGTAATCCCTATCAAAATTCCAATGACACTTTAAAAAAAAATAGAACACACTGTCCTAAAATTTGGATGGAACCACAAAAAGACTGAATAGCTAAAAAGTAATCCGAAGAACAAAGCTGGAGGCATCATGCTCCCTGCTCTCAAACTGTATTACCAAGGTATTGTAATCAAAATAGTATATAGTACTAGCATAAACACAGATATCTAGATAGTATAACAGAATCAAGATCTCAGAAATAAACTTATGTATGGTTGATTTACGACAAAGGAGGCAAAAATATACAAGAAAAGGACAGCTGCATGCAAAATAAAACTAACTAGTTAGATTAGTATTTTCCATCATGCATAAAAATCAACCCAAAATGGATTTAGGCTCGAATGTAAGACCTGAAGCCCTAAAACTCCTAGAAAAAACGCGACAAAGCTCCTTGATCATCACTCTTGGCAATCATTTTTTTGGATCTGATTCCACAGCAAACATAACAAAAGCAAAACATACAAGTGGACTATATCAAACTAAAAACCTCTGGCACAACAAAGGAAATCAACAAAATGAAAAAGCAACCTACTGAATGAGAGAAAAATATTTGCAAAACATGCATATGATAAAGGGCTAACATCCAAAACCTTATTATAAAGACCTCATACAACTTAACAGCAAAAAAACCAAAACAAAACAAAAAAAACCCTAAAAATCTGATTAAAAAACAGGCAGAGGATCTGAATAGACATTTTTCCAGAGTAGATATACAGATGACCAAAAGACTTATGAAAAGATGCTCAACATCACTATCAGGGAAATGCAAATCAAAACTACAATGTGATTATCACCTTACATTTGTTAGAATGCTTATTCTCAAAAAGAGATAATAAATGTTAGCCATGTTGTGGGGAAAAGGAAATCCTCATGCACCACTGGTGGGAATGTAAATGCTGTAGCCCATACAGAAAATAGTATGAAGGCTCTTCAAAAAATTAAAAGTAGAACTACCATACTATTCAGCTGTTCCACTTCTGGGCATTTATTCAAAGAACACAAAATCATTAACTCGAAAAGATTTATGTACCCCTTGGTTCATTGCAGCATTATTATTTACAACAGCCAAGATATGGAAATAACCTAAATGTCCCTAGATGGATGAATGGATAAAGATGTGGTACACGCACAAAAATACTATTCAACTATAAAAAGGATGAAATCTTGCCATTTGCAACAACACAGACGGGCCTTGAAGGCATTATGCTAAGTAAGAGAAGTCAGAGGGAGAAAAACAAATACCTTAAGATCTCACTTACATGCAGAATCTAAAAAACCCAAACTCAGATACAGAGAACAGATTACATGTGGAGGTTCAAAATCGGTGGAGAGGGTAAACAGGTACAAATCTCCACTTATTTTAAAATAAGTAGGTTATGGAGATGTAATGCACAACATGGTAATTACTATTAATACTGTGTTGTATATTTGAAGATTAAGAGAGTACATCTTTTATTTTATTATTTTTTTTTTTTTCAACATTTATTTATTTTTGGGACAGAGAGAGACAGAGCATGAACGGGGGAGGGGCAGAGAGAGAGGGAGACACAGAATCGGAAACAGGCTCCAGGCTCCGAGCCATCAGCCCAGAGCCTGACGCGGGGCTCGAACTCACAGACCGCGAGATGGTGACCTGGCTGAAGTCGGACGCTTAACTGACTGCGCCACCCAGGCGCCCCAAGAGAGTACATCTTAAAAGTCCTCATCACAAGAACAAAAGATCTGTAACCAGGTATAATGACAGATGTTAACTAGATGTATTGTGATCATTTCAAAATGGATACAAATATCAAATTATTATGTTGTAAAAAAATAAACATAAAGAATATAAAGAAATAAGAACAAGAAAAAACACCCAAAAAATCTACACAAAAAATTTCCTGAACTTTTCCCAATACATGCATTTCTGAGGACATGTATCCAAGTGATCACCTATTCAGGAGGGTAGATGGAAGTGAAGATGAATAAAGTGAAAAAATGTGAGGAATCCTCTCAGGATCAATGACAATGACTATCATCTGAAGAATTCAAGTAACTCAAATTTGTGTACCTGAAATCTAGTAAGAATTAAAGCAAAAAGAAGTTTTCAAATATACAGTATTTTTAGATGGGAAAATTTAATAGAAAAGTAGAAAATGTCAATTCTCCCAAAACTGAAATGAATTAAATATAATCCCAGATAAAAACACAATTTTGTCTTTTGAGTCTGTGTGGGTATGCGTATACTTACAGATTATTTTTGGAGGGGGATACAAGAATTCATGTACTAACTCCAAAACCATTTAAGGAAATAATGAAAAGAGAAACCATGAAGACTTGCCTTACTAAATATTAAAGTTATTTTAACTGGAAAACGTGGGAAATTGGATGAAAAATACATACAGCCAATGCAGAAGAAAACTCAGAAACAGATGTCAGAGTATGTACAAATTTAATATATGATAGAAAAGATTCTTCCAATTGAAGGAAAAAGGGGTTTCACAGACAATGGACACAACCAAAACATTAATGGTGGTGGTCCCCTCAAGGTGGAAAAATTTAGGGTGAAATTTACTTTCTTCTTTTTAACTTATGTTTGCCTCTTAATCCCTCAAGTGAGCCTGCATTATTTAAATCAATAGGAAAAACATGCAGCAATCACTAGTCAAAAATACAATAAGGCACTTACAATGGAAGAATACGACATGGACATTTAAAAACCATTCAACTTTAAAAAACAGAAGATACAAGAAACTTTAAAACACTTAAATACAGTTCACAATTAAAAGTCTTCCCCCCCATATTTAAAATATTAACATATTTATAATCAAGTCACAGCTTTCTGTATTTCCTCAACCATAATATGAGGATAACAGCTACCTCTCAGGACTATTTTGATTAAATGAGATCATACATATGAAGTCTTCTTTCCATTGATCTTTAAGGAATTAAAAAACACAAAAATCTAAGAAAACCTTGAGGCCAAAAGCTATGGCTTTTATCAAGAAGGATAAAATAGGAATCTTTTTTGGTTTTTTTTAACGTTTATTTATTTTTTTTGGGACGGAGAGAGACAGAGCATGAACGGGGGAGGGGCAGAGAGAGAGGGAGACACAGAATCGGAAAACAGGCTCCAGGCTCCGAGCCATCAGCCCAGAGCCTGACGCGGGGCTCGAACTCACGGACCGCGAGATCGTGACCTGGCTGGAGTCGGACGCTTAACCGACTGCGCCACAAAGGCGCCCCAAAATAGGAATCTTTAAGTAAGGCTTTCAAGCTTATTTTCCCAAACATCATAAAAATATGTAACAGAACACCACATACCGAAATATTAACAAAAATAACTGTAACTACTATCTTAAAATCAAGTATGGAGAAAAAGAAATGCAGCATAGAGGTATCATTCTCTCCTTCCCTAAGGGAGGGAAAAGTCAAGCAATTCTGAATATCGTATTGGTCTTTCTGACACAATTAGGGAAGGTACAAGCAAAAAGGTATTTTAAAATTCTGTGTATTAGGAAAAGTTTATGTAAGACTTATAGTAATAAACAAGGGCACACAAATGTTTGTATACGAAAGCACGTTCTAATATAAACCTTATGTGAAAATTATTGGTTAATTACTGTGTTCCTACTAGTTCTGTTTCCCTTCTAATTGTACCAGGGAAATTAAAATCTTTGTAAAATCTGGTATGTAGCTGATTCTTTTTTTTCTCATTAAGTCCCATCAAAATTAGATTTTATGGTGGGGCGCCTGGGTGGCGCAGTCAGTTAAGCGTCCGACTTCAGCCAGGTCACGATCTCGCGGTCCGTGAGTTCGAGCCCCGCGTCAGGCTCTGGGCTGATGGCTCGGAGCCTGGAGCCTGTTTCCGATTCTGTGTCTCCCTCTCTCTCTCTCCCCCTCCCCCGTTCATGCTCTGTCTCTCTCTCTGTCCCAAAAATAAACGTTGAAAAAAAAAATTTAAAAAAAAATTAGATTTTATGGTAAATCATTCAATTTTTTTTTTTTTTTTTTTAAGTAGGCTTCATGCCCAACATGGGGTCTGAACTCACACCCTTAGGATTAAGACCTGAGCTGAGATCAAGGGTCAAACACTTAACTGAGCTACCCAGGTGCCCCTCAAACAATTTTTCAACCTTTGCCATAGAAAAGAAAGAAAAAAACATTCAACTTTAGTAGATAAACTTTAAAACAGAAATAAGGATCAATGTAGGCTAAAGAAGTATAATGAAATAAATATATTCCAGAGGTACTTACTGCACCAGACGCTGTACCTTTAAAAAAAAAAAAAAGAATATTTACAATGTGATAAATCATACTCTCCTTGAGTGAACAGTTTTGAAGTATTTGTTCATACTATTTCTTCTGCCTTATCCTAGCACACTGAATATAAGGCTGTTCCATGTGATCTATGTGCATGCTCTCTTTTCCACAAAACAAATACTACAGCCTAAAGCATTTTCAGAATAAAGTGGCACTTTGAACCTGCAAAATGAAAACTCACTTGGATCCAGTTTGAGAAGTATTCACAACCTCTGCCTTTTGTTTCTCGTCTTGCTGTTATAGGTGTTTATCTTTACTAATTCCTTTCTCTACTACAGTACTGAAATATAATACGTCAGACTTCAGATTCTATGCTTTAGATTTCTGGCAACTTCCACTATATAAATTCCATACTTGTGGTGTACAATACAGTATCCAGTAGCTACCACACGTCTGCTTAGGTTAAAATTTTTAATAAACATTAAATAAAATAAAAAAATTCAGTTCTTTTGCACTAGCCAATTTCATGGACTCAGTAATCACATGTGGCTATTGACTACTGTATTCAACAGTACATATTACAGAACATTTCCATCACTGCAGAAAGGTCTATTAGATGGTACTATCCTATATTATTATCAAAACCCCTTTAGACATAAGGGGAAATCCCCATTAGTCACCAAGTTCAAATGAATAAGCTTTAACTTTAGAAACTAGTAATTTAAAACTACGTGTAAAAAAGAAAGTATATGTAAAAAGAGAATAAAACAAAGTAAACACACACACACATATATACTGAGAACAATCAAAGGAAGCTACTATGGATATCACTGGTAGAGCTAAGGCATTTAAAAGGTAATTAAGAAGAAATTTTATGAGTCTGTTTCTGACTTACAGACACAGGAAACAAATTGTTGGTTACCAAAGAGGGGAGGGCAAAATAGGCAAACAGGATTAAGAGATATAAACTTCCAGTTGTAAAATAAGGCAATGGAATGAACAGCACAGGAAGTATAGTCAATAATATTATAGTAACTCTGGATGGTGACAAATGGTAACTAGACTTACTATGGGGATCATTTTGTAACGTATTAAAATATCGAATCAAAATGTTCTACAACTAAAACTAATAGAATATTGTATATCACTTATACTTCAGTTAAAAAAAAAAATTTTAAGCTGATTTTCCAGGACTATTTAGGCTAATAGTAACAGTAATCAGCTCTAGATATCTAAATAGGCAAAATACTATACTATGTATTTCAGAACATCATTTCAGCTTAAATAAATTTGTGAAGTATCTTAAAAAGACCAATTATGCCCCATATAAACCTGCAGAAAAGCACAACATAGTGCATTTTAAATGTTTCAAACCATGTTTAAAACAAGAAATGTTTTGGCATAATCATGGAATAAGGCTCAGCATCTGTAAAACCAATTTATCTGGAACATTATTTACTCATGGATAATTGAGGCATTACTATTATATATGGAAAGTACACTAGGTGAAACAAACAGTTATTGATAACTGGCTGGTTTACCACAAGGTTTACAAACTCCAATGGCTACAAGGACGAAGTAGTCCAGAAGGCCAATGAGAGTTGGCCTTCATATCTAAAGGAAGGAGTTACTACCTCATTCCACAATGTTTGCGGAGTACAAGTATGGGCTCAACCAGAATTTCTCATTCAAATATTCTCTGATTACCTACTGTGTTCATAAGGACCACTGTCAACAATGAATATTCAGATAATCACATTTTTCAAGATAAATTCAAATCTTTGTGTAAAAAGATACATTTAATTCTTACATAGGGCCTACAGACTTTAAATGTTGTCAACTAATTATAAAACTTAAAAACATTTGGGTAAAGAGTAACTGTAGACCAAATCTGGTCCCAGGACTCCAGATCTAGTAATTTTTTATGGATTAAATTATGAATGCTACCCCTGTTTCCCACGGCTTAAAAAAAAAAAAGAAAAAATAATCAGGAGTTAATCATAAAGCCCCAAGAGACACTGCTTTTATTACTTATTATAATAAAACGACAGCTACTGTTCAAATGAAGTTTAATATTTAAACCATAAATGGCATACATACCAGCTGCTACATCCATATTATTTACTCCTGGCTGTAAGAAAAAAAATGAAATTAGTAATGTTCACCTGTTTAAACTATATTTTATATATGTTCATCATAAAGCACAATCAGTCCCCTTTATGTATAATTCTCAAGCCACTGATTCAAAGTTTCTCAGTAAGTTTCAGTGGTATTAGTTCCCTGAGCTTGCTATAAACTGTAAAAGCACCAATAACTTGGGGCTACTGAAGCACTTCAATCTAAGTGTTTTATTTATGTGATCATCAGTTACATACAGTTCCACAACCCTTTACCCACAATTCTGAAACAGAAAAAGCTCTAAAAACCAAGTTTTTTCAAGTTTCAAATCAACACTCATTAGAGTGGCAAAATCTGCCCTGAATGACACGAGCTCTTTGTCTTTATTTATCCCACTCCAGACAGAATATCCCTAAGATACTGCTACAGAAATATTGTGTTCGAAATTATAAGGCACTGTCCAAACACCCTGAGGGAAACCTTTATATGATATATAGAGTACACAAAGTACAATTTTACAATATTAAACAACTTAAGAATATATTTGGCCCAAGGGTTTTGGATAAGACCTTTGCAAATCTACCACCCCAGTGGAGTATGCCACATCTACTCATTAAAACCACTAGGCTACCAGGTAATAAATAAGTTATGCTCATATGAATATAATAATGATATACATATTGCTATACAATTCAATAAGGGTGAAAAGGCTGTCAAGCATTTTCTAAGTAATGTGCCATCACTGAAGTCTCATGTAAGATAAATTTCGAATAAAACCTTCTGATTTCTAAATCTAGGATCGAGTACTAAATCCCACTACATCAATTTTTAATTAACACTCCATAAAGCAAATGTCTACTCTTTAAGATTAAAATGCTACCAGACCAGGGGCAGGGTGGCTCAGTGGACTAAGTATCTGACTCTTGATTTTGGCTTAGTTCATGATCTCATAGTTGTCAGATCAAGCCCCATGTTGGGCTCTGGTCTGGGCAGGGAGCCTGCTTAAGATGTTCTCTCTCCTTGTCTGCCCCTGCCCTTTTGGGGCACAACTGCTTGCATGCATGTGCGCTCTCTCTCTCCCGTCCCCCCTCGGCCCCCCAAAATGCAACCAAACCAATAAAATGCTTCTACTGGATAGGTTATACTTCTTAGTTATTCTACTCTTGTTTAACATAGATTAAAAACTAAAGATTACACATAAGTACAGGAAAAAATGTGAATGTCTGTCACTGAAGAACCTAAAAAAATAAAAGCCCACTGTAATTCCCATTTTGTGTTACAGTACTCAAGACATACTTAAAAAGCTAACATGACAGCCTATAAAAAATTATATATAGCATGTTACGTCATATATAAAAGTGGTAAAGCAGTCAAAACATCACAGAAAATAATCACTTTTACTGGATTACCGGTAAGGCAGGCTGCATGGAAGCTTGAGACATATGAGACATCATCATTCCAGGCATTACTGAAGACATCATTCCAGGCATCTAGAATAAAAGTAAAAAAAGGTTACTATATAAAACCAAAGCATTTAACAGGACTTTAAGAATCTATCTGGTTATCAAAGTTAATATGTACACCTCAAGATTTAAACCCAATTAACACTATTATTACATGAATAGTATGCTTAGTAAGTGCTTGTTGAATGAATGAAGTATTTTATCAATGAGCTATTTTAATATTTGCCATAATTTATATGTATAGTTAAAATTATTTTAACAAATAAACTTAAAAGTTTGCACTTTTATTTCCAATGTAAATTTGAGAATATTAACGTCCTTTTCATTTTAACTCCTCACTCATGTTTTTCTCCCTTCTTCGGAGACAAAAATTTTTTCTATTTCTCACCTTTGACTTTTAATATCTGTAGTAAATAAATTTTACAGTAATCTGGCTCTTTAAAAAATTCTAGATCAAAGGTACTTAAAATTCAATGAAAAAATATGTAAAAAACCCCAAACTTCAGACATAAATCACCTATGCCTTCTCTTGAAAAGAAAAACTTAATAAAGCACATAAACGAATATCTGAAGAAAGAAAATACTAGTTTTGGAGGTTAATCTAGCCTACCAATGTCTGCCATCCAAAACTATGAATGAATCTTTACTACCAAAAATGAATTAGAAAAACATGTGGATTAATATAAATTTCCAAGGGATTTTGACCCAACAGTCATCCATATTAGTATAATCCCACATTATAACCTTGATTGTAATAGGAAAAAATCTAAGAAAAACATGGAGGGGGATAAAAATCGTATATGATAATCATAGGTACTGGAACACAGTAAGTAGGTATTTAGTTTCAAATTAAATGAAAATTGGGAGAAATAGGAAATACAAACAAGTATATTGGTCAACAGGAACATATAAAGTCTACTAAAGGTAATAAGAACACTTGTATACTGAATTTTATTATTTGAGAAAATCAACTCAGAGCAAAACGAGGCTAAAGTACCATTAAAATGAAGTATCATTGTATTAATGGATTAAAAAACTAACAAAAAAGGTTTTCTGTTCCTTAAAATACCCGATAAATTGCTTAAACATCATGAAACAAGAACCTGACAGAAAACATGTGACCAGTACTTGGAATATATGGTGAAATTAACAGTTGGAAAAAAAAAAAAAAAAAAAAGGTTCAGAATTTGAAAACAAAAGTACAAGCTTCCACTACCCAGGCTAAAAGAATTAGAGAAATAATTATACATTAAGAGAAAAAAACAGAGCAATCAAATGAGAACTAGGCTTGTTCCCTCCTTGCCCTACTCCCAACAATATATACTCACACCTAATTTTACTTTAGGCTAATAGCAATGTAGTTTTGCATTCTTAAAGTACTAAATAACTGATTATGAGAGGAAGCATACTGGGTAACAGAGAGAAACAGCCTGGTACTTAAAATGGTCTATATATAAAATCCAAAGCTGTCAACATATCGAAAAATTAGAATTCTAAGCTAAATTGAAAAGCTGAACTTTGAAAACTTGGGAAAGAAGTATTTTCTCATAACAACTAAAGACATTAAGTGGGGTAAAATCTCCATCATGTAACAGAACACTTCCACATGGTAGCAGTACAAATGAATCTAATTTCAATTTGAAATACTCTTGACTTCAGAAGACAGTGATCAAATCCCATTTAAAAACCAAGGGACAAAAATCCTTACATATAACAAAAGTTGACTAGAACAGGCCAGTGACAGTTAAAGCAAACAATATTTGAAAATCATTAAACAGTCTGACAGAGTTCTCAATTGTTTTTCTTCCCACACTTCAAATCTTAAAACAGCTAGGAAATTTGCGTTTAGACTAAAACTCATGGAATTGGATTATAGAGATTTAGTGTTAAATAAAAAGCTAAATACTCCCTCAACATCTCTGTGAATTCTGAGGGGCAGCAACTAGTTAGGCTTGTTCAACTGGACAAACACTGGAAAGATTCTTAAATTACGTACAACTGAGCATCTGAAAGTAAATAGATTATTAATGTAATCTTAGACAAAAACTGTGATATTTTAAATATGAAGCTAAAGAACAAAAACATAAATACGAAATATACTACATTCTTATGAAAAGCTATTTTAAGTATTAGACAAAATAAAAACTCTTCCAGACACCTGAGCATCACAAAAAGCCTGTTCCCCGAAGCCTAAAGAATCTACTTTGTGGAAATGTTACGATTTCCTTTTTTAAACATTAATTTTAGGATACACATAATATGGGGATATATGTTTCAACTCATCTGGATTCTTCCAGAGGATTTGTGTTAAGTTAGGCCAGTCATTGGCAGCACCATCAACATGATACCATTTAAAATTTCTAAGTTATCAATATTTTGTTTTATACAAACTGATCCAGGTTGCAAGCTTATGAGACTTCTGGTTCAAACCCTCAGAAGTGACTTTTCCCTCCCTCGGCCCAATTGCCAAAGTTGAGGCATTCAGAAGTTACTTTGTTGTCCCTCTGCAGGTTTACTTCTTGCTTCACATGAAGGGACTAAACAGCCCCTTGGTCTCCCAGCTTTATCTGAAGAGTATTTTAGACTTCTCATTAGGTTTTTTTTCTAAGGGCACATCATATAATGGAGTATCTTACCACTAATAGCATCTTAAGTTCAATGAAAATAGGATGTTGACTCAAAATAGTTGAAGGAAAAATTCTTAACACAGTTGCTACAATGATGCCACTATGAATTCCATCAGCCAGATCATTCTCAAAGCTACAAAGCAGTAGTTCATATAAGCTTAATGAAAAGTACACTAGAAAATCACAGTCATGTAGAGCTTCACAAATTTCAATTTAAGCTACTTTTGAGAATATATTATTATAATTACAAAATTTTAGTTATTAGGAAACAGAAGAAAATGGAATGGTAGAACACATACATGTGAGCCATAAGTTAAATTGTCTAAAATATTAAATATCTGAATTTTATGGACACTTTGACACTTCTTAAAACCATAATTAATTCAGATATTCTACTTGGCATACTTTATTCATAAACGGCCAACCATTTGTGTATATATACTATATAAAAATTTTTCTATGCGTATTTCTATTCTTTTAATAACAAGTTTAATCATTTATCACAATGTCCTCAGAAGAAATACCAGTGTGAAAAAAAAAAAAAAAAGTAGAAACTGGGGAGCACTGCACAATCTGCTCATTCTTAGCATCCCAATTTGGGAAGTTCCTAATGTTAGATAAAATCAAGCCTGTTTCATTCTTTACCAGATATTTTTAAAATTAAAGGTAAAGTAATAAAAGCAATTCCATCGACGCTACAACACATTAGTTGCTCAAAATGTAAACTAAATTAGCCTAGTTGTTTTATGATATCAAAACAAAGTGAAGATCTTCACATGGGCACTTCAAAATTCTTTTCTTCATTATTATTTCCTGAAGTTTTTCCTGCTGGAAAGAAATCACACAACCTAAGCTATTTTTGTCTAAAAATTAACTTTTTAAATCTTGTTGATTATTCAAAACCATTATTTCTGCAAACCTGAAGTTGTAAATTGATTATCTAAAAAGTTAGATTGCTCTTTTTAAAAAGTATACTTTAATGTTTATTCATTTTTGAGAGAGAGAGAGAGAGAGAGACAGAGTGCAAGCGGGGCAGGAGCAGAGAGAGAGGGAGACACAGAGTCCGAAGCAGGCTCCCGGCTCTGAGCTGTCAGCACAGAGCTCGACGCGGATCTCAAACTCACAAGCCGTGAGATCATGACCTGAGCTGAAGTCGGGCGTCTAACCGACTGAGCCACTCAAGCACCCCGTAAAAAATTAGATTGCCTTTTTATTTGGTTCCTCTTAAATGTGGTGTTAAAGTCAAATTCCACAAATAAGTACACAGAGGGTATTAAGTCTTATACTTAAAAACCATGATCCTTTATACCACTAACTTACCTTATGAATGAATGCAAAAAATTTATCAGTGAAAAACTGTAAAAACTACATCTCTGAATGTAAGCAGATATTCATTTGATTAGAAATAAATAGAAATACTTCTGTTTAAAAAGTATATCCTTAACAACCCAAAATAATAAGTAGCTGCATTTTGGGACAATTATTTAACTTAAGTCCTCTTCATCTACAATTATATATAAATTCAAGACATTTGACATTTTCTGAGATTACATTTAAACAAAAAACAGACTACATTTGCACAAACTGGAATAGAACCTTACCATTCATGATGTTTCATTAATTTTAGGATACACATAATATAGATATGTATGTTTCAACCCATCTGAATTTTTGAGATGATTTGTGTCAACTTAGGCCAGTCACTTGGCAGCACCATCAGTATGAAACCATTAAAAGTCTAATAATTTAATTGCCAGGATTTAGGTTGCTAAATTCTCTCAACCTGGATAGTTTAGAATTGCTGAAGTATACACTATTCCTTCAGAATCTAAGGAGGTTAGCTTAATGACATAATCTCCTACTGCTATACAAGGAAGCAGTCTAGTATAGCTATGAAGTATAGTCTAGAGTGAGACTACCAGAATTCCTATACCAGCATGGCCATTTACCAGCTGTGTGACCTTGGGCTAATTTACATAACCTATCTGGGCCTCAGTTTTCTCCTTATAACCTGGGGGAAAATAGCACTCATCTATTAAGACTGCTATAGGGATCAAATGGAACAATGCATGGAAGGTGCACAGAACAGTGCTCTATAAATACAGCTGTTTTATTACAACTGCTCTCCTTCAAGTAAGATCATCAAAGTTTCTCTTATATTGCCCAGTCTCTCATCTATTCCCTATTAGATCGGCACCTCGGTTCTTTAAAGATACCCAGTAAATAATGTAAAATCATCATCTTTGCTAGGAATCAACATGTGTAATAAGGCAATCCATTTTGAGCATCAAATTTAGTGCTGGCTCTGCAATGTCACTGGACAAATCACTTCATTCACGGAGCCTTACTACTGCCATCTATAAATCAGACATTCATCCTGTAGCCAACTCACTGTTCAGAGTCAAAAGGATCAAATCTCTCAAAGTTATATACAAAGATGGTGCTAGAATTACAATCCTAATACAGATTAGGCATCACCACCCTATTTCCTAAAACCTTAAAAGAAAATTATGTGCAAAAGGGCAAGTAAATAGTTTACATTGTTAACTGGTACTTAGCCCACTATCTCTTACTAAACTCCAAACTTAAATGAGGGCAAAGAAAATATAAAGAAAACTACTGGGTATGGATATATGACACAAAAACTTAAAAACAGAGTTGAATGAAAATAAACTAATTTTAATTTTTAAAAAGCTCTAAACACAGACTAGGGATACAAACAAACTGTGATGTCTCAAATCACACAGAATTATATTTTAAAACTTCCTTTAAAAAGTCACCCAAGCCTTCTTTCAAACGTAAACCATCTGGTATTCAAGTATAGAGGGACATACAACCATTACTATCTCCTACCCCTTTAAACTAGACTCAGTTTTGTAACTAGTTAGTTAAATTATTACAGATTGTTTATATGAAACTTTATTTTTTAGTTTTCTCTCAATTGTGGGCATCTTTACAACACAGAGCACATCTCATTTGTGTACATATTATTGGTGCAGAGGACAGGTACACAGACACAGCAGAAACTCAACCTGTATTAGTCAACTTTATGACCAATTCTTATTTCTGTATAGGAGAGAGAAATTTTCCATTGTATTTAACAAATACATAATGACCTCAAAATTACTGAAAAAAAAATCACCTTTCAGAGAATTAACTATTTTCTTGTATCACATGGCCAAAGAAACTATACCAAGTCTATGTTTCTGATCAGAAACTTAATATTCATTCATGAATCAAAAGATAATTTTAAAAAATCTTAACCTCAACAGAAGATGAGGACCTAACAAGTAAAAAATTATGTTTGTATTGTAATGAGAACATTTTTTTTAAGTCTAAGATAAATGAGTTTTAAGGGGGGGGAGGGGGAGGGGGATCAAAGCTGAAGATAAAGCAAACTATCTGTCAACTCAAAACAGTCCTCACTTGCTGGCAGGTTTACTCTTTTAACAGACATAGCAGCATCACCCAGATTTGGAGAAGATTCAGGTTTCCACTTTCGGTGTACTGTACACCAAGTAAAAAAGAAGCAATTAGAAGCAGGTTTTCTTTCAAACCCATCATGCAAAACATCATTATCTTTAGTAACCACTAACCACAATTTATTTTTCTTTAATAAGCAGAAGAAATGTATGATTACTTGACCAGAGAAAGAAAACAAATATAAAAGATTCATCTCCACAAAACTTCCAAATGTCTGGAGTAACACGACAGCCATCAGTTAGAAGATGAGAAAATCAAGCATGTGAGGAATGCCTGTAAGTATTCAGTACAGGATATATAGATTCATTTTAACATCACAGCCAGAAGACTTAAATGCTTATTGACTAAAAGTAATATAAAGGTATGGTAAAAGAAAGAAAGAACGAAAGACTAACAACTTCCATATGAGACAGTCATCTACTAATTCTTACTTTCATAAACCTTCAACTTAGCTGTATTATTTCTCTACATAAAAACCAAACATCCTAGTACAGAGTTATAGGACATATACACACAACTACCAAATCTTTACCTAGCTATTGATATACAATTCCATGATTCTAAGTCATGTCACAGACCTTTCTAACAAACCCAATTAAAAGTCAACCTGTTAACCTGTTGAGATTTGTTCTCTTTCCTTTTTAATCCTGTTACTCAATGAATACATTCGTTGCACTCTACAATGCTTCATTCATGTCTGTTAATACTAATTTGGATGTTGCCTTTTCCTCCTAAAGACCAGACTAAATGAATAAACAGCCCCAATAATAGCATTTCTCACAAAATGCTAATTCCATGCAACATTAATTCCATGCAATGTGCTAGACAAAGCAAAATAAACACATAACAGGGAGGTAAAGAAGGCTGGGGAGGTGGGGGAGCAGAAGATGGTAAAATAAAACCAAGAAACACTGAGAAAAATGGTTTCAGAAGGCTTCTGCAAGACTTCTCAACATCTTTAGAATACTCTGCCCTTGAATGTCAAAGGCAGAAGAGGGGTACAGTTCATTTTTCCACACTTATAGTCTTCTTAGAGCTCTCCAAATATTCTCCATACTTACAAACACTACTCTAGCTAAGGGTTTTGAATAGGTAAGTTCATATTTAACTGAAATACTATCTAAAGAAAATAGTATCGTTAGTAAATTCATCAAAATCTAACCACATACACACAGCCGAGAAGTTATACAAACACATTAGTTCTAGCTCAATCTATTTTTAAAAAAAATTACTTGCCTGGATAACGTAAATGCATATAGAAAGTTACTGAGATTCAACAATCATGAGCAAATAACTTAAAAAAAAAAAAAAAAAGGCTTTTTGTCACTTACTAACATTCAATTCAATGGCATGGATTCTCTAAATACCCAAAAGTAAAGGTAATTCAAAACCAATAGGAACAAATCAATTGGTCAAATCAGCCAGAAAAACCTAAGACACCCAACACTTTGGATTTCTCTGGAAGGCCTATATTCCAAATCATTTTCCCTTAGGGTATGGAAAAATTAACGTCTTAAAAAAACGATCAATAAATCATACTGATAGAAATATATTTGCTTATAATTTAAAATAAAAGGAAATAAATATTTTTGCTTTATTCACCAAACAAAAATTATTTACTTCATTTTATCTTCCATTTTTATCAAATGAAAAAGCAACTGTAGAGAGGCATACACTAAGAAGTGGTAACAATGTAAAGTCACAAGTAACCAATGAAAATAGTCACATGTAACAACTACTATCTTCAAGGCCTATAATGTAGGAAAGAGTATGTTTTTGTTTCATTCATTCAACAAGTATTTTACTGAGCACCCATGCTGTGCCAAGAACTGTGCTCAGCACCTGTGGACTTCTTAAAAAGTAGAAAACACAGGTCCTGCCCTCTAAGAGCTTACAGTCTATTACTTGCTGGAAAGACAGAGCAATTAAACCATTAAACAAAACAAATCAAAACTAAATCCCCAAATAACCAAAACAGTAAGAGTTGTGGGCAGATTTCATAGGATTTTATTTTAATATTTTGAATGGGAGGTGTATGCTGGACAAAGTTATTGCTGAGGATCTTTGAGAGAAAGCAGAACTTGAAATGGTAGAACTTAGGTAAGAAAAGTTCATGGTGGTAGTGGGCTGTGGGCAGGAGGGCATGAACATCATGAGCTCAGTCATGAACTGATTCAATCACCCAAGATATAAAAAGACCAGCCTGGTTTCAAATTAGGGAGTGTGAAGACATGCAGCTCAGAATCATGCACTGAACTGTACTATGGGAGAGTCTTGGAAGTTAAATTGTGAAATTTAGACATTATACAGGTACAGAAAAACACTGGAGGTTCTTGGGCAAGGAGACAACATGCTGAAATCTAAAAGAATTTGAGGGGGCAGCTTAAAGCAAAAACAAACAGAAAACAAAACAAAAAAGCAACAACAAAAACAAAAAAACCCTAAAAGTTAAAAGCATCTTGGGCATGAGAGTGTAACTGCTTGGGTCCAGATGGCAGCAGGAATAGACTCAAGATCTGTTAAAGCTTGTCTTACTCAATTTAAGGACAAGAAAATCAAACTCATTTGTAAAAAGCAATGATTCATTTATCAATTTATTGAATAGAGCCCAAAAAGTAATGAATAATTAGAATTAGGGAGGCACTAATAAAAGTATTGTTACTTCCACATCAACCCATAATATCTCATACATATCACCTACTCTTCTTATCAAATGATCTGAATTGAACCATAGGTTGTTAGAGCTGAAAAAGTTTAGTCTTTTATTCTACTTTTCTCATTAAAAGAAAGATAAAAAATTAAAAAAAGAAAAAAAGAGCCAGCTAGAAGGACTTTCAGTGAAGGCAAAATCACCTGTGATAAAGGAAGGACTTGCATGTCCTTTGTGTACGAAGAACAACAAAAATTAGATGTGAAAACATTTTAAAAGCAAAACATTACTTACTATATAAGTAGAAGATGGCCTCACATATAATCACATCTTAAGGCAAATCTCTACTGCAAATTTTTGAGTACTGCCAGCAAGCAGGGAAATTATTCATAATGGTTTTTTTAACCAGTGATAAACCATTATTTAATTTCCATATTATTTAAAGGTTACACAACTTTCAAGGTCCCTTCCAGCTGTTAAGATTCTATAATCCTGTAAAAGCAGAAGAACAACTTTCCCACATGAAGTTAACATACAGTAAGAGGCAAATTTAACCTATACAACAGATAACTGATATAAACTTGAAAGAAATGCACTTTTTAGTACTAATAGATTCAGCCTGAATTCTAAAAGGGGCACTGTAGGTTATCTCCTGAATAAAAACAAATAAAAAAACTCTTTAAGAAAACCATAATACTCCTTTAACCTGTAACTTGATGCATCAAAAAAATTACGACTTCTGGCTCCATACGTGGGTATTCTGTCCAGTCAGCATACTATTTTACAAACAAGTTTTAAAATTTCACGTCATGTTCACTAACATTCCAAAGACCAGAATCATTTAGCAAGTAAGACTGGCACCAATTTTCATCTTCAGCTGGTCCCAGAATGAGGTATTAATGTGAACTAGGCAATATACATGAAGGTTCCATAACCTTCAGTCCCAAAGTCTAAATCTGTAAATTGACTTTTTAAAATTGAATGGCAGAACCCTACCAACTTTGTGTCACCACACTGAACTACATAGGCACCCTACTGTTTCTCATTATCTTCTGACCATTAATATCTCTAAGTGGGAAGACAGAAGAGATGATATGCAGAAAAAAGATCAATTTTGCTAATTAGCAACTTTTATCTTTAAGGTAGTTGCTTACAGGGCTTTAAATTAGATTTCTAGATTACTTGAGAATTTAAATTATCCATGCCCTCCTAGTCTGTTACCAAAGCTCAAATAAGAATTAGTTTTAGTAATTTGGGTCCCATATAAGTTAGATATTAAGAAGAAAAAAAGAAACAATCTAATTTTAAGGAAAAACAATGGAGTTTCTTTTGGGACCCTCAGAGCTGGACTCTTAAGTCATCCATTCATTCATGACCCTAACAAGAGCCAAGAGGGAGACAGACTTTTAAACTTCTAAATAGTCAGGTACACTTACAGATACATAGCATACACTGGTCTAGGGAAAAAGAAAACCACAAGGTAAAATTCAAAGGATTTGAACAGACGTGTACCAGATAGCAAGTAACCTTACTAGGAAGATGGTCACTGATACAGCTAAAGAGAAAGGGCCATAAAGCAAACTGTGACCAGCTTATGTCAATGAGATACACAAAAGTACTTGAAAAAATAAATAAAATCTGCATTTTACTAGAAATGACTAGCTGGTGTCTTGGTCTGGTAGTGCAATAGCACCATTACAGCAAGGGTAAGCAGGTCAATCCCTTGCAAAACTTACCTTGATTGGCCCAATGGAAACAGAAGGCCCCAGAAAAGAGAGAAGCATCTGGCAGTAGCAAATTGTTTTATTTTATCTTTCTGTGGAAAGAAACTAATTTTAAATAAGAACCAGAGCATTTAAAGAATAAATATTTTTTAAAGCTCATTATCTAGTTAGAGCAGCTCTACTAAGAAAACCAGAAGAGCTCCTTGCTGCTTACAGATGGAGAGAAACAGAAGAGGAATCAGAATTGTTTCTCCATCACCTAAGGGAGTTTTAAATCTTGTGTTATTCTAGAATCACAGAATAAATGGTTCTTTTATTAAAAAAACAAACAAACAAAAATCCTCCCAGCAGAATTTTGGGGGCCTGGTGTCTTTGAGTAAAAATTTTTATACAAACTTAAGGGCTATATTCCAAATAAAGAAGAAAGCCACTTGACATTAACCCCTTCTACTCCTAAGGTTAAGTTAAAAAGAGAAAGACACAGAGCAAACTCCTTTCTCCACTATAATTTCACCAATAAATTAAAATATCAAGGCTCAAGTGATTATCAGCATAAACAGTATTAATTAGCAGAAAGACCATACCTAATTGGCTTTCCAAAATATTTTATCAACCTAAATTTTTGATGATTTATAGATACTAAAATGGAAAGAACTCAACCAACAAAGAATATATGTATCACAGAACCTGACAGGGGGCATAAAATTATTCATGGTAACTGAACCTGTTACCTTTCTTGGATGCTTCTCTAGGAACTCAGTTCTACTGAATTCACTGAGTCAGCATTAAAACCTTTTGATCCAAATCATTCCCACAAAATATCCGTTTACAATTTATACTGGAAATGAAAGGGACAGCTCAAAAGCAGGAGTGCAGAAGCAATAAGCATTTAAAACAAAACAAAACAAAACAGTGTAAGTGGAAAATGAACCACCTATTTGGCACTGTCCTAATGAAGAATTAAATTAGAGTAGAACCTTCCTATTCTATCCCCAACACGGGCGCGCGCACGCACACACACACACACACACAGAAGAGAATGCTATTTCAGGAATCAACTTTATTCTAAGCCAAGACCTAAACAATTCTGTTTTTTTAGACTCTATGCATTTACATGGTCCACGGACATAAATTATGTTGACCTATAATATTCACTACTCAAGCATTAACTTCAATTGACATAATAGGAAAAAGAAAGTTATTAAATTAAAAAGACTACATATACAGCTACTTAATAAAAGAACTGAATTCTGTTGTTGGTAGAAAATAAATCTTTTATACAGAAGGCTTCTCCTTACATTCAAAATTTGATTAGTGTCATCACTCAACATTTGACTTATTTGACATTATTTTGGCATAAGCTAATCCTTAAACAGCTGCAAGTATTCACCCGGATTTTGAAATCTTGACACAATGATACCACAGGCAAAAATAAACAAATAAATACAAAAGAAAACAAAAACATTCTTACTTGTCCCATTGGCGGCCCTCCCATAGGGGGCATCATTTGCGGCATCATTCCATGAGGTACAGGAGGCATATTGGCTCTCTGACCCATAGGGTGCATTCCCATTGGGGCATAATGCATGCCAGGGTGCCCCATCTGAAAAATAGGGACAATTTAAAAATGAGCAAGTAACAATAAATGCTTCTCAAAAATCTGATTTCAACAAATTGGTTATGTGCAGCGGCATATTAGGCCAATGTGTAATTCAATTACTGGATTAACTTACACTTTCTTAAACAAACAAAATGCATTATACATACCAGTACTTATAAAGAACTTGAAACTAAACAAATTACAGAACAAAATGGAAAGAATTAAAATAAATACCGGATAGCTAAAGCATAGGTTTTCTCTTTTCTTTCTTTCCTTCTTTTTTTTTTTTTTAAAGCACACTGCTTACTAGCTGGCTTGCTAAACTCAGGGAACACGCATGTGAAAACCAATTTAAAAAATGTTACGGGTGAAAAACCACAACTTTGTTCTAGTTCACACAGACAGAAGATAGCTAACTTATGTCAGAACACTAATTATCCTTAAATTTATTTTTAAGTTGATCTTAAATTCTGAAATGAGAATCTACCAAATTAACTAAGGTAAGAGCTGGTCTTACCAAAAAAGAACACATTACGTGTACCCATGGGCGCTTAACTCCTAACATATAAACATATTATTTCCTAACAGAATCTTTAACACAAGTAGAATTACTTCTGCCAAAAAAAATTTTTTTTCCAAAGACTAAGGTCTGTCATTCACAGACCCTAAAGACAACCAACCAATACATCCATTTTAATTCGCTTTTAAAAGACAACTATTTCTTTACCTGTGTGCCCATTGTTCCGGGTCTTAAAAACAGGTAGTTATCCCCTGCCAATTTTCCCAGCTGTACCCCCTGCAGACACCACTACTATTGGTGAAAGCAGATTTTACCAGCCGCTTTTAAAATCTACAACATCAAGTCTCCGCCTCCCCCTTCCTGCTACAGCCGGCCTACCTCTCCAAGAGGCTCACCGCGCCCAAGGCCCAGCACCTCCACCGCGCATCTGTCTAGGCCAAGCCCAATGGGAACTTCCAGGGACCCACATCCTTCCCTTTGTGCATCCCCGCTCTCCAATTCTCTTCCTCGTTACATATCCCACCATCTCGAGCTCTTCCTCCGTCCGCTCTTATCTTCTTCTCCTTCTGGAAAAAGCTTCCTGCCTCTCTGACTCCGTTTTTCATTGTGCCGCTTTCCCCCTGCTCCACCGATCCCTTACCGAGGGCCGTCTCCTCAGGAAGCCGTCAGCAGAGACCCAAGAGCTGGAGCAGAGGCTTGAGCCGGACAATCTCCGCTCCCCGTCCCCGGGACCCCGCGAAGGAGGATGGTTCTCCATTTCACTCACCATGAGGCCTCCACGCTCAGCTCCCGTCCCCGGCCTCATCGTCGGGCTCAGACTGCTCCGCCGGCGGCCACTGCCGCTACACATACCAACAAGAAGCGATCTGAGTGGCTGGCGCCCGCTGGGGCCAAAGGTTAAAGGCTGCCCTGCGCTACGGGGCGGGATCAGCGGGGCCAATAAGCTGACAGGCTTCCCCGCTGTCCAATCAGAGTGCGCTGTCGACACGCAGCTCTTCGGCGATTCGCCCCCAGCCTCTGCCTCACTTGGCGTCGCCTGCATGGAGGGGGGGGAGGGGGACGGAGGAAGTTTCTGCGCCTCCTCCGGGAAAACTCCACCAACTTTCCCCGGGGAAGAGAAGACAACCTTGTCCCAGCTTCCCGAGCTTAGACCGCCTCACCCCGTAGGGGGTGGGGCAGTGGGGGCCTGCCACCTTCACCCACTCCGCCCGAGTTACGTACGCCCCACAAACCTGAGGCTGCCCGCGGTGGGGTGGGGTGGGGTGGGGGTGGGGTAAGCAGCTTCTAGCGTTAGCGGTGGCCGGGGCCGGACGCGCGCGGGGGCGCGCGCGGTGCTCGAGGCGGAGGGGAGGGGGCGGGAAGAGGAGAGGAGGGGGGGCTCCTTAGAAGAGGGTTAAAACTCCGTACGCACCAGCAGCTGAGCCCACTCCGGGGTGGAGGGGGCGGGAGGGAGGCGTGTCGAGCAGCGTGGAGGGAAGTTGTGATAGGGGCGGGGAGAACAATGCAAAAGAAAAAGAGGGAAGGGCAGTCTGGACGAGGGGAGAGCGTTTGGGCGGTGAGCTGCCGTTAAAGAGGGAAGCCAGAGAAGAGTAGGTGCTTACGGCGGAAGAAGGGAGAAAGCAAATCGGTTCGGAAATGTGAATCAGAAAGGTATGGGAGGGCGCTAGGACCGAGCGTCGAGAAGATACAGCTTTGGGGGCTGCCGGGGCGCGCGGTTGCCTAGAGGTGACGCGACGGTGGCGGAGGTCTCTGGCCGGGACGAAGCACTGCAGGGAGAGGAGACTTGGCTACCCTCAGCCTCGGGTCGCCTCTCCCTGTGCGCTTCCCCGCTTCCCTTCCTTCCTACTAGCCGGGGATCGTGCTCTGGCCCCGGGGCACCCACCCTTTCCTTAGGCTCCACAGCACCTTCTCCGCCCCGTTGCGCACTCCCGGACACCCCTGCGCATCAGTGCCAGGTGGTGGAGGCTGTGGGGGGGCCTGGCCGCTGATTGGCTGCTGCGAGCGCGGGGCGGGGCGGGTGGTAGTCTCTCGACGTCCGCTGGTCCCCTCGTCTTTCCCGCCATGTCGTTTGTGGAGAGCGGGCGGCGCTCCGCTCCTCTGCGCCGACGCCTCGGCACCCCTGTTCCGTTTGCCCGGCCGGCTTTTACCGCCTTCACTCAGGGGGACAGTTGGGGTGAAGGTGAAGGGGACGAGGAGGACGGATGCGACCAAGTGGCCCGCGACCTGCGGGCGGAGTTTTCAGCCGGGGCGTCGTCGGAGCCTAGAAAGGGCTCGCTACTCCAGCGGGACAGGGACGGGTCGCCGGTTCTGCCCGATAAGCGCAATGGCATTTTCTCAACGGTTGCGGGCGGACGAGCCCAGGCCCGGCGGTGGCCTGTCCAGATCCTCTCAATTCTCTGTTCGCTGCTGTTCGCCATCCTCCTCGCCTTCCTCCTCGCCATCGCCTACTTGATCGTAAAAGGTACTGAAGCTCGGCCTTGAAAGTCTCTCCAGAGTGAAGTTGAGCCTGTCTGTGGCTCTTGCCTTCCCTCTCTCTCCTCCCCATCAGAGGCCAGCAGTCGGGTAGCGGCTTTCACCCAGAGTCCTCATTGGCACCTTTCTTTGCTCTTCCTCTGTTTTTTTCTTAAGGGTGGACGACCTTGGTCCAAGCTTAGGAGACCCGTTATAAGGAGGGGCCTTGATTAAATGGGTACTCTGGAATAAACAGTGGAGTCAGTGAACACTTGGGGTGAAATGTTGGCAAAATTAAGCAGTATGTAGGACGGTAATCCTTAAAAGACGGTAAGAAGTGTGCGACTAAAATAGGCTAAATATGTTCAAAGACTTGGTTTGAAGTCTGATTCTTTTGTACACTCACCGAATTCCTGAAAGACCAGGATTTCCATCCCACAGCCTAACGTTCTACCTTTGTAGATAATTAGCTCTCTTGATTTTGTGTTAGGTCTTCAATCGAGTGTAAAGTTCTTATAGGAGCTAGATAGTTTATTATTTTTCTGGTTATTAGTTTTATTTTCCTTTGTCTGAAGTTTAAATACAGGGCTGATCGTAATAGAAAGATGTGCCATGAAAGATTTTTCAAAATTTATACAGTTGTATTACATGGCTGGAATATTTTATGTTACAGTGGAAAGAATCAGACCAAAGTTTAAATCTCAGTTCTCACTGTGTGTGACTTTGGCCAAGATATTGACATAGAAAAGTTGGTTAAAACAAAAACACTTTAGTTCTCTGAGAACTTTAGTTCTGAGAAGCACCCAACACGGTGTCACTCAAGTATTAGTTTTACTTCACTCAACAGAACTATATCGGCTTAACTCCAGTTGTAATTTTTCGTCATTGCTTCCAAGCCCTTATTGGGCTGCAGGTGGCATCTAACAACTTATGCTTGATTTTCGTACACAAGACAGATGGGCAAGTTAACACGAACCTCTGTACAATGGTTTTGGGTGTAAACTGTCAACATTAAATACGTGGCTGCCAGTGTTTCATTCCTCTTTCACTCCTCTTTTTTTTTCACTGTAACTCGCAGAGTTTTGTACGTTATTTCTCTTATGCTGTGAGAGCTCCCCTTTATGTTATAAAGTCACAAAACTTGGTAAGTCGAGTCCATTGTGGAAGACACTGAGTTGTGCTTATTTTTGAGACTGGAAGAAAGGAACCTGATATGCGTGTAATTTGTACTACATAGAATATTTTCAGGGGCATCTGGCTGGCTCATTTGGAAGAGCATGACCTCGAGGTTGTGAGTTCAAGCCCCACATTGGGTGTAGAGATTACTTAAATATGTAAACTTTAAATATATATATATATTTTCACAGTAACACTGAAGTTGACTCAAATACCTTATTTGCTGACTGAAGGTGAAGTAGCTAGTAAATGAAATCAGAACTTAGGCCCAGTTGATTATGACTCCAGAGCATTTTCCACAACTCCACAATATCTTTCCAGCCTTTGAGCTATTGTTCAAATTGTAAAATCATCTTTTTTATGCAAGCCCCTTTTTTTGTATTTTACAGAGTTACATGCTGAAAATTTGAAGACTGAAGACGTAGACACTGGGCTACTAGGTATAGACTTAACTGTCACTTAATTTGCTTTTGACTTCATTTTTATTTTTTCAGATCGTGTTTATACAAAATTTTAGATAAAATGCTTGATGTATTCCCTTGTGTGGTTCAGTGTTAATTTATTTGCGTTTGTGGGTGGCAGATTTTGTTAGATTTTCTCTTTATGTATGTTTGGTGTGTGTATACACTGCCCACACTAGGAATACAATTTTGAACATAACTGTACGTGATGAAGATCCAGAGACTATTTAACATTTTCTAATTCCCTTCTGGAAGAGTCTCCCTATATACCTCTTCCCAGGAATTAAAAACAAACTTATAAACTAAGCAAAAATGACACCGTAAGCAGACCTCAGGAGAAAGTTAAATTCAAATCTCCATTATAAGCAACTTGTTTTTTAAAAAAACGTAGAAAGCATTGGGCATATGTGTACAGGTTAGTGATGACGAAGAGACGAGTTTCTGTGTAATGTCTGTAGAATGCTATAAGATACAGATTACTAATGAAAATTTTGAGGGCTATTTATCTTGTATTTATTTCTTTATGCCAAAACGATTTTGAAATGTTCAGAACTTTAACTTTTTAGTGTATTTTTCTCCTGTTTGCTGTAATTTATTTGATCACTCTGAATTGGACCAAAAAAGTGGTTGAGATCCTATCCTTCATGTTACCTCCCTCCCAATTTTAGCTAAACTATTTAATGTGTCTTCAAGACTAATGCCCTCACAAGGATACAAAATAGAGTCTGCCTGATTTTGCAGAAGGGGAAACCTTTATCTTCAAATTATAGAAACAAATTAGTTGCTAGATGTCCCATGAAAACTTGTCTATGGTCTTTTCAACTTCTTGCATGAGAAAATGTACTTTCTGATGATTCACTTTATCAATGTATGTTGTTACACTGTTTCATGTCTAAAAACAGCCAAGATTATAAGGATTTTTGTAGCATTTATTGATCTATCAACTCAATACATAGAATCTCAGTTGTTTAAATTCTCAGTTTAAAAATTGACAAGATTTCATGGGGTAACTGGGTGACTCAGTTAAGCGTCCGACTTCAGTTCAGGGCATGATCTTAACAGTTCATGAGTTTGAGCCCGCTTTGGGCACTGTGCTGAGTGCTCAGAGCCGGAGCCTGCTTCGGATTCTGTGTCTTTCTCTCTGCCCCTCCCCCACTCGTGCTCAGTCTCAAAATAAATGAAAAAAAATGTTTAAGTTGACAAGATTTCATTCACATTTATGAAAAGCATAGGTGGCACTTGTCATCTGAAGGAATGGCTTGTTCAGTATCAAAAGGATATAATAGGGCTTTGTCATTGCCCTACTTTTCCACTTCCAGTTAGTCTGGTATTGCTTTTAGATGTGCCTGATAGATATATAATAATTGTGACAGCATATGTGAAGATCATTAAGTCTTTGCTAATGCCATGAATACACTTTGGAGATTCAGGAACAATCTCAGGAATGAGGGGAGAAACTGCTGTATCTTTTTTTTTTTTTTTTTTAATGTTTGTTTATTTTTGAGAGGGAGAGAGCAAGAGAGAGAGAGAGACCGGCACAAGTGGAGGAGGGGCAGAGAGAGAAGGAGACACAGAATCCGAAGCAGGCTCCAGGCTGTGTCAGCACAGAGCCTAACGCGGGGCTTGAACTCAGGAAACGTGAGATCATTACCTGAGTGGAAGTCAGACGTTTAACCCACTGAGTCACCAGGCGCTCCTGCAAATTTTTTTTTATTTCAATTTAGGCCTAGTCTGAGATTGGCATAGATTGGCATAGATCTGCTCATTAAGAGCAGATTTAACAGCAGTTCTCCTGTTAGTATGTGTAATAATCACCTAGACTTGGTTTTAAAAAGTGCCTCTAGATTTTGTTTCAGCTCCAGGTGGAGGCTGAGAATCTTCATTTTTAACAGGTGATTTTGCTGTACCAACCATTAGAGAAATACTTTTGCAGGGCGAGAATCTCACTTTTTTAAATTGTGGTTTTTTGTTTTTGTTTTTTTTAAAGATTGTATTTTTAAGTAATCTCTATACTCAATATGGGCCCAGACTTACCACCCCAAGATCAAGAGTCGCATGCTCTACCAGCTGAACCAGCCAGGTGCCTCTAAAAGTATACTTAAGAGCGGTTAAAAGGGTTAAAAGTCCTTGCAAGTTGTCTAGTGACAGTAATAAATAATACATATGCGCACAAGCCTCTTTAGAAACCTGACTTTGAATGAATCTAAGACACTGCCATTCTCTTGCCATCTTTGTCTGAAAGAAATCTTCATGGGAAACCCTGTTTATAATTTAAATATAAAAAGGTTCATGATGAGCATGGTGTCTGGGCATTTGGGGGGTTAATTTATCCTAATAGCTAGTAGGATTAGGGAGGGTATCATTGTTTGTCTTTATTGGTGAGGTATTCCAGCCAGGGAGGTATGATTGCCAATATCACCTGGTTTTAGAACTCATCTCCCTGATCTTCCTAGGTGGCATTCGAAGGGCTTTCCTTTTGTATAATTGTCCTTTACACCATCTCCTACTATAAGCCTGTTTTTCAGGGAGATTAATAAAACTTAAGTTTACTTAGTTAAATCACATTCTAGTCCTTCCTCCTGAAGGTTATTCTCAGGCCAAGTTGATTGCACTAATATACAACATATGAGTTGTTTCATTTTTGTACATTGGCTTTTGTATCTCACATTTTCCAAATTTTGTCACTCTTCACACACTTAGTTCTATTTCCAATTTTTGCATTTTTTTTCATAGTCTTACTGTAGGGTGTGATAAAAGGACCTTTTATTTGAGGCAAATCTGAAGTAAGTACATAAGTAAAACAGAAGGATTTGCCTTTACCAGAAAATGCTTAATTTTTTTTTTTTTTTTTTTTTTTACATTTGTTTATTTTGGGGGAGAGAGAGAGAGAGATGAGAAGAAGCAGTGCGGAGCCCAGCATGGGGGTTGAACTCACAAAATGTGAGATCATGACCTGAGCTGAAATCAAGATTCGGATGCTTAACTGAGCCACCCGGAAGCCCCAGACTAGTACTTTTTTTTTTTTAGGACTAGTACTTTTAATATACATGCTGTAAGTAGTTCTGTACAGGAATTATAATCAACTTCATGGAGTTCCTTCAGTTTGAAAAGCTTCTGATCTTTTGTGCCTGTCATTCTTTGACATCTATTTAATAGTTAACATTAAGTCCCTCTTGTGGCTAAGACCAAATTCCTAGCATATTGCAGTACCAAGGGCTATTCTTGTTTTTGAGCCGCTCATTTAGTTCTGTTTTATGACTGAGATGTTTCTAGCTTCTGAACATTTCCAGAGATGACTGACATAATAAATTCAATCAAGGATGAAGCCAATTCATTTGAAGAGTATCATTTATTCTGCAGAGTGATGAAGTGAGACTCTGCCATCATAATTTCATGATACAGAACATTAGAAAATGGTAAAAATTTCTAAGGGAAATGGTGTGTTGGGTGACCCATTCTCTTAGAAAGGCACAAATTGAAAACAACTCACTCAGTTTCTTCCTTACAGTGAACAATGATTGAAACTGTGAACTTGAACTTTTTTTTAGTGAATGTATGAACCTTGTAATTTGAGGCCACTGTGTATTAAGGATATGATATATTGCTATCTGCAACTGTGTGGGGCAAATTCACAAATAATGTTATCCTCTTCTGTGGCAGTTTTTGTAAAATTGTGTGTGTTGCTTACTTATATTAAATAAAGAATGATCACTAAGGTAACAAAAGAGAGAAAAATGAAAGCCCAAAATGACTAGAAGGATATAACCAAAATTTTAGATAATTTACCTGGGTTTTGGAATTATAGGTTCTTCTTTCTTTCTTTCTTTCTTTCTTTCTTTCTTTCTTTCTTTCTTTCTTTCTTTCTCAATACAGTAATGAATGACTGTAACTCTCAATAAGGAAAACTGTGTTTAAGAAAAGCACAAATTTAAGTTTAGGAAATAATACATTGAGCATTAATAAAAATATTGAACTTTTACAGTATATCAAAACTTTAATTTTTTAGATGTGTTATTTCACCTAGTATTACCGACTGTCCTGCATTCATCAATATAAATATCTTCTCAACCAAAATTCATGACAGTGTATATTAGACTTTTTATGTTATGAGATAGTGTAGGCACAATAGCAAGGCAGAAACAGTATGAATTATTAGGGGGAATTATCATTGTGCAGCTAACTTATTAGTCATAAAAATCATTACAGGTCTCCCTAATACCTAGAAGCAGTAATGACAAGGAGACACTGGGACTTCTAAATCTCAAGAAATTGATCTGGGGGGATGTTTCTTAGGCTAATGAAGTCAAACTTTAGCTGGCATCAGAATCAGCTGAAAGACTTGTTAAAACTCATTTATTGGGCTTTACCTGTTCTAGAGTTTCTGATTTGGTAGGTGTGGGAATGGAGCCCACAAATTTGCATTTTTTTAAGTTCATTTTTATTTATTTTGAAAGAGAGAATGGAGAAGGGACAGAGACAGAGAGAATCCCAAGAAGGCTCCAGCACAGAGCTTGATGTGGGGGCATGAACTCAAAAACTGTGGGATCATGCTCTGAGCCAAAGTCAGACACTTAACTGAGCCACCCAGGCACCCTGAAGTTGCATTTTTAATAAGTTTCTAGGTGATATTTATGCTGCTGGTACATGAGAGCCACTGGTTTAATGTTTCCCAAACCAGACTTATCAACAACAAAACCCTGCAGATTTTCTTTTTTTGAACTTAAAAGATTTCAAAATCTGCAGATTTTTTAAATTTACAAGATCCTTATCTACTCAAAGTCACTTAATTGGCTGCATACTTTAATGTTTAATATAACATCAGGGCTCCTTTTTCCAGTTTCATGAGCAGTTCTATTTGTAAAGATTGATATTTTGTGACTTTAATTCTTTCTTGGGGCATCTTCAGAGACTAAAGGGAAAATTGAGTTAAATTTTTTGATAGAATAAAGGTTATTTAACCTTGAAGTTACCATATTGGTCTTTTGGATCCTTTTCTTAATCTAAAGTACATTATGAAATTTTTGTCATCTTTTCTATATCTCAGTTTTGCTCTTTCATTATATTAGGAATAATCTTAATAGTACTTACCAGTTACTTTTTAACTTTGCTAAAAATAAATTATGATGGAATCTTCTAGAACAAACAGTGGCCTGCAGACCAATCTGACCTACCTGTTTTTTGTAAATTAATTTTGTTATAGCCTAGCTTTGTCCTTTCCTTTATATATTGTCTGGCTGTTTTCATGTTACAATAGCAGAGTTTAGTAGTTGTAACAGACCTTACAGCAAGTAAAACTCAAGATACTATTCTGACCCTTTTCAAAAAAATAGAGTATTCTCGTTCAGTTAGTCATTCAACAGAAAGGGCTTCAGGCAGAAATACAAACCGTCCTCTTTGCTAAATGATGTATTTTATTTTTCGTATTTTGTGATATTTGTCTGCCCTTATTTCATAGTGTTTGTAAATGGACAAATGCTGAAGGCATCTATGTATAAAAAGGTGATTGGAAAGAAATTTTAAAAATTCACTGGGTTGATGATTCAAATTGTTCATAATTCTAAAAATGGAAATGTTTTGCAAATTATGGAGCAAAGTAGACGGTTGGCCTCTCTTTGCCATGTGTTTTGTGTTTTGGTGATGCACGTGCAAAAAGAAAAAGCAAAACTAATGATAAGCTGAAACCACTTAAAGGTGTATCTGAAGTCTGGAATCAGTATTTATAAGATAATTATGTTCCAGATTCATGTATGAAATTAGTAATCAGTTACTTGCACTTAAGAGTATATGGCCATTTCTAGGGTGTATATTTTTAAAACCAAGGAAATTCAGAATGAAACTTTGGATTTGTTGTATTTATATTTTATTAAAATTTCTAACATAGTTTTTACATGGTCTTTTTAGTCTTCTGTAAATTGTTCATCAAATGACTTAAAATAAGGAAAGAAAGAAAAAAAAGATAAGGGAAAGGGTATTTTGGACATTAGATGATAGTAATAACTATTTTGCCTATTATACTAAAGATTATATGCTTCCAAGAGTAATATAGGCTTAACAAGATATGACGAGTTATATAAAGATGAGTGGTCAATCCGTGGGGTTGCATTGTACTTTTCCCTCTACTTTTGTGTATGTTTGAAATTGTCCATGATAAAAGAAGTTTTCTAAAAGTTTCCCATGTGAATTGGATGATTTAACATGGTTGGAAACTACAGATGTTACTTAATTTTTCAAGTTTTTGTCACTTCATCTTTCAGAATGTTTCCTTCCACTTTCCTTGCCTTTTTCAGCAGGAATGGGAGTGAAATTGCTACATGCTGAGCTGCAGGTGAACAGGCAGTTGGGTAGAGACCTTTATCAGGTGACACTGGAAGGGGAGGAAAGAATGCTTTCATCTGCTCCTGTATTTGGAAATAATAAGTTTGAAGATCAAAGGCTATCTAGCTTTCTGTCTTAACATGCAGAGACACACGTTGGTTAAGGGATTTGAAGACTTGAGCTGTCGGTAGACTGTGTTGAATTTTAGAGAAAATACTAAATTATTTAAAATGTTTTTGCCCTCCTAAGTTAGAAAACTATAGAATCTGATAAAGTTGCAAAACTTTGCTTAACATTTAAAAATAGTTGATTAATTTTAGGTATGAGTACATCTAAGGTTTTATTAGTAACCAGCTATAGTTTTTACAACTTTTAAAATTACCTAAATACTAATTTTAATTTTTAATTTCATGAGTTATAGAAATAATATAGTCTCACTTGGAAAGAAATTCCAACAATTAAAGCAAAGATTCCCACTAATGTACTTGTATATCTTTTCAGATCTTTTTCTATTCATTTATATGTACAGGATCATTCAAAATGTGGTTTTGTCATTGTCATAGAAAGAACATAATTGCAATCATGCAGCTTTATTAAAATGTCTTGGAGATTAATCTGTATCTTTATATATAGTTCTACCTCATTCTTTTTTGTTACTGCACTGTAGTATTTCATAGTATACAATTTTATCTAAAATTTTCAAATTGTCAGAAGCTCTGAAATAGGACTTGGACATTATCAGCATGCTGTGACATTTACTCATTCATTGTTTGCTTATGGCACAAATAAGTTTTTATGAAGGATGTATTTGCATAACAGTGTTTTAATAAATTTTTCCCAATATCGGATCACGGGAGGTGTTTTGTTTGTTTGTTTTTCTAGTTGTTTCTGTTTATAATGTGCAAACTATTGCCTTCACATATCTGATTTCATAAAGCTTCTGAAAGTCACCTCATCCCTGTAAGCCTGAAAGTGCTAAATAAAATATTTAAAACATACAATCATCTTTCTTTGTTGGCAGCTTTTATAGAAATACAGAACTGCCAGCATATTTTTAGAGTAGTAACTGCACTTTGACACCAAAATCATTTATTTTAAAAAGTGAACCAAAACAAAATATACCATGAGATAAGTGAATATAAAACTCCAGCAAAAAGATGGGGATAGGAATTTTCCACCTACCCCCCATCTTTGCTTTAGGTAAAAACATTGAAGCCCAGACGTTTCAGTTGGTGGAAAGATGAATTTCCATCAACTGATGAAAATTGAACTATAGATAAGAACAAAGGATGTATGTATTTATTTAAAGGCCTATATCCTTTGATACACCAGTTCTTTGGAAATTTGTTACAGATATCCTTGTATAACTGTATAGTTTAAGGATATTACTTGCAACATAGTTTTTAATAGTGGAATAATAAAAATATGTAATAGAAGTGTAGCTATGTGTACTGATATGAAAGGTCTCCAACATTGTTATGTGAGAAAAGCAAAGTGCAGGACAGCTTTTCTGGTGAGAATCCTATTTGTGGAAAATGGAATCTATATGTATTGTATATTGTACATAACTAGCTCCATATATATATTTACATTACCTAGAACACTATAACTTAGAAAAGATGCACAACTTAGCTGATTGCTTTTAGGAGTGGAATTGGTGAATTGAGGTAGAAAGACTCTAACTTAGTTTTTATATGCTTTTGTACTTTTTAAAAATTATGTTAACTTTTGGTAAAATGGGTTTACGTAACATTAGTTGTCAAGTTTTTAGCATGAGGGGTTCTGGAGGAAGGGACTTGCTGCAGATATAGTTGTGTAGTTACCAACTTGTGTGGATTTTCTGCTTGTTCACAGACAAATTGAGTCATTTTCTGAAGTATAAGCACTTGTAGACCGTAATATTGCAATGTACTTTTTTAGGCATATCATTATGAATTGGCTTTTGTCAGTGATGTAACTCTTGATTCGTTCAAAGTGAATATAAAGTAAAACTACGCAAGGTGAGGTAAGCACTTAGGTTGTAGAATAGTGGTCAGTTTTCAAAACTGAAGAATATTCTTATATTAATTTTGACGAGTGTTCTATTTCACTTGAGTGAAAAGGCTTGATGGGCTTTATAGACAGCCTCACATTTTATTACTTTTTTACCTGTTATTTTGTGTCTTTCTCACATTTTTTAGATATTTAGAAGTTTCCATTATTCTACAACAGTCCCCAGATAGTTGAATTTTCATAATTACTGTCTTTGTTCTGCAGACTTTATGTATTGTAAGATGTTAAACTTAGTGTAAACCTGTCAGTTGTTTTATCCCCTTTATCAGTATTCATCTAAATAATAACAAATAATAGCTATTTGGCAGAATAACCATCCTTAAGTTGTAGCTGTGTGTACAGCTATAAGTAATCTTACAATTTTTATTTTGGTCTTCTATCTCACTGGGTTGGCAGGAAGATTGTACCTCAGTCTTTGCTAAGGTTCTGTCTACCCAGTCCTAGGTTCAGTTAAGGTTCTAAAGTCTGACACTGTGCCAGGACATTGGGGTGGGATGCAATCTAGTCCTCAAAGCATTTGCTCAAATGAGTTACTGTGGAAGCATCTTGCTTTCTGGTCAGGATGGCCTTTCAGATGTAGCACTTTTTTTTTTTTTTTTAATCTTTTTATTTATTTTTGAGAGAGAGAGTGTGAGCGGAGGAGGAACAGAGAGAGAGGGAGACACAGAATCTGAAGCAGGCTCCAGGCTGTGTTCTGTCAGCACAGAGCCCAACACCAGGCTCTAACTCGGAAACCTCCAGTTCATGACCTGAGCCGAAGTCGGACAGTTAACCCAACTGAGCCACCCAGGTGCTCCTCAGATGTAGCACTTTTGTAGCCACATGACCATCTGCTGTTTCTGTGCCCCACTTAGGAGAGAGACATCTGCAGGCTTGGCTCTGGATCCATCTGCCAAGCTGCTGTATATAGCTACAATCCCTCTGTGGTGGTGTGTGGCCTCCTCTCCTGGCTCTGCCAGGAAGTGCCAGCAGTACTATCCCCTGTCCGTACACGCACACACACCACTTTCTTCAAACCAGGAGAGTCTTCCTCACCTGTGCATAAAGCCCTCACTCTCTTTCTCCCCGTTCTACACAAAGGTTTTGTCTATACCCGATCAACTCATCTTTGCTGTCTATTCAAGACATTTTGTGTTTGTCTACCCTCTTGCTTATATTTATCCCCCCAGTTCCCTGAATCATTTTGCAACATAAAAACCAAAGAGACACTGAGGCTGTTTCTCTTTGTCACATCTTTCTGTGGCAGTGAACACACAGTTCCTTATCTCCTTAAAAGGGGGTAAAGGAAAGGGAACTAGTGAGAAAAGATTAAGGTTAATCTTTCAAAAATACTTTGCCACAGTATTTCTTAATACTTCATTTCTCTGAGTTTGTCTTTTAGCAGTTTTATCGGACTGTTACCGGACTTCGTATGGCTTATAAACAGTCCAGTGCACGTATTTCTTAACCGCTTCTTGCCAGAAGGCATCTTAGTTGTGCATTTTGTGCAGCCAGGAAATTGGTAGTTCATATATTATTCTCAACCATAGTCTTCACAGCCTTTCCTCCCTCCCTATACTACCTCAGTAGGTACAGCCCGGGACACACAATCAGTAGTGGTAGCTTAATAAACTCTCTTAAGGAGGCAGTTTGAGTATGTGTCTAAAAACCTTCAAATTAATTTATTCCCTCTACTGTTGCTTTGTTCATTCCCCCCATTCTTCCATTTCTCAACCTTTTCCCCCTTCCCTTGAGTTGAAGATAATACCATGCTTTTGACTTAAGAATTCTTTGAGAAAATCTTCCAGTCTTCCCCTCTGAAAATAAAATTTAGGATCCCAACTCATTTGTAAATTGTGAGTTAACTTTTGTCCATATACTGAGAAAATTGAATCAGCTTAGGTTAATAATGTTTATAGGAAAGGTATAAAGAGTATACACTGTAAAATTCTTATGTCAAAAGTGCATAGTATGGAAAGAAAGGAAACACTTATTGTAGGTAATAAAAGATAGCAAGCTGTGATTCATAGAGTTAAATGAAAAATGTCAAGACATTTTAACAGTGAAGTATTTTAACTATTTCTGTAGTCCAATTTTGTAAAACTGAAGATATATTAAGTTGAATTTGTACTCTTTTCCACATATTAAATGATAATTGAAATACCAAACTATTGTTATTTACATTTTTAGTTATTTTATATTTTATTCAATTATAATTTAAATATTGAATGATATGACTTCTAATTGTGCTTTAGTATTTTACACTTTACATGGTTTAGCTTGTACTAAGCTCAAATCTCTTGTATCACCTACACGCAATTCAGAAGTTCAGAAATACACATGATCTTCTGAACATGAAGATACTGGTTTAATTTAAATTGCTTTGCTGTTAATAATTAAAGTTTTCTTCCTCTTTTCCCATTAAGGATTCTGGACTCTACTTATAATCTCTCTATCTGCCGGATTCTCCTGTTGTAGCTTTTCTTGGACAGTGACTTATTTTGACTCTTTTGAACCAGGAATGTTTCCTCCTACTCCTCTTTCACCTGCCAGGTTCAAGTAAGTATTCTTGTTTCTTTTTTAACCCATTCCAACCCTGTTGAAATGCTAAAATATATAGAAGCAAGAGGCTGCTTATTTGTAAGATAACATGTTGAGTTCCCAGTCTCTATAAAATATAAATGACTTTAAAGTTTCCAGATTGGCTCAGCCTTTAGATAAATGGAGACTCTTTTAAACTCCTTACCTAGATAATGCAGTGGTTTTTTAAAAAATGAAATTCAAGAGTTGATCTATGAAGTAAGAAATTTTGATGGATGTTTGTCCTCTCGGGCTAGAATTTCATTTAAACAGTTTATGAAAGCTAAATTTATATCAGCATAGTGAGAGTTTTACTAGATGCATCTATAAATGGTCAGATTTATATCAACTTAAGTTGGATTGGACTTTTCCCCAGATTTCAGGTTTCTGTAATAATTACCAAGCATTTATGGCACCCAATTTAAATGTCTAGATCAGATTAAGTGCATTTCATAGTGGAACAATATTAGATTTCTTTGGTCTGTGTTTTCTATAGTTCAAAGACTTTCACAAAATTCAGTTCTAACCTAGTTTTAATCTAGTTGATTTATGTCAAGAAAGCTCGGGTATTAAATACTATAAATTTCCAAATATGAGTTTCTAAGACGTCTAGTGTATTCTACAAACTGAGGGGTTGGGGAAAAGGTGAAGAGTAGAAAATAAACTCTGGTTTAAAATTCATGTGTTATCAGAGTATTATGGTTGTTATTGTTGCTATTATAACTACCAGCACCAGTTTACTTTATGGACAGTTTGTAGAGATCAAATAAAATGTATTTGAGAGACTCTGTAAATAGGAAGTTTTATAATAATGATATTTATTTGTTAAATGCTTATTTTAGAGAGAGAGACTGAGAGAACGTGAGTGGGGGAGGGACAGAGAGAGAAGGGGACAGAGGATCCAAGCTCTGTGCTGAGAGCACACAGCCCAGCATGGGGCTCAGACTCACACACCATAAGATCATGACCTGAGCTGAAGTCAGATGCTTAACTGACTAAGCTTCCTGCCCTTACTAATGATATTTATTAGTAATTGTTATTAACAGCTTTCTTTATTAGTAAGCTCATATTTTTCTGTCTTATAAATCTGTCTTTAAAACTTGTGGCTTTACTTCAGATGAAATTTGTTTGTGTATCTTAAATGTCTTAATAAATCCCTATCTGTACATGAAACATAAATCATAGTTGGCATTACATTTTGTATGTGTGTGTTCAAAGTGGATAATGAGTAATAATTAAATTGAGTAAGTTGTTCCTAATAGTGCAATGCCATCCCATAGTTTACGTGACTACCATTCATTTGCAAAGTTTATTTTCCTGTGTGATACTGTGTTCAATTCAAATTCATATTCTTGATGCTTGATGACATTAATTACTTGGTAATAAGAGGTATGCATCTAATGTCAATAATATAATGAGACTCCTTTTATAAGCCACCAAAAAAACATCTTATTTTTGCCTTTTATTTCTTTATATCACACTTCCCTCTGGATTTTCAGCCTTACATTTGTAGCTATTTAGTAGATCTTGTAGCCTGGATATCAGAAAACACCTTGCACTTAAAATTACTTACACTCTAGCTTGTCTTAAAGACATCACTCTCCATCCAGTTATCAAGGCTTGAAACCCGTATTCACTGTATTTATCCTTTGCCAAGTCTAGCCATTCCTGTTTTTTGAAATGTTACTGGAATACTTTGTCTTTGCACCCTCAGTGTTTTTGCCCTTTTTAAGGCCTTAGCCTGTGCACTTCACTCCTTGGTCTCCTCTACTCCAAGCTTTCACTCTTCATATTCGTCCTGTATTTTGTTACCTCTGTAAAAACAGATCTCTGTCGCAGCTCTTCCCTTGCTTAGAAGTCTTCAGTGACTTTCCCATTGCCTTCAAAATGATGTCCAACTCCCAAGTACAGCATAACAGTCTGTCCTCAAATGATCCTTCCTTACTTTTCCAACTTTATCTTCAGCTATTTCTCCAGTGCACCCTTTTCTATAGCCATATATCAGATTACCCTGGCATTCCCTGAATAAACTGTACTTTTGAGATGTCATGACTTTACTCTTACTGTTTTCTCTTCCTGAAATACTATTTTCCCTCACAGATTCTCTTTTACCCATACAAGAATTCACAGGCCTCGTAGATGATAGAAGCTTTTGGAGTTACAGAAAAGCATTTCAGTGTTCTCTGAAATACCTGGAATGCTCAGAGCATTTAGTTTCTTAAAAAGTATCTTTGCTTTTTTTATTAAACTAGAACCAGTAACAATGGACCTCAGTTTTCAGTGTTATTAGTCATTCAGTTTTAATATGAGATAGTGCCAGATTAGAGACTTAGATGGTGTATGTTTGTTAACACAGTCCTAAAAACCACAGTTTTGAAATATACATTGTATGTACATATGTATATATTTAAATTCCTTTCCTCATGTATGTTAGGTAATTTTATATATGCTAAATCAGCTATTAAATATATCAAGACCATGACTGAAAATGTAATTTAATATTATCATGTGTTGATACAGATAAGGCATATAATAAATTTAGTGATAGGGGATTGCATATTAACAGAAACCACATACCAAAAACACATATAATTCAATGATTAATTGGTGAAACGGGGTTTTATAGTGAAAACCCTGCCCTCTAGTGCTTGTGGAAAATAATGCAATTACTGTGCTTCTGGAATGTTAGAATAAGTTTATTCTCTGTGTCACCAGTAGAGTGAGAACTTGTACAGGGAAACAACTTTTCTCCTTTGAGAAAGTTTAAATCTTCAGACTCTATTTTCTTAGAAATCAGATTAATGTATTTCATTAATTTGCAATATCACACTTTTATACAAATATCTATCTTTGTAACAGGCTCTGTATTCCTTTATAACTTAAGCAATGATGTTAATATAAATATTTTTCCTGATTGTATGAAAGTACAAGTCCTTAGTTGAAAATTCAAAGACAAAGGCCCCCAGAGGCCCCGCCTCCTAATTCCATCACATTGGGGGCTAAAGTTTGTAACATAAATGGAGAAGAGAATGTGGATGGGGGTACAAACATAGTCCATAGCACATATAATTTAGAAATTTTCACTTTTACATAAGCACAAGACTTTAGGAAATAAAAGATAAAGAATTTTGCAAGGGATATTTTTAGACAGGTATTTAATAGACTTCAAAAGGGATATTTTAAAATAATGCCTTTATTTATTTTTTTAAGTTTATTTTCAGAGAGAGAGGGGGAGAGAGAATCCTAAGCAGGCTCGGAGCTGTGAGTGCAGAGCCTGATGCGAGGCTCAATCCCATGAACTGTGAGATCATGATCTAAGCCAAAATCAAGAATTGGATGCTTAACTGACTGAGCCACCCAGGCATCACTCAAAAGGCATATTTTGAGGGGTGCCTGGGTGGCTCAGTCCGTTGAGCACCCAACTTCAGCCCAGGTCATGATCTCACGGTTCGTGGGTTCAAGCCCCGCGTCAGGCTCTGTGCTGACAGCTCAGAGCCTGGAGCCTGCTTTGGATGCAGTGTCTCGCTCTCCCTCTGCCTCTTCCCCACTCATGCTCGCTCTCTCTGTCTCTCAAAAATGAATAAATGTTAAAAAAAATTTATTTTGAAGGCATATTTTGAAGAAAGATTGTTATACTGACTTTGCAAACTTTGCTGAGTTAAAAGGTATACTGCAATGTTACACACACAGAGTTGTTTATTAGAAAACAATCATTTCCTTTGTGTATTTGGATCAATTATACTTTTAAATTATTTTCCTACTTCTGAAAATATGTTACTATGTTAAATAATGAGGCAGTAAGTTTAGATTCTTTGAAGTATCTATATAGGCTTTCCCCACTTCTTGCTACTTTATAATTAATTTTTACTGTTCTATGCTACTTAATCAAAATCTCCAGTTCACTTCACATTAGTTTTCATCATTCATTCATTCAGTTTGCTCAGTGGTTTCCAACCAGGCAAATATGACAGTGTGTATGTAAACAGTATTTCATATGTGATTATCCAATTTAATTACAGTTTGTAGGAGTTAATGCATCTAGGTATGTGACCTACCCATGCAAAGATACTGCATTTATTTGAGTTCTCCTGATTGGAAAGGAAGTTAGATATGGATAGATGTGCCTTAAAGCTGCAATTTTCCTAACAGTGAATGAATGTTCTAGGATTGCTAGGGAAATAATAAAGATTATGAGGGAACCAAGTCCCTGCTAAGCCACCCTTACGTATTATCATTAGTTCAGGCACTTCATTTTTTAACAGATGAAGAAATTGAGGCCTGGGGAATTTAAGCAAGTTGCACAAAGTCAAATAATTTGCATGTAACATAGCTAACGCCTGACTCTATGTTTAGTGTTCTTTGCCATACTAGCTAAGCCCACCCACTTTGAATTATGAAATGAATCAAAAGGAGGTAGTTCACTAATTGAAACAGCTTCATCTTATTGGCAGTTGAAGCACTTATTGGCGCTTTTGCTTTGTGGCAGTTTTGCCCATGTGATACAGCCAAATCCAATCAAAACCTGTTCTTAACTTCTCACTGTCTTTGTTCTCCATTGTTTTTTCTTGAGTGACCAGTGTTCTCCACTTTAGACTACTCTGCACATTTCACATTACCTGTGCCCCATCTAGTGGTGCAATGATGTAGCTGCATCATTGGTTTATAGTTATTCAGCATGCTAAATATAAAAACCATTTAATTAATTGTTGGGGCACCTGGGTAGCTCAGTTGAGCATCAGACTTTGGCTCAGGTCATAATCTCGTGGTTCATGAGAGTTTGAGCCTCACATTGGGCTCTGGGATGACAGCTCAGAGCTAGGAGCCTGCATCGGATTCTATGTCTCCCTTTCTCTCTGCCCCTTTCCAGGTCACGCCCCGTGTGTGTGTGTGTGTGTGTGTGTGTGTGTGTGTGTGTGTGTGTCTCTCAAAAATAAATAAACATTAAAAGAAATTAAAAATAAAACATTTAATTATTAAAATGTCCCACCTAGGATAGAAATGTTACTATATAGTCTAGAAATAAATTTAGAGGAAAAATGATAATGTAAGTGATGGATTTAACAAACAACACAGTGTAGAAAGCTCATTGGTTTTGTAATTATGAAATAAAATATTTAATAACAGTAATATGAAAAATAGTGAAAAAAGTCATTAAATTTGTCCTACAGTAATTTAGTTAAGAGTCAGGGGTCAAGGCCAACATTCTTTTTTTTTTAAACTTTATTTATTTTAAGAGAGCCTGAGTGCTAGTGGGGGAGGGGCAGAGAGAGAGAGGGAGAGAGAATTCCAAGCCAGCTATGCACTATCAGCATGAAGCCCAGTGTGTGGCTTGAACCCATGAACTGCAAGATCATGACCTGAGCCAAAACCAAGAACCAGATGTTTAACCATCTGAACCACCCAGGTACCACTGAAAGGCCAACATTCTTTTTTTTTTTTTTTTTCAACGTGTATTTATTTATTTTGAGAGTGAGCACCTGTTGTGTAAGTAGGGGAGGGGCAGAGAAAGAGGGAGAGAGAGAATCCCAAGCAAGCCCTGCACTGTCAGCATGGAATGGGCCAACATTCTTAAGTTAAAAGTGTTATTTCATTGCAGTCAATAATGTTAATTAACAAAAATCTTATTGTTGGCATGAAAAAATGCACAGATAAAAATTAAAATTTAACAGCATGTGACTGTAACTTACAAGCCAACAAGTTAAACTTTGTAGGGATAGGATTATTATTTTGTGGTAGAAATACCCACAGAGACTTATTTTCAAGGAGAAAAAAAATCAATACGTATGTGTAAAGTTATTAAGGATGGGCTAACTGTGTTATAGAAATCAAATATTACTGGAAATTTCTAACCTCATGATGGTCAAAGGTAGTATGAAGTAAGATTTCTGGTGAATTGGCTAGCTGAGTCCAAAGTCTGGATTATTGAATCTCTTGTTGAGAACCTGCTTTTAAATAATTTTTCTTCTTGTTGAGAAATATTGTGTAAATAACATTTTATGCATTCACAATATTGTAGATTTTGGAGAAAGTATCAGTTCTTCATAAATCTATATCATCTTGAATCTTGTAAGTGAAGATGAGTCTTTGTGAGGATAGAATGAATTGGTTGTAATTATGGCTTATTTGATGTGGGGTTCATGGTCAAAAAGTAGGGACACTTTGAATTACTGGTATTATGTAATGATTTCTAAGAATGTGCCAGCAAAAAGAGTAGTGTCTTTTCACTAAAGCTGCTTTAAATATCATCTATAGAATTTGGCATTATTTCATAGTTAATATACAAACCAGGGACTATATGTTACCTTCTGGAACTGTTAGTCGTTTTTGTCAAGATGACTGTAAGTTATCCACCTTGTTACATCATTTTCTCATCACAAATGATACTTGGTAAATATCAAGATAGTTTGAAAAATCACATGCTTTAAATTTAATTAAAAATTAACATATTTGGGGGCACCTGAGTGGCTCAGTCTGTTAAGCATCTGACTTCGGCTCAGGTCATGATCTCACGGTTGGTGGGTTCGAGCCCCGCATCAGACTCTGCTGACAGCTGAGAGCCTGGAGCCTGCTTTGGATTCTGTGTCTCCCTCTCTTCCCGCCCCTCCCCTGCTCACACCCTATGTCTTCTTCTCTCTCTCAAAAATAAACATTAAAAAAATGTTTTAATTAATTGATTTCTACAAAGTCTTTTTTTTTTTTTAAAGTATATTAACTTACAGTGCTATTTGGAATCTGCAAAGTAAATTAGAAGTAAGAAAAAAAAAAAGGAACAGTTGGTTTTTGTTTGAATTGCTTTCTGATAAACTGTTTTTGGTCATTGTTTTACCAAAAGAACACATGATCTGTTACTTATTTTCTATGTATGGTGTCCTGGATATAACTAGATGCTGAAATACTTAAATTTTCATTATGTTTGTATATGAGTATGTGTTGTTGTAGATGTGAAGCAGACAATGAGTAAAATATTCCTCCAGGATTGACATTGCTGTATTATAATATTCTTTCTCTATTCAAAACTAGATTTATTTTTCTGTTATTAAAGAGTTTTCTCTAACTTCTTGTTCTTCTTGTACTTGGGGGCTTTAATTCTTGGGGGTTAAGATATGGACAAATAGAACAGTAAAAATCATAATAGAAATGAGATTATGAGTCTTGGGCAGTAGTAGAAGTCTTAGAGGTAAAGAAAAGTGGGTGATTTAGTATTTAAATTAGAAGTTCCTTTTCCAACCACACTTAATTGAGTACAGTAAGTTGACTCTACTCTTCTTTCATACAGATTTTGGAGAGCTTGCTTCTTTGTTGAGTCAGATTCTTTATTGCCTCGGACTAATGAAACATGTCAGATGGCTAATTGCAATAGGAGAGAAAAGCTAGTGACAAAAGAGATAGATCAAGAACTTGGCCTTGATATTTGAATATTATTAAGTTTCATTATCTAGGCACTATTTGGAGTCATCCCTATGATCACTATTAATGAATATATTGATGGTCCTGCACTGTGGCTTCTTGAGGTGAAGAGTTAAAGTCATGCGTGTCTTATAAAATATATTCCATTACTGTTTTGAATGGATACTTAAATAGACGTAACAAAGTCCATAAGAAATCATATTAACTATTGGTTTCCTTGTAATATAGCAATGAGTATTTGCTTTGTACACGTTTGCTATGGGTTTTGCTTATGGTAATTTACAATGTTTTATGTATGGGCTACTGAAAAGGCAGTATCCATATGCATAGAACATCGCTGATGAGAATTACCTAATACTTGCCAGTTTTGTTCTTGGAACTTTTTATGTGTCAACAGTCTTTGTAAATTATAAGAGGCAGCCTGGTATATGAAAGGGCTTACTGGCAGGAGAACTTTTGAGCAAGTCAGTCAGTGTCTCTAAGCCTTAATTTCCTCCTCTCTAAAATGAGATAAAAACAATCATATCTGTCCTCATAGGCAATGAATGTAAGTTTACTGATTAAAGCAACAGATACATTAGGTGAAAAAGCAGTCATGGTGCCAGAGTATTTCTTTTCTTAATTGAGATCCTTCAAGCTGAATGTGGACTTGGCCTGCTACTGGCTGCCAATTATATTGTTTTTGGTAATTTTTATTTATTTTGAGATTTTATCCCTTCCATTCTTTTCTTCCCTTTTTATTCTTTTGATATAGGTACTCTTTCTTTCATGAAATAATGCTGATATTAGATGGTAATGGTTTTCTTTTTTTTCCTTACGTTTATTTTTGAGAGAGAGAGCACGTGTACAGAGCGGGAGAAGGGCAGAGAGTGAGGGGGACAGAAGATCTGAACTGGGCTCTTTTCTGACAGCAGAAAGCCTGATGTGGGGCTCAAACTCACAAACTGTGAGATCATGACCTGAGCCAAAGTCGGACTCTCAACCAACTGAGCCACCCAGGTGGCCCTAGATGGTAATGGTTTTCAGACACAGTTCTTGGCAAAATAAATTGGCAAAACATGGTGTCATTTACTTCCTTTTTTCAAAAAAAAATTTTGAAACTGACTCATGAGTCTAAAAGCTTGGGAATCCGTTATTCTTTATCTTTTGTACTATTTTCCCAGCTTTTTATGGAATATAGACTTTGTTTAATCAAGATAGTGCTTAGCACAGATGGATGTTTGAGGGCATTTTTCTACCTCAACACACTGGTAAATAAAGTTAAAATGTCTGACATTCAATTTGCAGCCAGGTAGACTGCTATATATGTATATAAGTAAAATAAACTGTCGCTTAATATGTACTTCATCCAACCAGATAATACTTGTATTTCCCTTAGACTGATTTTCAAGGAATTGTAGTACAATTAGAGATTTTAAAATGTATATATATGAAATTTCATTTTAAAGAACTTTTCTCATCTTTAGGATCTTTCAGTGCTCATAGGTCATTACATTGGTTATTATTGCACTGGCAAAGCATAGGATTGGGACTCAACTAAAATTTCCAGTTGGTAAAATTCTAGATAAAAGACTTTACTGTATATATGGAGGCATATTTACTGCAGAATGGAGATCCAGAAGGAATTAAAGACCTCAGGCAGACCATCCTTATGCTATAGAAGTGGAAGTAGGACCATAGAAGTTGGCAGTATGGCTAGGAAACTAAAATGCTAAGGAGAATAAAGTCTTTTTAAAAATGAAGAAACCCTAGGGGCACCTGGGTGACTCAGTCTGTTAAGCATCTGACTTTGGCTTAGGTCATGATCTCATGGTTTATGTGTTCAAGCCCTGCATCGGGCTCTGTCCTGACAGCTCAGAGCCTGGAGCCTGCTTTGGATTCTGTATCTCCCTCTCTCTGCCCCTTCCCCACGTTCTCTCTCTCTCTCTCTCAAAAATAAATAAACATGAAAAAAATATTTAAAAATTAAAAAAAAATGAGGAAACCCTTAAAGTTGAAATTCTAAATTCTCTTATAACATAGTTTACTAATGTGTAGATTGATAAATGAGCAAATTTTTCCTTTAAGATGGTAGATACTTTATTAACTGATATTTATAATGCAAAACATTAGATTAATTACAAGGGTAATGGGGCAATGGAGCAAATGCTCAAAATGTGCACCATCAGCTCCTATGTATTTTTAAGAATGATACGTTACAGTTCAACATTAAGTATTTCCTCATTTTTTAACATCTTTTAAGTGTTTATCCAGATAATTGTTACCTTAGAATTATCATGAAATCTTGAAGTACATACACAGTCATGTTTCTAATGACTTTATATTTTATTTTATTATTTTTTTTAATGTTTATTTATTTATTTTGAGGGAGAGAGAATCCCAAGCAGGCTCAGCATCAGAGCAGAGCCTGATGTGGGGCTCAATATCGTGAACCATGATATCATGACCTGAGCTGAAATTGAGAGTTGGATGCTTAACAGACTGAGCCACCCAGGTCTCCCTAATGACTTTATATTTTAAAAGCATTTTGTATTTTTCAGTAATTTAGAAAATTATTGGGACAGTGATTGTATCTTAAAATTTCTCCTTACTGATTTTTTATTGTGATTATAGAATTCTTAAAAACTCATCATAAAACACAGAATTATATAATTTTGAAGGTAAAAGGCTTTCAGAGTCTGATTTTAAATAACCCTGAAATATAACTAGTGTTAACAGGCTAGTTTACCTCCATATTTAAAAACAAAAATCTATACACATGCAAGTATTTTCTTTTTTTACAAAACCATAATCATACAGCACATGTTATTGTTTTTGTTTAATTTTTTTAACGTTTATTCATTTTTTTTAAACTGAGTTGAATCCTCAGCAGCTTTTTGTTTTTTTGTTTTGTTTTTTTAAGTTTATTTATTTTTGAGACAGAGAGAGACAGAGCGTGAATTGGGGAGGGGCAGAGAGAGAGGGAGGCACAGAATCTGAAGCAGGCTCCAGGCTCTGAACTGGCAGCACAGAGCTCGATGCGGGGCTCAAACTCACGGAGTGAGAGATCATGACCTGAGCTGAAGGCGGACACTTAACCGACTGAGCCACCCAGGCGCCCCTAGCACATGTTGTTTTTATAATTATTTCTGTATTAGTAAAATCTTGTGACTATATACGAATGTGAGTATGTGTGTATATGGTTTATATTTGTGTATGCATTTGAAATATATCACTCTACCCAGATATAACTATACCTTAAAATCTGGTAAACTAATAAGATAGTTTTAATTTGTTGGGATGAGCACTTGGGTGTTGTTATGGAAACCAATTTGACAATAAATTATATTTTTAAAAAAAGTTTTAATTTTATTCTTTGATGCTTCATTCCAAAAATATTTTGCCATCTTTTTATACTAATAGGTTATTTTGAATGTATGTATGTGTACACACTTATACACCCAGTGTGTAGCCACTATGCTAGCAAGGTAAATATATAATAGGAAGAGAGAAATAGAGAAATTTTTCTTCCCATGTAGTCTTTTGCTTGATTTCTTGAGTTCCCTGTCATATAATATTTTAAAGAAGTCATAAAATCTATTTAGAACATGATACCATAAACAAGTTTTATAATTATTCGTTCAACTTATTTCTTTAAAATTACAATAAATTTGAACTTTTGGTATAGAAAGTAATCGGGATAGACTTCTGAAGTGATGGTCTGGTTAGAAATCTCCTTGCTAATTTATAGATTTCCAAATAGAGACCATCAGTATTTACTTTGAAGCTTTTAGAATCACCAGAAGATCTCGCTGAAAATCGAGATTTTGATTCATTATGTCTGGGGTGGGATCTGAAATTCTGAGTTTCTAAGAAATTCACAGGCATTGCTTATATATTGCTGGTCTGTGGACTACACTTTGAATATGGACTAGACTTTTAAGACAAGTCAGCGCACTTTCTGTCGGGCCATTTTTAGCTTTGTGGATCATATGGTCTGAAATTAGGTAGTGCTTACAAAAGATTATTAATTTGGGCATAAAAATATATATATTAGGTGGGGTAGGCTTTGTGTATTCACATAGTTCCATTCTAATTGGTTAGTTTAATAGCCTTAAGGATATGACACCCATTTCTAAAAATTAGATCTCAATTTTGGAACACAAAGAACTACTTCATACCTAATTGATAAACTTATTAACTCTTACTGTACATCTGAGTTTTAATGAATGAATAATGACACTAAAGTAGCAATGAAAGTTCAACTAAAGGCTACCTATTTGAATAAGCAGGAAAGTTTACCATGAGGTTATTTAAAATTATTAAAAAAATAAATAAAATGACTGTAAAGCCCATTGTGTTTATTTCACTTCTCCTTTTATATCGTGAATCCAAAGTGACTTCCTTGCCAAGCCTGGGAAATGTGTTTCGGGGTTAAGAATGGAGTAGGAGACATAATTTAGTGGCAAGGAAAATAATTTTAATTCAAACTTTAAAATAGGAACCCCAAAGTAAATAAATAAGATTTTGTATTTTCAGTTGTTATGAACGGTAGGAAAAACTAGCTTCCTTTTACCAGGTCATTTATAAAGGAAAAAGTTTTAAGTGCCTGTTCTAGAAAATTGCAAAGTTGTAGAGGTCAAAAGAAAGCTCAAGTAGGAGAGAGAGCCCGGAGCAAAGCTAGTGAAATGTTAAAATAGCAGAAGACCTCAAATTCATTCTAAAATAGGCCAAGGCCTGTGGTGTTCCATATGAAGAGGATAATGAGGCATAGTTGAGTCATCCAAACTAAGATCTGAGTAACTAGAGTTAACAGCCCTCATAGTCTGAACTAGAATCCCAGCTAGAACTATCTATCCATCCATCCATACATCCATTTTCTACCCCCCACCCCTGCCGTGGTTATTCCAAATCTGTATCACATCACACTCTTCAGTGGATTCCATGTCAAGTCACCAAAAGTTCATTATGAGTGAGCTTCCTGCTTCTTTCATTCCCCTCTCATGATTACAAACTTACTTTACATACATCACTATTATCCCACCCATTCTCAGCAAATGGAGTGTTCTTCCTCCTGCCCAAACTTAATTTTACTTCCTTTCTCTAGATCTCATGCCCTGTCCACCCCTGCATGTCCATTTTTCATATACTTCAGCCTTTCTCTTGTATCTAATCTTCTTAGAGTATTTCTAAAACATTCAAGTTTCTCCTATGTTAGAGAAAAAAAAAAATCCTCATGTCCAGTTTTCTTCTCCACATCAAGGCGTCTTGGGAAACTAGAGAAGAGGTAAGCCCTATATCCGCAGTGACTGCAGTTGCTACCACAGGTGTCTTGTAGGCACCCCTATCCTAAATTTTTTTCTCCTTGAATTGACTGCAGTCCTCCTGATTATAAACTTAAATGTTCATTTTTCAATCCATTATTTGAAATGGCTTATGATTGCTCTTCAGAATGCTTTTCTTTGTTAATTTCTGTGACACCACTACCTCCTATTTTTCTTTCCAGCTTTCTGATCACTGCTACTTACTTGTGGAATCACTTTTTTTTCAGCTACTACTAATTGGCTGAAGACTTCCTAGTCTATCTGGCCCATCTTGAGCCTCTTTTCCTGGGAAACCTCCCCTTTGGTTTTTATTTGTATTTCCTATTGCTTGCTGGGAATTTTTACCTCAGTGTCCTGCAGGTGTTTTCACTACAGTGTATCTAAAATTGCCTTCATTATTTTCCACTGCCCACCATCCTGTTTCTTTTCTTGGGTTCCATATCATGGTGAATATTTTATCTAGCCAGTAACTCAAGTGAGAAATCTGGCATTGCCTTCAGCTCTTCCTTCTCTTAGTAACTCCCACCAGTTAAGGGCACAAAATAAAGGCTGGCATTTATTGTGTGTGTGCTCAATAAATGCTAGGCACTGCAACAAGTATTATTAATAGTATCCCAGTCTTCACAGAAACACTAAGGAGAGGAACTGTTATTCTCATTTTCAAGATGAAGAATTAGATTTTCAGGTAGGTTAAAGTAGTTTTATAAAGTAGTAGGGCCATGGTTAAATTCCACTTGAAAGAGAGTTGACTTTCCAGGTCCTTCAGCCTAACCATACCAAACCATTAACCATCTCCTGCACTGTCCATTGTCTCTTGTTTCGATATATGTTGCTATTTCTTTAGACTTCTTAACCTCCTTGGGGTGCCTGGGTGGCTCAGTGGGTTATGCATCCGATTCTTGATTTCAGCTCAGGTCATGATCTCATAGTTTGTGGGATCGAGCCCTGTGCATTGGGCTCTACACTGACAGCTCAGAGCTTGCTTGATTTTCTCTCTCCTCTGCCTCTCCTCCCAGCTCATGCATGCACTCTTTCTCTCTCTCAAAATAAATAAACCTTTTTTTTTAAAAAAGAACTCTTAATTTCCTCATACTCAGTTTTAGATCAGGCATTAACCCTTCTTGAAAATCTCTCCCCTGTTACAACCTGATGGTTCCTTTCTGTTCAGTAATGTCTGTAAAACTTTTAACACTGAGGACACTGTGTCATTAGGCTCTGGCGTTTGAGGGCAATACTGAGGGAAGTACTGATTCTTGCTAGTTTCTCTATCTCCCATATGTCACACCTGATACACATAATTCATTATGTAATTTTTGTTGAAGTAAAAGAATAGAGAATTGAGAAAATTATAAAATAAAAAACTTTAGAGTATAAAGTAAGGGGTGAATGTATGTTGTGTTTTCCTTAATGAGAGCATTTGCTAAGGGAAGGAAGCGGTCTTTTTGAAATTCTAACACTTATGTCCTAAATACCATTGGTAAAGTTAGTTGGAATACACACAGTTTTATTCTCCAGCAATTTCTAATAAGTAATTCCTAGGACAAAGAGTACAAAAGAAGTTGTATCATTTTGTGTTTCTGAAAGAAACATAAAAGGAAATGCTTTGCAAGTAATTGAAATGTTGGTTGCTTAGTTTCTTTCAGATTTTGGGTTTGGCTAAGAACTTTTGATTCCAGATAAAGAACTGACAGTTATTCCAACCAAAGCTCACGTAGCTTAAAATTCTTCGGGAATTGGAGATTTCTTTTCTAGGAATAGAATGAAAATTAAAAGGCTCAGATATGTGAAAGGGGAATAGATTAGTACCAGCTAGCTCATCCTGTCTCCAACTGAGCCAGACACAGAAATAAAATAGCCAGTTGGTTCTTTTTTTTTTTTCTCAGTTTATTTATTTATTTTGAGAGAGAAAGAGAATCCCAAGCGATCTCTGCACTGTCAGTATGGAACCCGACCCTGAAGCTTGAACTCACAAATCGAGAGATCATGACCTGAGCCAAAATTAGGTGTTGGGCACTTATCCGACTGAGCCGCTCACATGCCCTCAGTTGGTTCTTATTGTAGACCCTTGATATAACTTCGTATTCTGGCAAGCACAGAGAGCTTTCTGCTTAGATCAAAATCAGTCAGCAATGAAGTTACTGTTTCATATGGGAGGAGTTGTGTCATAAAAGTGTGTCTTTAAAAAAAATTCTTTTGATCTTTATTTTTGAGAGAGAGAAAGAGTGCAAGTGGGGGAGGAACAGAGAGAGAGGGAGACACAGAATCTGAAGCAGGCTCCAAGTTTTGAGCTGTCAGCACAGAGCCTGAGGCAGGGTTTGAACTCACTAACTGTGAGTTCATGACCAGAGCTGAAGTTGAATACTTAACCGACTGAGTCACCCAGGCGCCCCCGTAGAAGTGTTTCTTAAATGTGGAAATATATATGAGGGAAAATAAATACTGGAATTTATGATATAGGATGTGATATGATACAGGCGTGAAGACTTCAAGAGAGAGTAGTCTGGTGTGTAGTACAGAGATTTAGTTCAGAGTCAACCAACACTGGAGTAAAAACAATCAACAACATAAAACAAGAAAAAAGACCTGCTTGGAGCACCTGGGTGGCTCAGTTGGTCAAGTGTCCAACGATCTCACGGTTCGTGAATTTGAGCCCTGGATCAGGCTCTGTGCTGACAGCTTGCAGCCTGGAGCCTGCTTCAGATTCTGTGTCTCCCTCTTTCTCTACCCCTACCCAGCTTGCTCGCTCGCTCTCTCAAAAATAAATAAATAAATAAAAATTAAAAAATAAAATAGACCTACTTTGAATCTGTTGGTCTCTTAAATGAACAAAGGCAATTTATTTGAAATTTTGGCAATGGCTTATTCAGTACCTGAATTTGTGGTTTCCTTTAATTGCTAGAATCATTGAGTTCATTTGAATCTTAAGTTTTATATGTATTCCATTCCTATAAAATGTAAATAATTAAAATATAATTCTTATATACTTTATTCATTTTATAAGTTACTATTAAATGCCAATATAAATATACTGCTAGAAAGTACATTTCCAGACTACAAAATCTGGATATAAATATTGGAAGTCTAAGTTCTCTAGTGAATTATAAAGGAAAGTGATTATGAATTTGTAGGAAGAGGATAATACCAAACAGAAATGCACATATACATATACAAGCCCATAATTCTTCAGGTTCTTTCTTATCTACCTCCTGGTTCTGTTTGTATAATCTTATTTTTTGTTTCTTTGTTTTGGCTTTGGGATGAGTCTAGTTGTAGGTGTTTTGCTTAAAAGAAGAGAGAATGAAATGGAATGTAAAGAATTTTTTAAAATCTCATCTGCAGCTAGCTTTCTTTACTCTATAGTGGCTAACATTTATTGATTATTTGCTATGTGCCAGACAACTGATTCTTAGCTGTATAAGGGAAGATTCTATTTTTGTTTCCATTTTGGAGAATTGAGTGTTAGGTCAATTTTTCTACCTTCATACCTCTTCTAAATGACCCAGCTGGCATTCAAATGCATCTAAGTACAGAGCTCCAATGCTTAAACACTAACAGGAACCAAGTAAGTACGTTGTTGCAGGATTCTTTATTATTGGAGAGGAATTCTTTAGAACCAGAACCAAATAGTATCTTTTTTATAGTTAATCTTTTAGGATATGGAAATAGTTCCATTATAATGAACTTACCTTTGTAACCATATTTTTCTAATATCTTTTATTATTACTGAATAATATTTCTCATTTCCATTTTGATTTTAGAAATTTGTTGCAGTAGAACTTTATCCCAACACAATACACATTTAGTAACTCTTTTTTTTTTTTTTAATTTACATCCAAGTTAGTTAGCATATAGTGCAACAGTGATTTCAGGAGTAGATTCTTTAATGCCCTTTACCCATTTAGCCCATCCCCACTCCCACAACCCCTCCAGTAACCCTCTATTTGTTCTCCATATTTAAGAGTCTCTTACATTTTGTCTCCCTCCCTATTTTTATATTATTTTTTCTTCCCTTCCCTTGTGTTCATCTGTTCTGTGTCCTCATATGAATGAAGTCATATGATTTTGGTCTTTCTCTGACTAATTTCGCTTAGCATAATACCCTCTAGTTCCATCCACGTAGTTGCAAATGGAAGATTTCATTCTTTTTTGGTTGTCGAGTAATATTCCATTTTGTGTGTGTGTGTGTGTGTGTGTGTGTGTGTGTGTGTGTGTGTGTGTGTGTGTGTGTGTATACCACATCTTCTTTATCCATTCATCTGTTGATAGACATTTGGGCTCTTTCCATGCTTTGGCTATTGTTGATAGTGCTGCTATAAACATTGGGGTTTAACAGCACACCTGAATCCCTTGGATAAATACCTAGTAGTGCAATTGATGGGTTGTAGGGTAGTTCTATTTTTAGTTTTTTGAGGAACCTCCATACTGTTTTCCAGAGTGGCTGCACCAGCTTGCATTCCCACCAAGAATGCAAAAGAGATCCTCTTTCTCCGCATTCTCGCCAACATCTGTTGTTGCCTGAGTTGTTAATATTAGTCATTCTCACAGGTGTGAGGTGGTATTTCATTGTGGTTATGATTTGTATTTCTCTGACGATGAGTGAGGTTGGGTATTTTTTCATGTGTCAGTTGGCTGTCTGGATGTCTTCTTTGGAGAAGTGTCTATTCATATGTTTTTCCCATTTCTTCACTGTATTATTTGTTTTTGGGATGTTGAGTTTGATAAGTTCTTTATAGATTTTGGATACTAACCCTTTATGGATATGTTGCTTGCAAATATCTTCTCTCATTCTGTTGGTTGCCTTTTAGCACATGTAGTAATTCTAACATTTCCTGTAAGAAACATTCTGGTTTTGTCAATAAGTTCTATTTTCTACATATTTTTAAATTTTAAAATTATTTTGAATTCTTATGTTAGAGATGTCATCTGTTAATTTTCATTATATTTTGGGTCTCCTTGATTGACTCTTTGGAATTAAAATATTTATGTAGTTCTACTCCCTACATCATTGTTTTAGTTGAAGTACAGGTAATGTTGATCACTAACCTATTTTAATAGGTAGAAAAAAAACCTATGTAATCTTTCAAGTATTTTTACCTTGTCCCTGCTACTTTTAATAGTTACAGAAATTTAGAACTGGAAGGGACCTTAAGTTAATCTGGTCCAGCCCTTCACCTGATAAATAGGAAATCTTAAGTGTGAGTTCACTTCTCCTGGTTCTGTCCTTTGTCCTTTACAGTGGTACCTCTTTTGTCTGTTGGTCCATTGCCACACTAAAAGCTTGGGTCAAAATTTACATTGTTAAGATAACTTGACCTTGTTAACTGTATTGTTTGCTCTACTCAGATATTTTATATACAGTTGACACAAAAGCATTTTCAACAAGAGGGTATTTTAGGAAAATTAATCTGGTATAGTATGTTCAGGTATATAAGAGAATATGAGTAGCTTGGAAGGAATTTCACCTTGAATTCATTTTCACATTCATAATTGAAATAATAATTGTAGCAGATCTCTAAAAAGCAGTCCTGTCGTTTTCAAAAGTTCTTTCAGCCTATCACAGAGACCTCGTGAATACTGAAATAAAATGGAAGGTTTTCAGAGTTAGACATTTCCATTATGTCGTACTGTGAGACAATAGGATTTGTTTTCTGTGTGTGTAGTGTGGGTGTATGTGTGTTTTCCACCTATTCAGTAGTATCGTCCAAATTAGAAATCCATATGGCATGACAAAATCAAATCAGCTTGACACCCACTTTTATGGGTTTGACAGTATTAATATTAACTAATGCTGACGTTTTACTTATTCTGGATAGAAACTTTTTTATTTTATATCTGATCAAGTTTCCCGTAATATACTTTATTATATAGGATTTTAAAACCATAGTTATTATGCCTTATTGTTCTAAAATACACAATAGAGGAAAGGGCTACCCCTTCCTAAAAATTTTTTTAATTTTTAAGTAATCTCTACACCCAGTGTGGGGCTCGAACTCACATCCCTGAGATCAAGAGTCACCTATTCCAGCTACTGGGTCAGCTGGGTGCCCCCGGAAAGTGCTACCCTTCATCAGGCTTATCATTCTTCTGAAATGTGATCTTTTTCTTTTCCTTACCTTTCTCTTCATGAAATCATAGAAGAACTAATGAGCAAAAATTGTATATACTCTACCCAACCTTCTCAAGGCCCCCGCCCCCACCCCTATGTTTTATTACTATTTGCCTACCAGTGTGTGATTGCTTCAGATTATGAAAATAAAAGGTCATGAATGACTTAGAACAGTAAAAAACATTTTGGGATCCTTAGTAGACTTCATGATAAAACTGAATGAAACAGCACATAATAGATGCTTTGGACCAGTAGGGTTTTTATTTTTATTCTGCTCAAGACCAGTAAGTGCCTTGTCTTACATATCCAGGCAAATTAAAATTAAGAATTTGTCATAGACTTCAAGTACTGCTTGAAGCCTATACTCACACTGAGCCTCACACTGAGAGTGAGCCTATCGAGAACCTACAAACACTGGAATTGCAGGCATTTCCCCCTTTTAATCGAAAAACATGACATTAGTCTTATTATTTTTTTCTTAATATTCAGAAAACTTGTGGGAATTACACAATAAGACCAAAGAACTGAAAGGAAACTGCCTAAAATCACCAATTCTTTTTATTCCATGTAAATGTAAATATAATGACAGCTCTTTTAAAGTGATAATAAACTGAGTCTTGATTTCTCTACACTGGTAAATGAAAATCCATGATTAGGAATAAGCAAGAAGGAACTTGAAATAATTGTCAGTTTTGTTCCATCTAAGTTCTTAAAAATGCCTATTGGCAAAATGTGAAATCTCCATGCATATATTTAGTCACCTCTTCCCCCAGCCCCTGTATACTTACTCTTACAAACAGATCTGGTTTGGGATGCTGAAGTCTTTTCCGGTGTCTTTTTATTTCTGATTCTGTTTCCTTCTTTTTTTAAACTACTTTGTTTTTATGTTACAACTTTTCTGATTTCTCGGAATTTTTCTTTGCTCCTTTTGCACCTTTACTGTGTCAGGTGAGCTTAGTATCAAAGTGTCAGTTTCCCACCAAAGTAATTTCGTTGAGCTACTACTGAGATTGCATTGAATTCATGGTTTCTTTTCAAAGTAATTGATATCTTTACAGTATTGAGTATTCCTAGATTATGGTAGATATTTCTCTTCACTCAGATACTCTTTTAATGTCTTTGAATAAAGTTTTATTTTTTTTTAAATTTTTTAATGTTTATTTTTGAAAGACAGAGGGAGAGCATGAGCAAGGGGGGGGGGGGGGCTGTAGAGAAAGAGAGGGAGACACAGAATCCAAAGCATGCTCCAGGCTCTGAGCTGTCAGCACAGAGACTGACATGGGGCTTGAACTCACGAACTGTGAGATCATGACCTGAGCAGAAGTCGGATGCTTAACCAACTGAGCCACCCTAGCGCCCCATAAAGTTTTATTTTTAATTGCAGTGTGATTCACATAACATAAAACTCACCATTTTAAAGTGTGTAACTCAGTGATGTTTAGTATATTCTCTATCTTATACAATCATTATCACTCTCCAATTCCAGAATATTTCCGTCACTCCAAAATGAAAACCCCATACTTATGATCAGTTACTCTTCTATTATCCCCTCCTCCAGACCCTGGAAACTCCTAGGCTAGTTTTTGTTTGTAGATTTGTCTACATGGGCATTTCATGTGAATAGAATCATACAAGTCCTAGAATGTGGTCTTTAATGTCTGACTTCTTTTACTTAGCATACTGGTTTTAAAGTTCATCCATGCTATAGCATGTATCAGTACTTTCCTTTTTATGGCTGTATTATATTCCATTGTATGAATATGCCACATTTTGTTTATCAGTTGATGGACATTTTCTTAGCTTCTACTTTTTAGCTCTTATGAATAATGCTTCTGTGAACTTTCAGGTGCAAGTTTTTGTGTAAAAACATGTTTTCAGTTCTTGAGTATACACCTGGAATGGAATTGCTGGATCATATAGTAACTCAACTCTTTGAAGAACTATCAAACTCTTGTATAGTAGCTATATCATTTTATGTTTGTACCAGCAATGAGTCAAATTTCTGACTTCTCCATCCTCACCAATACTTGTTGTTTTCTTTCTGTTCTTTTTTTGTGTTATAGCCATCTTTGTGGGTATGAAGTATTCACTCATTGTGGTTTTGATTTGCATTTCTATAGTGAGTAATGATGTCTAGCATCCTTTCATGTGCTTGTTGGCCAATGTATATCTTCTTTGCAGAACTGTCTATTCAAATGCTTTGCCCTTTTTAAAATTGGAGTATTTGCCCTTTTTTTTTTTGAGTCCTAAGAATTTATTTATATCTTAGATAGTAGATCCTTAGTAGGTATATGATTTGCAAGGGGCACCTGGGTGGATTAGTTGGTTAAGCATCCGACTCTTGATTTTGGCTCAGGTCACGATCTCATGGTCATGAGATTGAGCCCCACATTGGGCTCCACGCTGGGCATGGAACCTGCCTGAGATTTCCTCTCCCTTTCCCTCTCCCTCCCTTCAGCCCCTCCCCTGCTTGCTTGCTCTCTTTCTCTCAAAAAACAAAACATGATTTGAAAATATTTTCTTCTTTTCCTTGGATTGTCTTTTCACTTTCTTGATAGTGTCCTTTGAAGCAGAGAAGGTTTTAATATGATGAAGTTCAGTTTATTTTTTCTTGAGTTTCTTATCTAAGAAACCATTGCATAATTCAAGGTTGAAAAAATTTATACCTTTCCTTCCTCTTAAGAGTTTTAATTATTTCATGTAGATCTGGTCCATTTTGAGGTAATTTTTGTATAATGTATGAGTTAAAGGATCAAATTCATTCTTTTGCATCCATTTGTCCCAGCACCATTTGTTGAAAAGACTATTCTTTCCCTCTTAAGTGGTCTTGATACCCTTGTTGAAATTTAACTGTCTATAGATCTATGGTTTATTTCTGGACTGTTAATTCTATTCCATTTGTCTATATGTTTATCCTTATGCCAGTATCATGCCATTTGATTACTGTAACAAGTTTTGAAATTGGGAAGTGTGAGTTCTCCAGCATTGTTCTTTTTCAGTATTGTTTTGACAATTTGGGGTCTCTTATTGCCATACAAATTTTGGGATCAACTTGTTCCGTATCTGCAGAAAAAGGCAGTTGGAAAGGAAAATTGAGGAATTGCATTGACCTTATAGATCAATTTAGGGAGTATTGCCATTTTCAAAATGTTGTTTTCAATTCCATGAACACGGGATGTCTTTTATTTATTTAGATCTTCTTAAGTAAAGTTTTATTTTTATCTTCATATGAGTCTTGCACATTATTGTTAGTTGTGCTTCTGAGTTTTTGTAGTCTTCAATATAAGGATATTTTAGCATTAAATATTTTTTTGGCTTTGTAAGTTTTTATTTTAATTCCAGTTAGTTTAACATACAGTGTTATATTAGTTTTAGGTGTATAGCATATTTTTTTTTAGTTCACCAATCCTGCTATATAGGAAAGTTGTTGATTTCATCAGGGATAAACAAACAGACCCAAAGAATAGAACAGAAAGCTTAAAAACACCCACACATAGATGCTTATGTGACTTAGGACAAAGGTACCATGGGAATTTAATGAGGGGGGGAAAAGATGGTCTTTTCAATAAATTGTGCTGAAACAATTGGACTTCCAAAAGGTGTAACATGAGCATTCACCACTACCTTATACCACATAAAAAATTAATTTGAGTTGAATTATAGACCAAAATGTCAAAGGAGAACAATACAACTTTCCTAAAAATGGATTATTTTCATAACCGTAGTCAAAGATTTATTGAAAAGGCCACAAAAAATACTAGTCATTTAAAAAAAAAAAACTGTATTTAAATTAAGAACTTGTTCATCAGTGGATCTTGTTAAAGAGTGAAAGGACAAGCCATAAATACGAGAAGATATTTATGACACATATTGTTGACCAAGGACTCTATAAACCAATAGAAAAATGAGCAAAAAGATAAACAGGAACTTCAAAAAAGAGGATATTTGAATGAGCAGTAAGTATGTTTGTCACCAGAAAAATAAATATTCAAACCTCAACAACATAATCTGTAGACCCACTAAAGTGTAAAACACTGATGATGCTAAATGTTGGTGGCAGCGTGGAGCTACTGAAACTCTCAGATATTGCTGGTAGAAGTGTACAGTAGTCATCTACTTTGAGAAAATGTTTGATGTTTTTACTAAAGCCAAATTTACATCTCCCTTATAACCTAGCAATTCCATTCCTAGGATATATACCCATGAGAAATGAGTGCAGATGTCTCACACCCACCAGAGATGTGTAGCATCATGTTCATAGTATCCCTATGTATAGAAGCCTCATATTGGAAACAATCCAAATGCTCTGTAGTAGAACGGATACATTTTGTTATTTTTATACAGCAGGGTACTAAACTGCAGTACAAAAGAACACATGCTAATGCTACATACAACAACATGGATGAATCTCACAGACACAATATTGAGGGAAAGAATCCAGACACAGAAGAAGACATACTATATGAGGGCATGTAAGATGAACAGGTGAAACCAGGCATCGTGGTAACAAATGGTTATAGCGGTTATCTCAGGATTTGGGGGAAGGAAGAGGAACAAAGAAGCTTTCTGTGGTACTGGAAACGTTTTGTATTTGATCTGGGTGGTTGGTACATGAAGGTGTAACATGATATTCATTGATCTGTATTCATGTCAGGCATTTGCACTTCACTGTGTGTGTGTATACTTTAATTTTAAAAGTAACATGCATATATAGAGAGAGATTGAATAAAATAGGCACCATACTTAGGCCCAATTTTGCAATTCAAAACTTGCCCTTTACAAGAGATGAAGGATGTTGACAAAGGGCAACCAAGATACCGTCAGTTTTTTACAGGACTTCACAAGTAAGTCATAGGAGAGGAAACCTGCGGGCAGGGGTTGTCTTTCTTTCCGGAGAGAAGAAAATCATGGTGAGTATTTTGGAAAGGAGTTTTAAAGCAAGTGATTACTCAAAGATTTTAAGTCTATTGCCTAGCAGTACATGCGTGACAATTGCTACTACGTTTCTAGTGGGAAGGGATATGGTGCGTTTGAGATGGTAGAAAGAGAATCTGCTCTGGAGCATTTCTTCATTGCCATTAAAATTCCTTGCTTTGCCTGTTCTGTAAAGGTCACTGAACATTCGAGCATGTATAGCTCAGTAAAATTCATTTATACCAACATTGTAAGTTTTTATAATTTTCTAAAGTTTGGTAAACTACTTCAAAGGTTTTCCTATTTTTATGGGAGTGCAGGGTCAAAAACTAGTGAAAGAGAACAATTAACTCCTGAAATTCTGTTCCATGATTAACTTCATTTTGTTAGTATGAATTTAAATGTTCATGGGTCATTAATATTCTTTAAATAATGAATGACAATGCTGATAGTTTAATTTTATGATTAGCTTTCTGTTCACTAATCAGTATGTATTTGAAGGAATATTTTTTAGAAGTAAAGCATCTAGAATATCTATTTCATTTTACCATGTAGTAGGTTAGTGCAGCTAAGTAGATTAACCCTTAATGTCCATGAGAAGTATCTTAAACTAGTTCCAAGGTGAGTAAGTTGAGTGGAAAGTGTAATGATAATAACAACAGCTATCAGGAAGTATCAGGGCCTTCAGTAGTCTTAGATGAATGCAAAGGTGATGTTCTTTGAAGAGCGCATCTTCTTTGCTCCCTACCACAGATCTTGTAAGACTAGAATCCTTCAAATGTTACTTCAGATCCAAGTACCTCTCTGTCTTTGACCTGTTCTTAGGAAAGGAGGTGAGGAAATAGACATGGTGACCCTCAGTCCAGAGCTCCTACTACTAATGATTTTGGGCTCTTATTCCTGCTAGTGCACCTCCCTGTATGTCCTCGATTTGGATTGCTCCACTGAGGAAAAGATCTTCTGCCTCTGACACTAATTGGACATTAGCTTCTATTCTTTTTATCATGTCTCATCTTTATGAGGATAAGCAAAGAGTATTATTGCAGTAGTTAATGGAAGAAATCTTAAAGAAAATGTAAAATTACTGTAAAATAGAGGAATCAAATGTCAGGGGAAATCTGTACACATAAGCAAGCTGGCACTGAGTAGTCGTAAAACATGAGACGTGCCTTTCCTGATACTTAGGAACTCATTGAAGGCCACTTCAATTAAGTAACCTATTGAGAACTGAAATGTCTATAAAAGACATAATCTGATTTATGACTCACATATGGGAAGTGCTGTTTTTAGTGCTTATAAAGAGTAGAGTTTCTTCACGTAATCCAAAGATGGAACAAACAGGACAGACACCTGAAATAATATGTATTTTTAGTTCTAAACAAGAGAACAAGGAAACAGTGCTAATTAATGAAAGAGCATGTTTGTAATGTAACAAGATTTAAACCTAGAATTAGGTTATGATACACTCAGTGACTATGAGGCACAGTAAAGAAGTATAAGGGATTAAAAACATTTTGCTCTAAGTAATGACACTGAAAAACTGTATTTGATAAATAGGACAGTTTTGGCAGAGAACTTAAGGTCACTCTATTTATTAATCCTACAAATGTCTAATATTATTTTTTAACGTGTATTAATGTGTAAAATATTAGGGAAGCATTTTTACGTTGTAAGCATTTTCAGTGAAAACTGATGGTGTTTCTGTTATTCCAAATTACATTTTCCTTTTTTCGTTTTTTTTTCCCCCTAGGAAACTGACTGGACACTCTTTCCACATGGGCTATAGCATGGCAATTTTGAATGGCATTGTAGCTGCTTTTACTGTAGCATGGTGCCTCATGTAAACCTACACCGAAGCAATATTTTTGGCAAAACCTAGTCATGATTGCTTTGTAATCACAGGGAAGAACATCATTTGCCTACTCAGAAGACCAAGAAACCTGCTGTTCGTTATGTGGTTCAGATATGTATCATATCATCGACATTATGGAGGACCATCTTTTGTTGTTGTTTTTTAAAGGAGGACCTTCATAACCATCATTCTAGAGCTTAGGCATTGAGAATATCTGAGTATTAAGTTTCAAGTAATTTCTTAAAAGTGTAAGATGTTTACCTCATCTTTTTACTTTTGTATGTGTTGTCCTTATAAATTATAGAAAACATTTTAATGGAGATCAAACATAAAAACTTGAATACAGGGCAATGCTTACCTTGCTATCTATAATACTACATTTTTGCTAAGAAGTACTAGTAGTACTGTTTAACTGAAATGGAAATACTTCTTATTTATTCATTAAATGAGGAAAGCAAACAATGCCTACTACTTTGACATTTTATAGAAGCTACTTTTAAATCAGAATATTTAGTTTTCAGTAGTCATATAATCAGTAGAAGGGTGCATTTATATTTTTTAATGGGGTATAGTTCCTTACGCGGTTTTTGGGTTTTTTTTTTTTTTACATATTTTCTACTACATACTGAATTCGTATGTTTTTAAAATTGTTACATTAGACAAATGTAAATGTTATTTTTTAGTTGGTGCAAACCTAATACCTACAATTTTAAATGAGTATTTTGTCTTTTAAAAAAAGCAAAACAAAAAAAAAAAAAAACAAAAAAAACCCACCAAAAAAGACAAACTGCACTGATCTGAGTTTAAAATTAAATAAACCTATTTTAGCAAAAAAGGACTGAAAAAAAAGTAAGTTACTTAAGCCATTAAAATATTAAGAAATTTGAATTGTTCACTATTTCTGTTTCCAGTTGCGATATTTGTCTTGGTGTATATATGGTTACTCCAACAGAACTGATATTATTTTGTTTTTAATAAATATAAATCTGAAATTTTTATATTTAGAAATGCTTGAACTACTTTGTTTTTAATCTCAAAATTCTAGTTACCAAAATAGAAAGAAGGTATTTTGATACAATGTATATATGTATAAGTTTTTTATATATAGTTTCATAATTTTCCTATTTAAATGTTCTATAATTGTGGTGTTAGTTTTTGTTTTCATAGCAATTAAGCTTAATTGTTCCCACTTCCTTTCTAAATACCTGTTTAGAAAGTCGCTTCAATTTTTAGAAAGATAGACCATTTAAAATGCTATTTTCTCTGGCCATGGAACAACTTATCTTAGGAAAGCATTGTGTAGCAAAACTACTTTATTCAGGCTAAATGGGAAATGAATATGTGCAGTATGTTCCTGTTATCTGCTAAGTGTTGTTACTGAGTAAATGATTTGATATTTCTAAAAGTCTTAACACTTTTTTACTACTCAAAAACGTTTCATTGGAAATAACAAATTGTGCTTCAATTTATCTGAAGTGTTTACATTAATATGGGGGGAGGTGTGTGTGTGTGTGTGTACACTTACATACATGTACAAATCCCATGGCTTAAAGTATTCCTTCTAAAGTGGTTGTTGAAATGAATTTCTTTTCACTCCCTGCCTTCCTCTTCATACCCTCCCAGTTCTTCCTAAGTTGTAACAAAATTAGTTTTTCTTTTCTCCACCCTTCAAAGCCCTCTCCCTCAAATTTGGATAGTCCTTCCAGATCTTTGTGTCATATGACTAGGAAAAATATTACAGTACATCTTCTATATGTAGGTATCTTTAAGATACTACATTTATATATAATATAAATACGTATAGATATATATCTATAAGATATTTCTTTTGGAGCGCTATTTCTGCTGGCCTAGCACTTCTTTTTCTTGGGAAGTTCCTGTCTCCAGTCCATCATAAGGTCCGAATATAAATCATCCTTCTTCCATAGCAGAGTGATTGGCTAAGGATAGGTACATAACCAAAGCTGGGACAGTCCTAGTTTTTCATCTCTCTTGGCCTCTGTGATCACAACAAGCGTGCCAGCAAGGTTGGATTTCAATGAAAACCCCTCTTCCTGGTTTATAGAGGATGTCTTCTCATTGTATCCTCACATGGTAGAGAGAGGGCTAGCTGTCTTCCTCTTACACTAATTTCATCATGGGGCCTCCACCCTAATGACCTAATTACCTCCCATAGGCAGGTAATTTAGAAATGCTGGTTTTTGGAGGATTAGAGTTTCAACAAATGAATTTAGGGAGGGGACAAACCTGCAGCCCATAAAAATATCCAGTATCAAAAGTAGGTTCTTTGAAAGATAGGTTTCTAGTAAAACATTTTAAGAGGTTTTCTGTATTTGTTCATTTTCCCATTTCTGTTCATGTTTCTGATTGTATCAGGACCTTATATTGCTAACAGCAGAAACCATCTGACTACCTTGAGAAAAAGGGAGTTTATTGGAAGGATATCCAGTGGCTCTCAGAACTGGTGGGCAGGAACCAGGACATACTAGTGGTGGAAAGTACAGGAAGAGGAAGCAAAGAGTCTGCTTGATAGTGGGAGCAGCCTGGTCAGGATGATATAATGAATCCTCCCTGTCATTTCTCTTATTCCTTGCAAGATTAGCTCAGGGTTCAGAGTCCTTGGAGAGAGTGCCCAGTTGGCCAAGATTGGGTCATGTGCCTATTCTTTTGGCTTCTGTAATTGAAGGTAACATCTGGAACTCTTCTGGGATGGGTGAACGTGTAATCATCAAAAAAGACAAATGTTCACTACGGTTCACTCTTGGGTATTCAGTTTCCACACACATTCCGTTCCTTTTATACTTCAATTTCCAAAAATACTCATACCCAACAGTGCAGCTATTGTTTACTGTATTCATGGCCAAGGCCTTTGGATTATGTTCATTTTTCAAGTTTTGCTACATTCTCATTGATGTTATGCAAATCATGCTAATTAAACAGTCATTTTAGTACTAACACAGACAACAGAAAGAGATGGGAAACTTGTTCAAATACATGTTACATATGACAGCAAGGAAATACAGGTGGAAGTTATTGTCTTATTTAACTGCCTTAGACTTTACTTTTTCTGCATCTATTCTTTTATTTTTGTTTTGGCTACTGCCTTGACCAACTATGTTTCTTCCCTGAGAGACTGACCAAATTTAGACAGGTCTAAACTCTTGTTTATTTTATCACTATATTTGGCAACGTAAGAATACCCCTCAGAGAATCTTCAGTTTTCCTTCCATACTCTTCCCTGCTCTTATTTGTGAAGCAACTGTATCATAAGGTTAAAACCCCAACTAACATGGCAACCCTCTTTTTTTTTTTTTTTTTTTTTTTTTTGCAAGATTACCTGGTGGCATAAAGAATCCAAAATTACCATGTGGCTGTGTGAACTTCCAGTTACTTTCAACTAATTTCTTTCAACTAACTCCTAAGTGCTAAAATCTATAAAAACAGTAGAGTATGGAGTCAGAGGAACAAAAAGCAGATGTCTTATTAGAGGATAATTGGGTGAAATAGAGGCTTCTTAGTTCTTGGAGCTAATACAGGAATGGGAGAAGTAGCATTAAAAATCAGTTGTTGAATATAAACACACACTGCATTGGGAGTGTTGTCTTTTAGCTGGCTTCATAACTAAGTCTTCAAGCACTTTATCTTATGTCTCCTGTGTAATAAGTTCCTTGGCCAGAACAATGTGTGGGAATTCATGATAATGTATAATTATTTAGTAAATCCATAAATGGTGGTGCTGCCAGAAATGTCAAGGGCAAAAAAAGCAAAAAAAACCCATATTGTGTATCATTGAGGACAAAACTAAAACATTACCTCTTCTAATGAAATGAGTTGGTTACCAGGGAGCTGGCTGACTCCCAAGATATGTTACCAGTAGAAGTGCTCTAGGCAAAAGCGAAGTGGGGAAAGTAGAGAAGGTGAGGGAGGGGAGGAGGCAGTTGCCAGAAAAGCCTCTGAAAGTGCAGTTCTGTTTGTACACCATCCTTGCTATCTTGGCACTTTGTTAATACTCCCATTTAGCACTGGCTTGACAAGATATTAACATTTATAAATTTTTTTTTCAACGTTTTTTATTTATTTTTGGGACAGAGAGAGACAGAGCATGAACGGGGGAGGGGCAGAGAGAGAGGGAGACACAGAATCGGAAACAGGCTCCAGGCTCTGAGCCATCAGCCCAGAGCCCGACGCGGGGCTCGAACTCACGGACCGTGAGATCGTGACCTGGCTGAAGTTGGACGCTTAACCGACTGCGCCACCCAGGCGCCCCAAGATATTAACATTTATAGAAAAGGTTATCTTGTTACCTAATTATTCAGGGCCTCTCTCACAATGAGGGCTTTGCTGTGAGCGTTAACATAGCTCAGAAACTTGCTCACATTCCGGGTCCATTTTAAGAAATCCACCTATATACCCCTTCCAACCTTTCTTAAGATGACACCAATCCTTTTCCAAGCACCCAAGAATCCAGCCAAACTCCAAGTTCACTTTCCATGAATATTCATAATCTTATTTCATACCATATCCCTTCAAGCCAAGGAGACAAAATGAACTGCTCAAGTCCCTAGGAGGACTGACTGTCCTCTCCTTTGCTGCCAACCATGAACAGGGGATTTAATGCTCCCCACCACCTCCTTTGTGGCTGGTAGTAACATAATACACAGAACCACCTATAAGTCAAGCTTGAATTTTTTTCCAATATCAAGTTATCTATACGGAGTTCTTGTGAGGTGATAGTTGTGAATTGAATGAAAAGAGGCAGCATGGCAGAAGAGCATACTGGGAATGTGATCACACAAGTTACTTATGCCTTTAGGACTGGCTCAGGACACTTTTCTGGATGATAGAACTCAAAGGATTCACTTAGGTCAGTGATTCTCATCTGAAGGCAATTTTGCTTCTCAGGGGTAAAATACAACAATTTAATGAAATATTTAGAGACATTTTTGATTGTCACAATTGTGGAGTGCTACAGGCGACTAGTTGATAAACCAGAGATGCAGCTAAACATCTATAATACTCAGGGCACCTTCCCACAATAGAAAGTAATTTGGGCCCAAATATCAATAGTGCCAAGGTTGAGAATCCCTGATTTATATTTATTATGTCTAGATAATATCCTGTTTAGAATGGACAGCCAGGATCAAGGTTACCTGGAGTTCCAAGATCAGGTGTTCATTCTCCAAAAGACCAGATAGAATATGCTGTTTCTCAAGATGAGAGAGTTACTAGCCTGAGAGGACTTGTCTCTGTGCCAGTACCCATTTGGACCTCTGGCTGGCAAGGTCTGTCACAGACACTAGTCATTAACTACAGTGACCTTGTATATTATTAACGTTTCTCACATACTACTACTTCTGGTCAAACAATTCAGTTCACTTAAAAAAAAAAAAAAATGCTTCCACAAAGGTTATATACAACAATGCTGTTGTTGAATTGGAAACTGAAACCAGACCACATTTGGCCATTTCAAGTACCTTAAAGCCCTGCGTACTGTCAAAATGGGTGGTAAGGTACTGAGTGTAGTGGTTGATAATCCACCAAGGGGAAATCAAGTTACTGCTACACAATGAGTATGGACAAAACCCCACAGGCTCTGAGTTGCTTCCTTCTTAGACTCTCAAGTTAGAATATTTTAAATAGTCTTAACACAGGGGCTTAAATTCCTCAGGAATAAGGTTTTAGTCACCCCACTGGATAAAAAACCTACACCCATTAAGAATTCTGGCTGAAAGTCAAGGGAACATGGAATGGGATTGGATAAACTAAGTCATGAATACTATCTAGAGTCTCATGACCAGTTTCAAAAACAGAGCTATATAGCCTCTACCTATATTCCTTTCTATGGCATGTGTGTTTTTAAACCAAATTTAGCTTTACTTTTTTGTTTCTTCCATTGTTATGTATAGGATTTTTGACATTGGCTGATCTAATGTGCATAGATTGCAGAATATTGTGATGGGATTAATATAGAACTGGGGAGGAATGGACGTTCCTGAGGTCCTGGATATGGAACTGAATATAGTAACCTGAGACTTGATTGTCTTTCTGTGAGGAAGAGTGCATTCTTAGTTGAATGAGAGATGACTATTTTGTTAAGTGGGATGATGTTTTGAAGAAGTATAGTCATGGGAAATTGTGTATGGGATTAGGTGTTCGGGATTCCTTGTTAGGTGTTTGTGGGAGGGAAGACTGCATTACATTAGAGAAGGCTAAGAGATTAGATATTTTCTTTCTCCCAAACTGATTGCTTGGTGCCACCACTTCTCCCAAACCTTGGTGCCACCACTTGTATGCTCCTGGCAGAGTTTTGAGTTGTGAATGAATGACACTGTAACAGAAAGCTTAGAACGTATTCTCTGTTGTACCATTCTTTGGCAGTGGCAGTGGTTTCTAGGGTGTTCAGCCGTGATTGGGCCACTGATAGAATTCTAACTAGCCTGTTTTGAAGCTTCTCTTAGCTATAATCTCTGCTACCACGCTTTCCTTGATTTCTGTCGTTTTATGATCCTAGCTTTTGGCCTTTCTCTCAATTCTGTAAGATACTCCCTAATCTTAGAACAAAATTACTTTCTTATCTAGCTAAAATTAGATTCTGATGTTTAAGATCAAGAACTAAGAATTCACGATGCCTGGGTGGCTCAGTTGGTTAAGCGTTGGACTCTTGATTTTGGCTCAGGTCATGATCTCGCGGTTTGTGAGTTGGAGCCCCACGTAGGCCTCTGTGCTGACAGCATGGAGCCTGCTTGGGATTCTCTCTCTCCTCTCTCTGCCCCTCCCCTGCTCACATGCACACTCTCTCTCTCTCAAAATAAATAAGTAAACTTAAAAAAAAAAAACAACTAAGAATTCATTGCATATCAACTTTTCACCACTACATGTCCACAAAACTTCTTTGAAAAACTTTGTCCTACCATGATTTCTGCCGCCTGGACTCATTGCTTTTACTACTAATTTTAAAAACTATCATATACTATCCAGCCTTTCTATTTTGTAATGACTCATCTTCCTAAAGACTCTTTTAGACTGTTTTTTAATGTACACAATACTTAGGCTGAAGCTTACAACAGGTGCTCAGTAATTGTGACATTTATTGAACATTTAATCTGCATCGAATTACAAATTTGTGTAAGGAAAAATGAAAAATAATTTTGGAAGAAGTAACCTCAGATCTTGTGTATCTTATATAGACACTAAGAAAACTTCCTATAAACGTGTGTTTCCTACACTTGTACAAATACCGTTTTGTAAAATACTGAAATTTTTCAGAAATATAAAGGTAAAAGGAATGTATAATTGTGACTTTTAAAATAAAACCTATTCTTGGATTTCTTTTAGATCTGACCATTTGCAGTGCCATTGGATTTAGCAGATAAGTGGTACAAATAAAGGACAATCTAAATGTAATTTATTTAGATTTTCATAAATTAATATATCAGAACCAGCCTCCATAGTAAAGTGGTCTTACATATAGAATTACTGGGATAAAGACCTAAGTTATACAAAACTATAAGTCATTGCTCTGAGTAAAGAAGTATCCAACAATGGAAGATGGTTTGTCAAACATCAGAGCTTAGGATGGTAATTTTTACTTATAATCTGAAGAAGTTGTGTTCAACAAAACTTCCAAATTCACAATGACACTAAACTCTCATATATACTGAAATTTAGAAGAAACTGTGTAAGAATATCCCAGGAAGACATACAAAAGGGCAGAACAATGACAGTTGATAGTGGACAACTTGACAACATTATGGGGAAAAAGTGCAACTGTGTATGTAAGGGACCGCTAGGAAAAGTGTTACAAACAAATTGAAATACATACTTTGAGTTAAAGTTCTGACCTCTGCTACTCAAGAAAAAGTCAGAAATGTTTCAAATCCATGCTGAAAAAATGGACCCAAATTGAGTGTAAGAAGTCCTCAGTTTGAAATTTTTAAGCTTAAAAGTGTGTGTGTGGGGGGCGGGGGGGCACTCACAAGTATTTTATTTTTTTATTTCTATTTTCTAAAGTTTTTTTTGAGACTGCGCATGCACATGAGTTGGGGAGAGACAGAGTGGGAGAGAGTGAAGCAGGTTCCACTCTGTCAGTACAGAGCCTGATGTGGGGCTTGATCCCACAACTGTGAGATGACTTGAGCCAAAATCAAGAGTTGGAAGCTTAACTGATTGAGACACCCAGGTGCCCTGCTATAATATACTTTACAAACTTATCTTTTGGTTTCACTGTTCATATACCATGGAGGGTGGTTTGTTACATTTTTTGCATTACCTATATCCTTAAGATTTATGTTTTAAATACCAAGAAATTTCTAATTGTTTCAGATTTTAATTGTTAGATTGGGGGAGTATTTGCCTGTTTTGCATAGCAATAAACTACTAAAATTATTTAAATTTCTTATCTAAGATTTTTTTCTAGGAAAAACTAAGGTGTTTTTTGTTTGTTTGTTTTTCCACTGATTTTATTTGAGACTCTTCTACAAAGTAGAAATTTAGTTCTTATTGGGGAACAAATAGGAACTATTAATGGTTTTTATTTATAAAATATACGTCCATGATTCTTTTTTGTGTCTGTAGACTTCTATTTGCCATGAGGTGAAATATAAAAATTTGTTTTTGTTTTTTTAACTTTGAGAGAGAGCATGAGCTCTAGCGGGGGAGGGGCAGAGAGAGAGAGAGGTAGAGAGAGACTCCCAAGCATCATCAGCATAGAGCCCAATGTGGGGTTTGGTCCCAGACCATGGGATCATGACCTGAGCTGAAATCAAGAGTCGAATGCTCAACTGCCTGATCCACCCAAGCACTTCAAGAAAGGTTTTTAAGAAACCTTTAAGGTTTTCTGAGATTCACTTTAGTAGGTCCTTCAATTTAAAACTATTATATCAGTTTTATGAAATATTTCTTATTGGATGCCTATATGACACTTAAAAGTATGATTCTCATTTTAATTGTTTCTCCAAACCTGAACACAAATGGAAATTTGCTCACTCTGAAGGTGCTCAAACTGATAAAATAAATGTCGTGCACTCTATATTTTATATCACTATGAACTTGCAGCCCCCAACAGTGTAAGCATTAGTTGTATTTGATGTAAAATGGAAAATTATACTCTCATTACACTTTCAGATTCAGCATACTGACTTTCACCTTAGGCAGATTTGTACAGCACTAAGAATTATAAATGATTATAACTTGCCTAGAAGTAGTAATTACTTTCTCAGTATCTAGCTAAAATACAGATATATAAAGTCCTATCTTTTTGATACATAAATTGTGCTGACAGAATTTAAAATGGTAGTTTAAAAAAAAAAGGCTAAGCTTTTCAGTAGTAAAGCCAACACCTACAAAAGTTTTATGTGTGTGTGGGTGTGTGTGTGAGGATTTTTGTTTTTAATTTTGAACGGTTCTTAGGAATTCATATCTTCCCTGACATGTTATACCAAACTGATTATCCAGATCGATTCTGAGGCCGACCCAAAGCCACTAAGTGGTTGGCCTTGCAGTCTTCTCTAAAGACAAAGAAAATATGATTTCAGGGAGTCTAAGATGGGCCCATCTCAGCAGTTAATTCTGTGTAAGCAAGTGTAAAACAAATGTTGATTTCTGGGAACAGAGGGAGAAACTGGGAGTATGGTGCTGGAAGAGGTGTCAAGGCAACAGTATTATTAAATTTTGTTGGAAAGAAAAGGCTGCCAGGATAAATGTCAGCAATTTCCATCTCATTCACTGCTTTTTCACAGTGGTACCACAAAACAACTCTTGGTTACTTTCCAGAATTTTTACCCACAAGATTAATTGTATATATCTCTGAGGCATTCTACTTTGAAAACTGCAGTACTCATTCATGGTCTTATAAATCTTTACCAAAGCCATCTAGATTTTTAGCCCATACTATCTATAGGTAGAAACTCTAGAAGTTTGCAATACACGAAGGAATTTTTTCCCTCAAAAACTATCACATCTGAGTTCTAAGGATCCTTTATGATTTTTTATATATTGGGAATTTGCACACATCCATTTAAATTCTATTTCTTTATGATTTAATAAGCCACTAGTGGGGTGCCTAGGTGGCTCAGTCGGTTAAGTGTCTGACTCTTGATTTCTTCTTAGGTCATGATCTCCCAGTTATGGAATCAAGGGCCACGTTGGCCTCTGAACCAAGAGTGCGGAGCCTGCTTGGGATTCTCTCTCCCTGTATTTGTCTCTCTCCCGTTCATTCCCTTTCTCTCTCTCTCTCTCTCTCTCTCTCTCTCTCTCTCTCTCTCTCTCTCAAAATAAATAAACTTAAAAGGGGGGGGTACCTGGGTGGCTCAGTCAATTAAGCTCCAACACTTGATTTCGTTGCAGGTCATGATCTCATGGCTCATGAGATCAAGCTCTGCGTTGGGGCTGTACTAACAGTGCAGAGCCTTCTTGGGATTCTCTCTGTCCTCTCTGCCCCTTCCCTGCTTGCATGTGCATGCATGCATGTGGGCTCTCAAATAAAATTTAAATTGTTATAGCAAAGCTGTTATAGCAAAGCTCATATTATAATGTACTATGTTTATTCATATATTCCTATATTAAGGCATATTTTTCTGATAAAAAGAAGAAAATATGTAGTAAATGGCTGATGTTAACACCATGAAGCTAGAGGGGTATAGGAGTACTAAAACTGTAGTTTAAGACATGCTCCTTCCTGGTTGAATATCTGAAGGCTTGGTTGGAACAATTCAATGAGTGACTAATAAAACCTTCAGTTTGGCAATATATTAAAAGCTTTGATCCCCCAGTTTCACTTCTAGGGTTTTCCCCTAAATAAGTAATATAAAATAGAGAAATCTGTACATCAAAGATATCCTTCATAGCAAATAAGTTGTAGGAAATAATGGAAGCAAACTAAAAGATCAATAACATATAGTACAGAAACAGTGGAATATTGCACAGTATTAAAAGATGGATATTAAGAGGAGCAACAGGAAGTATTGTTATAATCTTAAAAAGCAGGACACAGTTGTATAAAACTGAGTTTCAACTATGTAAAATAACTGCACAGAAAGAAGATATGAAGGAGATTAATTGAAATACTGTCAAGTTTTCTCTGAGCAGTGAAATTATAGGTGTTCATGTTTATGGATTTCTACATTTTGTAAAGTTTCAATAAATGTATATAATTTCATAATTAGAAAATATAAGACTTTAAAAAATAAGAGTATTTAGTTAGCTATGTATAGTTTTTGTGAGGATTAAGTAAGAGACTAAATGTGAAATTCTCTAGGATATGCTAAGTATTGCCTTCTAAACATAAATAAGAGAAGGGATAGGTTCCCTGTCTAGCAGTCAGAGTTGCTTGTATCATTGACAGGGGACAGTAACAAAAATTCTTGCATGCTACATGGAATCAAATCCTGTCACTCTAATTATACACATTTTCAGGGATATTAATTGAAGAATTGTTTTAATAGTGAATAGCAGGAAACAACCTAAATGATCACAACAGAAGATTGATTAAATATATTTTGTTCATTTATACAAAGGAATACTAGGCAGTCATTAAAAAATGAGATATGTAGGCATTAAAAATGAAGATGTCCATGATACAGCTTTAAGTGAAAGTTAACTGCAAAACAGAATTAGTGTATAATCCTCACTTTATCAAAGACAAGATCAGGAAAAAATTCTTATATTTTATAGGTCTGATATAATAGTCTCAAGGAGGTGTACAGGTGACATGACAGAATCTCTGATAAAAATCTCTCTAAAAATCAGAAACACTCTGGCTCAAGTGCCCATCTGTATTTAAGATTTTAACATTTAAATCAACATAATCTAGATATCTTTACCTTTAGTAGTACAAGACACCAGCAATTTATTAAGATTAAAGTATCTACTCAACATCACTCATCATCAAGGAAATACAAATAAAAAACCACGATCAGATACCACTTCACACCTGTCAGAATGGCTAAAATTAATGACACAGAAAACAAGGATTGACGAGGATCAGTGTTCTTATCCAGTATAAATTGTTGCAGTTCTGCTTTTATTATTTTTAATTTTTAATTTTCTGATGAAGTCACCTTTATTGTGAATCTTTCCTATTTTGGCAGGAAAAGCATTAGTGGATTGTGAAACCCATCACTTGTTCTGGAGCTATGTGGCATTCAGCAAATCACTTGAATCTCAGATTTCTGAGCTAAGAAGTAATTGATATAAGCCTACATGATCTTTAAGGTCCTGTTTCATATCAGTTTGGGTCCTCTGAGAATCAATGTCAAGAAAGAATTACGAGTGCAAGAAATTTATTAGGGTGAATGCCTGTGAAAGGTAAAGGGGTGAGGGAGCTCCTAGGAGTAAGCAGAGAAAATGATACCGTCTGAGAGGAAGAGGAGAGAGGAAGGAGGTTTAGTTAGTAATCCTTAGACTTTAGTGCAGCTCTGACAAAATCCCAGAGAGTCCCAGAACAAAGGTTACCCATTAGAAGAGTCCTGCTGCGGGCTGGCTTCAGCACCCTACTGCGTCATCAGCTGTAGGCAGCCCCGGAAGAGTGTAGTCTCAGCATGACCAGTGTTTTAGATCCCAAAGTTAACTGGTGGGAATCAGGTAACGACAACTCTTACAAGTTCTATCTTGAAGGAAGATCTGAATGGCATACCTCTAGAACTGTCACAATACCCATATCTCTAATTCGTAGATTATGACCGGTATGGACTGCATGTTCGTGTCTTCCTTTCCCCCAAATTCTTGTGTTGAAGCTCTAACCCTCAATGTAATGATGGTATTAGGAGGTAGGCTCTTTGGAAGGTAGTTAGGTTTGGATAAGGTCTTGAGGGTGGGGCCTTCATGATGAGATTGGTGTGTCATTTTTATTTTAATTAAAAAAAAAATTTTTAACGTTGAGGCTTCTGGGTGGCTCAGTTGGTTGAGCTTCCGACTTTGGCTCAGGTCATGATCTCATGGTTCGTGGGTTTGAGCCCCACTTTGGGCTCTGTGCTGGTGGCTCAGAGCCCAGAACCTGCTTCGGATTCTGTGTCTCCCTCTCTCTCTCTCTCTCTCTCTCTCTCTCTCTCTCTGCCCCGCCCCCACTCATGCTCTGTCTCTCAAAAATAAAAATTAATTTAAAAAATTTAATGTTTATTTATTTTTGAGGGAGAGAGAGAGAGACAGAGCTGGGGGCTTGAACTCATGGACAGCAAGATCATGACCTGAGCTGAAGTCAGATGCTTAATCGACTGAGCCACCCAGGCTCCCCAGTCTTTCTTTTTTATAAGAAAGAAACCAGAGCCCCCTCAGTCATGTGAGGATAGAATGAGAAGGTGGCTCTCAGCAAACAAGGAAGAGGGTCCTCACTAGACACTGAATCTGCTGTCACCTTGATCTCACACTTCCTAGACTCCAGAATTATGAGAAATTTTGTTCTTTAAGCCACCCGGTCTATGGTATCTTGTTATATAGCAGCTCAAACTAAGACAAAAGTAATTCCTCATTTTCATTAAAGAGAGGGAGGGAGAGGGAGGGAGGGAGAGGATTTTCCTCAGTTTCAGTCAGTTTCATGGATTTGAGAGCCAGAGGCCAGGTTTGCTAGGAAGCAGTGTCTTAAGTGTCCCTGCTTGCTTCAACCTGCTCCCCAGCGTGTGTTGCAGATTTAGTTTTCCGCTCCCTCATGCTCTCTCTGTGTGTCCTCTCACTCTGAACCTCCATCCACCGCAGTGATACAGTAGGCAGTCATGCAAGGGTGGTAGCACCACTGCGGGCTCTCCTTTTGGAAAGCAGTGCTTCTTAACCTTGGCTGTACATTGGAGCCATCTATGGACCTTCAAAAGTGCCCAATGCTCAGAGCATGCCCTGGCTCAAGTAAATCAGAATCTCTGGGTGTGGAGCCAGACATAAATATGTTTTAAGACCCTTCAGGTGGTCCAATGGGCAGAGGAGGTTAGAAGCACTGCTTCAAAGGATCTTAGCCCAGGGAAACAAAGAAACAGGCTAAATTAGTAGAAACACTTTCTTTTCGAAGAAACATCTAACTGTTCTTCTTAACTTGCTTTTTGAGGTAGAAATAAAGGACATTAGTTTTATGCAAAAAAGGCAACACATAAAAGTAAGTTCAAACAAATTTTCCTCACTGTCATTCCAGAATTTGCCATGCAAAGTATTCATAACTCAATTCTTGTTTTCTTACCATGCTAAATTATTATTTACTACTGTTTTGGGTTCAAGGGGAAGTTATGTTTCAATAATAATGAAAAAAAGAATTTTTTTTTTTAATCCTTTGAGACAGAGTTAGTTGATTTCTATAATGCTTTTGTGAAGTTGGGGCCATACTCATGGTGGAAGAGTTGAGTTGAAGTAGTTTTCCAACAACATTGGGCAGTTTTAGATGCAACTTGTTTGTTCAGTTTTTATCCTACCCAGCACAAAATCACTGCTTTCAGGAAACATGTCTGTTGCTCTGAATTTAGTAAAACAGGTATTTATTGTGGGCTTACTATGTGGTGGGTACTGGGGTTGGGATCAGTGATATAAAGATGAATAGAAGAGGTTGAGTCTATTAAAGTGGAAGTAGTTAACTAATTTGTGTAGTATTCTTACAATGGATGTGATTAACTATGAAAGAATCAGATACATACTGACATGTTCAAAGTTATTCATGATAATGATGTTAGGTGTTTGTAGTTTATTTATTTAAGGATTTTATTTAAAAGTGTGTGTGTGTAAGCATATTAAAATTTTATTTTTCTTATTTTTTTTTAATGTTTATTTTTAAGAGAGAGACATCTAGACAGAGCACGAGTGGGGGAGGGGCAGAGAGAGAGGGAGATACAGAATCCAAAGCAGACTCTAGGCTCTGAGCTGTCAGCCCAGAGCCTGATGCTGGGCTCGAACTCACGGACTGCAAGATCATGACCTGAGCCAAAGTCGGACACCCAACCGAGTGAGCCACCCAGGCATCCCAGCGTATTAAAGTTTTAAAAGAATTCATAGAAAACAGTGGTTAGTAGTGAGTGATTGAAGCAAGCAGAAGGAGTCTTTCATACTTTTATGCAACTTTAAAAAAAAATAGTACCATTTTAAGTGACTATAGACATGGAGTTTTCTGGTGTTTTTGAAATTAAGAAGGTCTCCATAAGAAAGAAGAAGTCTATTTCTTCAGGGAATTGAGGCATAATTTTAAGATGTTTTAAAAGGATTTTGCCAATAAGTCAGAGGTGTTTTCCTGGCTTCCCAGTAATAAAAGAAACTGGAAAAAGTATAATTTAATAGCCCTTATCCTTTCCTGGTAGCCTGCTTTGTTTTGAAACAATGACCCTGCCCTGTAAAAAAAAAATTGTTATTTTCTTTACAATACAAACATATGAGACAAATTTGTAGCAATCAAAGAACAAGCATTTCTCTCAGGTCACTTGTTGCAAATTGAACTCAAAGACAGCAAACATCTTTTTAACAGACACCTTATCACGATTCCAACAGAAAAATAGAACCAGTGGAAGATATATATATCTCATATATAAGCCTATTCCTTGCATATATATTGCATATATATATATATGCATATATATTCCTTGCATATATATTCCTTGCATATGATATATATTATTATAATTTGTCGTATAACATATACAGATGTGTACTTTATATATATATATATATATATGCATATCTATATCTATATATCTATATCTATCTATATCTGTATCTATATTAAGTATATGCACACACATAGAGATTTATGACAAGTAATTGGTTTATGCCATTGTGAAGGCTGACTGGACAAGTTCAAATCTTTAGAGAGGGCTGGAAACTCTTGAGAAGGAAGTGACACTACAGTCTGTTAAAAGAATTTCTTCTTTGTAAGGGAAAACTCAGTCTGGCTCTTAAAGCCTTTCAACTGATTGGATTAGGCCCACCCAGAATGTCAAGGATAATCTCCTTTACTTAAAGTCAACTGATCTAGATGTCAATCATATCTACAAAATATCCTTACAGCAATACCTAGATTAGTGTTTGATTGAATAACTGGGTTCTATAGCCTAGGCAAGTTGACACATTAAATTGACATCATGGTCCACCCTTTGTCAATTTGGCACCTGTACACATCCCCGTAAATGATACTTAATCTCCAAATAAAGACAATAACAAAGTCATACTTCTCTCTAACGTGACTGAACAATCCTGCATACAAGTTAAAATGCACTAACCTTTTCCCTAAATGAGGATGCAGTCTTACAGGGAATTTCACTGTTCTCCTTGATATTCTGTAACTTAAATATTACAATATAAAGTTAACAAGTATTAACAAATATTATGTTAAATGATAAAAGAATAAGAAAGGGATAAAATAATATGTTCTTGTTTCATATATATATATACATGAAATACTCCTAACTATTACAATCCTTCCAGGAGTGGTTGTATGATATTTATAATTACCTTCTTGCACTATCCATTCCATATCCCTTTGTCCTCAGTAAGCACTCAGATAATTGTGGGTTTTTGCCTACTTGGATGACCCAAATGTTTATTCTTGAAGATGATGGACCGTCCATTAGAAGTCCTGCCTGAGTTAGATTGTTGTAGTTTTCCATTGACATTAAACACCACACACGGTTGTACTAAGAGACACCCTAAGGAATCTTTTGCATTTTAGGCCTAATTTTACCTCCACTGTGTGGTAGCAGCCCAATATCCCTTTGGTAATCAGGATCAATCACTCCAGCCAGTATGGTAGCAACCCTCTTTTCCTGTTGATTCAGAAGTATGGGGAGCTAAAGTGGCTGGGTGGCAGTCTTAACTTGTAGTTCAACAAAATCATTATTGGGCAGAAGCATCCTTACCATTGAGATTAAGACCTTAAAACCAGAAGAACATGAGGTCACAGGAGCAAGAAGCAAACATTTTGCCAGTGGATTACTCGAGTAATAGTGAATAGTGCTCTCCCATTTCCACCCTTTGATTCCTGGACCCATGAAATTTAGATAGGGGAGAAACAGCACCTTATATTGAATGCTAATCAAAGCATGTGTAGCCTCCTGGGGAACCTTTGCTCCTGTCCTGCATGGTATTGCCACCTAGATGGCACTGTAACTGAGTCTTCAAAAGTTATTTTCACCCTCTTATGAAGCCAGCTGCTTCAGGATGATGGCAAGACTGATAAATTCCATGAGTATGTGCCCACTGCTACACTTTATTTGCTGTGAAGTGAATATATTGATTAGAAACAGTGCTGTGTGGATGATGGATAAAGGCATTCTGAAAGTGCATGGACAGTAGTTTTGGAAAACAATGGTATGCAGGGAAGGTAAATTTGTATCCAGAGAAAGTGTCTGTTCCAGTAAGAACAAAATGCTGCCTATTTACTGATGGACATGTCAACTTTCTGCTAGTTAACTGGCTGATCACTCTAGGGAATGGTGCCGTATTAAAGACTTAGTGTTGGTTTCTGCTGCTGGCAGATTGGGTACTCAGCAGTGGCTGTGGCCAGGTCAAGGCTTGGTGAATGGCAGTCCACGTGGCTTGAGTCTGTGCATAACCTCCATTCCATTCCTGCCAAAATGGCTGCTTTATTCATGAGCCCATTGGGCAATGACAGTACTGGCTGAGGAAAGAGAATGACTGGTAGGCACAGAATGGGTCACCCTATTCAATAGGTTATTAAAATTTTTTTTCTTCTGGACTCTGCCAGTGTGGGAAAGCAGGTCTTATTTGACAAATCCACCTAACATCCCAATGTCCCTAAGCCTTTCATTCCTTCCTCTATAGTATACGAAGGCAATTCTGGCATTTTAACTTTATTTAGTGTAGCACACATTTTGGTCCACGTTTCAGTCAACCAAACAAACAGAGTCCTATCTAACCCCTCAAGCTAAATCATTGAGTCCAGAAACTGTGCTTAAGGGGCCCATAGCAGTCAATTTGGTATGATCCAACTTTGTATTCTCTCCAACATTTTTCCACACCCTAATATCCACTCTCCAGATTTCTGTCTTTATAAATTAGAAATGTCATGTACTTCTTTTGTTGTATAGAGAAACTATTCTTGTGTTACACTTAAATCTTATCCTTTAGGGCTTTTGGGGATTTGAGCCTACTTTTAGTTGTAGAAGCAAAGAGAGTGACAGTGGTAGATCCTGAGGAGAATCAACAGTGTCTTGTAAGACAACTATCTCAGAAGAGGCTATCATAGGTTCTTCGGGCAAAACAAGGTTAACCTCCACAGACAGGGTGGAAGGGTTGCTTCTACTAGCAGAATTTAAGGGTTCTATGTCCCCAACTTCATGGGGATCTTCCCACATGTCTCCATTTCAATGATCAGGATCCTATTCCTTTGCAATCAATTCATTCACTTTCACAGAAGACTCTGGGCAAGGTTGAGCATTCAATTTGCATTCTAATTCATCCACTGGCAGGATAAAACTCTGGTTTGTTTTTCAGAAATCTCAGCCTTGCAGCTATTGGAGATGAGGTTTTCTTTCGGATCAAAGGTAGCGACTTTCAGGTCATTTATGCAGAGGTTGAGTCAGGAGTTTGAAGCCCTAAGCTTATCCTTTTCCTGCCTACTTTCTCCAATGCAACTGGGAACGACCAGCAAATATTATTATACTCTTCAGTTTGACTAAATGTTCTAAGGTATCAAATACATGGTTGCTGAAAACTTCAACTTACATAAATATTTCATTGGGAGTAGCCAATGGTGATATTTTGCATTGATATTGGCACATCACACTATAGACTACAAATACCCTCTTTACTACTGAATAACCTTAGTATTAAAATCTACTCTGGGGGCGCCTGGGTGGCTCAGTCGGTTAAGCGGCCGACTTCGGCTCAGGTCATGATCTTGCGGTCCGTGAGTTCGAGCCCCGCGTTGGGCTCTGTGCTGACAGCTCAGAGCCTGGAGCCTGTTTCAGATTCTGTGTCTCCCTCTCTCTGACCTTCCCCCATTCATGCTCTGTCTTTCTCTGTCTCAAAAATAAATAAACGTTAAAAAATTTTAAAAAATAATAATAATAATAAATAAAAATAAAAAATAAAATCTACTCTTTAGACTCAGTTCAAGAAAACCCTGAACCAAATCAGAAAACTCATCCTTAAGTTTTGTTCCTCTGTAAGTATTTCAGATACCAAAATCTGTATCAGTCAGAGTTCCACCAGAGAAACAGCTATTTATTCTCTAGAGTGCATAATTACCTTGTTTTGTTTTGTTTTGTTAGTTTCTATGCATTTCTCACTAATTCAACCTTAATCTCTTCTCAATATATTCTGATACACAGACATTCTATTTGTCAAAAGAATGTCTCCTGAACCTTTGGACTTGTTCCAGTCTCTGCCTGGGATACAGTTGTCACCTTGGACTCTCTCATCATAATCATTGTAGGGATTTACTCTGCTTTTCCCTTTAAGTTGAATATCTTATTTATTTCCCCCCATGTTCCCTTTTCTTGTTTTATTCCTCACTTTGGTAGAGCACATTTTCCAGTAACTTCCTGAGGAAGGATGCTTGGGAAGTAACTGATATTTTAGAACATACAGGTCTAAAAATGTCTACATCCTCCTTACACCAACTGATACCTGACCAAAGGTTGAAAATCTTTTTCTTCTCAGAACTTCGAAGGTTTTGTTCCATTATTTTGTGGATTCTAGTGTTGATATGGAAAACTCCTGAGCCTTTGTATTTTATCTGTGCCTCACTCTCCATTCTAGAAACATTTGAGTTTCCTCTTGTAGCCGTGCTCTGAAATTTCTTGATACTGTGTGTTTCATATTAAAATTTTTTTTTTTTTCTACTTTGCTGCATGCTGAATGGAGACTTTCAGTCTGGACACTCACATCCTTCAGTTATGAAAAGTCTTCCTGAATAAGTTCGTTGTTATTTTCTTCCTTCTGCTTTCTCTGGTCTTCCTTTCTAGAATCCTTATTATTTGGACATTGATTCTCCTGCTGTAGTCCTCTAGTTATCTTATATTTTCTGTTTACCATCTCTTTGTCTTTTGGCTCTATTTTTTGGAAGGTTTTCTCCTTTTTTTTCCCAAAAGTACAGTTAAGTTTAAAAAAATTTCATCCATCATATTTTTAATTTTCAAGTTTAAAAATTATTTGAATGTTCCCTTTTTAAATTAGCATTCTATTTTTATTATATGTATGTGGTGTTATTTTCTCTTTCCTCTTAAGTTCTTTATAACCTTTTTTTTTTTTTTCCTTTTCTTCAGCATACGTAGTCTCTATTTCTTCTAAGTTGCTTTTTTTCCTTTGCTTGTTGTCTTCTTTCTTTTTTATGGAAGCTCTCCAGCTGCTAGGTAATCCTTGGCTTTCTCTTCATATTCTTCATATTGAGGAGTAAGGTAGTAAAAAGCTACCTTGGTTATATACCCGAGAGATTTGAAAACATATGCCCATATACAGTTTGTACACAAAAGTTTATAATAGGCAAAAAGTGGAATAGCATTCTTCATAATAGCCAAAACCACACCTGATGATGGGTGAGCAAATGTGGTATACCCATAAAATGGAATATTATTCAGCCATAGAAACAAAAGAAGTACAGACACGTGCTATAATATGTATGGACTTTGAAAACAGTATGCTAAGTTAAATAAGCCAGATACAAAAGATCATATCTGTATATATTTTTTAATTTGTATGATTCCATTTATATACAATGGTCAGAACAGGCAAATCCATGATGACAGAAAGCAGATTAGTGGTTGCCAGCATTGCAGGAGAGAGAGCAATGGGAAGAGACGCTAATGGGTACAAGATTTCCTTTGGGGGTGAGGAAAATATTCTGCAAATAGTGATGGTGGCACAAGTTGTGAATATAGTAAAAACTACTGAATTATACATTGTTTTTTAAAAAACTGCCTAGAAGTTATGAGTGTGTGTGTGGTTTGTCAAATATAGGTTCACTGTATAGTGATCTGGCTGGGTCATTTCATTAAGGAACCTCCAAAATCAGTATTTTTAGGTCTTTCCTCTTGGGCTAGTCAAATTCTGAAGATAATTCTCCCATCTCCTGCCTGAAGGATATAGGCTTGTTTGCTAGCATTGTAGGTTCAAATGAGAGAAAATGGCTACAAATCTCAACATTGAATATATAAACCTTCAGTTAATCATCCCTTTTCTTCACTATAACCCTGTCCCAACTCTGCCTGGTGTCCCTGAGTCTAGAAACCTCTTTAAGCTCTCTCCAGACAATAAGATTTCAGTCTCCTGCCAAGTTTATGGAGGGTGGTGGGTGGGAGGTAATCTGATTGTGTGATGGGAGAGATTTCTTAGATAGAGTCTTCAATAACTTTTTGGTTTTTATTTCCACTTTTACCCTACCTGCACAGGTTCCTAGTGTTCCCAGTTCTGAAGCTTTTGATGGTTCTATTATATCAATCTTGTTGCCTCTGAGCTTTCTCCTGTTTGCTTAAACTCACCTTTCTCCAGTATGCTAAGTTAATTACTTCTGGTCCATCTGCTTCCCTATTTCCATCATTTTGTTGCTGCATTTCCCCTTCTGTTCTTGTCTGGGTAAATACATTAACAACAAAACAAAACAAAACAAAACAAAAAAGCAACAACTAAGCAAACAAATTCAAAAACTTCTTTACTGTCATTTTAGTGGGAATTTGGGAGACAACAAAAGTAAATGCATTTGTTTAATCTAGCATCTTTACCTAGAAGCCATTGATAGGATTTGTAAGGATGAGCTATCTTACATTCCTGGGATAATCTCTGTTGGTCATGATATTGCATGATTGGTTAAATAATATTTAACCTGGTATTTTTTTACCTCATTTCATAAGTAAAGTTCTCCTAAAATGTTTCCTCTGTTACCTATGAATGGTTTTGGTATTACTATCATTCTAGTCTCATATAATTAATCAGGGAACACTTCTTTCTTTTTTTATTCCATGAGTTTGTTTACAGGAGTTGTTCTTTCCTCGAAGATTTGGTAACAGTTAATTGTAAAAGCCTCCAGAGATGGTGCCTATGATTTGCCTTTACTCTATCACTGTTGCCCAAACACTCTTGATTGCTATGAATTTTGATATTTGTGGATTCAATAATATCTTAAAGTTATTACCCTAAAATTTACATTTCATGGTACAGTTATATTACTATAAAACCAGAAGACATTGAACTCAGTCTTAGCTGACTCTAGAATATATTCTAAGAACTTGCACTGAAAATGTATTTCTTTAATGGTGTTAAGATTACAGTGAATAGCCCTAAAATAATTAAATTAGCCACTTCAAAAATTAATTACATAGAATTTAACACTATTGCTTCCAGATGATTTCATACATGTGAGTTTTGCTTCCCAGCTAAATTGTAAGCAACCTAATTCTAAGGACCATGTTTTATACATCTTTGTATCCTTTGTAGTACTAGGAATTGTGTTGGACAGATCAATATATCATGTAAACACTTTTGACTAATTTTGGCATATATCTTACCATCTACATCTTTCCTAATGAATGAATGTAGGAAAAAATTGAGTTTATCAAGGATTCTGGCTAGTTAAGTTCTAATGATTGATTTTATTTCTTTTAAAAAATTATGCATTAATCATATAATAAGTGATTAAATTTCTTTTGAAATTGTTGCCCAGTTTTACACAAGGTCCTTTGACTTTTTATCATTTGATCTTAATGACTAGCTTAGGCTGCTCATAAAAGTAATGACCCATTCATTTGCTTAATTCATCTCAATAATTAATGCAGTTCATTGAACCCAGTGGTTCAGCTGGTGTGATTGATATTGAAAGCAAATGTAGTTGAAATAAGTATGACAATCATTCAAGAACCTTGTTTGTCTACTGCAGTGTTGTGACCCCTAGAATAAGAGTTTATGGGGAGCCCTCTTAGTTGTCTGAGACACCCAAACTAGTATGATATTGGCTACTCTATGCTCATTTCAGCCAGAATAGTTCATCTCTCTTGCTTAGTGACATTCCCCATTAGGTGTTGTTTGAACAAAAGCTTTCTGGCTAAAAACCAACAATTTTTTTAAGTAAGCTCTAGGCCCAATGTGGGGTTGAACTCACAACCCCAAGATAGTCACATGCTCTACCCACTGAGCCATCCAGACACCCCTGGCTAAAAACAAATTTTGAAAACCACCCATCAGTTGATGAATAAATGTGATCAGTCTTCTTAATTCTCCATTGCACTATCATTCATTCATTCATACATTTATTTAATTTATTCAAGAAATGTTTTTTGAGCACATATATATGCTGAATACTAACATAGACTACGAAGACAAGCCCCTGCCCTCCAGAGTACCAATAGCTAGTTGTTCTGGACCAATCATTTATTATTATTCATTATTTCTAGTGAGAGAAAATAAAAAGACAATTTTCAAGGATTCCCTCTTGTACTCTTATTCCAGTTTACACAATTTCCTTTCCCTTGTCTTCTAGATAAACAAATAAGTGGGAATAATTAAGTTTTAACAAGTTTGCATCACATTAAACTGAAAAATATGATTAATATTCAGAATATGGTTAAGAGGGGTGCCTGGGTGGCTCAGTCAGTTAACCGTCAGACTTTTGATTTCAGCTCAGGTCATGATCTCATGGTTCATGAAATCAAGCCCCGCATCAGGCTCTGTGCTGGCAGCATGGAGCCTGCTTGTGATTCTCTCTGTCTCTGTCTCTCTGTCTCTTTGTCTCTGCCTCTCCTCTACTCATGCTCGCAGTCTCTCTCTTTCTCTTTCAAAATAAATAAGCATTAGAAAAAAAAAAAAGAATTTGGTTGAGAGACCATAAAATGTCTTTCTGTGAAACTGAAATTGGTCTCTAACTCTGTCTTACCAAATTCTCCAGAGCCCAACTGCTACTGGAAGAGCACACGTGGGGGTCCAGAATGTGCCACCTAGAAATTGTTACAGGGCTTTATCCTCTCTGAGTCCAGTGAGAGCTCTAAGACTAACATGGCACACTCCATGCTGAGATCCTGTAGAGAGCTGCCTGAAGGACCCTTGACTTTCAAGGGGAGAGTCAACTGGTGATGGTCCAGGGAACAGGAGAAACAATGGTGGGCTGGTTCTTTTTCACCTTGAGCTGGAAGAGTGGAGAACAGAAAGCAGAGGAATTTCATCCTGATGATTTGAAAGAAGACTGGTGACTTCTGTTGCCACACTGCCAGCCTCACTTAAGGTATCAATCACACCAGAATCCCAATGAGCAAATGAAGAAAATACAGCACATCTAAGCAGGCCTAATAATAGAAAGGGATAAACGAATGGAACAATCAGAATAGGCCTGTAATGACATAGAGATGCTAGATGATCTCGAGAACAACTTGAACAAAACAATAATTAGAACCCTTAAGGTTTCAAGTAAAACACAAATTAGACTTCCTAGAAATAGGAAAACATGATTTTGAGATAAAAAATTCAACATGTGACTTAGAGGATGGCTATTAGTATAATCAGGGAAGAGACATACATATTTTCATGTGAAAAAATACATTGAATATCTACTATGTGCCTGACAGTATGTCAAGTCCTAGAGGTGAGTGGCAACAAGAAAATTATGGCTTTCCTTTCCTGGATCCAAAATATTTGAGAATAACAAAGAGTGATCAGGAAGGATCATTCTGAAAAAGTGACATGGTAATGCATATGATTAAAATTTTAAAGAGAATGATGCTCATAATAATAAAAAAAGAAGTAACATGGACAAGATTATTCATCTCTTTGAAGTTACCTGATTGAGATGAACTTTAAATATTCCACTTAATGCTGTTGAATGCTTACCAAGGAACTAGGTAGTCTTCAGAAATCTACCAAGAAGAGCAAAGTATAAATAATAGTATAAAGGCTATGAAACAATTGATTTAATATGACAAAGGATATGTCATAATGGTAGTGCAGTAAGTTGATAGCAACTGATAGATATATCTTGTGCTTGCTAAGCAGTACATTTATTGTCTCATTCATGCCTATAAAGTGGCCTCTATACCTTCTCCATCTGATGCATAAAAAAAGCAGAGGTGACAGAGTGGCTATTTGTCCAAAGCTAGGAAGTAGCCAAGTCAGGATTCAAACAAAGCTTTTACTGATCACAGTGAATTCATTTCCACTACCCTGAGAGTCACATTCTCATGTGTCTGCTACAGTTCTGGGAGAAGAGAGATCTGATGAGGAGTCCTATTTCTGGAAAAAGAAGTATTCCTTGTGCCTGCAAAGCAGTTCATTAAATAGATTGTTGTACGTTGCTTAAAATGCCCCTTTTCGTCATTCAGTTCTCTTGTCTTTAATTCTGGACTCTCCATCAATAAATTGGTTTCTGATCATGAAAACCATGTGTTTTGCTTAGTGAATTTAGGTCTTGTGAATATGACTGCTGGCTTTTCTGACAAATAGACTTCCTTTTGTAATCTCTTCTGGCTTCTCAGGAATTTGGTTAGTATGCATCAACTGCTCAGACCCAATCATGGTTTTTAAAATGCAATTTCTTTTCCTGTTTCTACTTTTAAAAACAAATGATGTATGCCCTATGAAACTCATTTCCAGTAGTCATCTCATGGACTTTTATTATATATTTATCTGCAATAAAGAAATTATCTTCCAGGAGTAGGTACCTTCAGATGAAATCAATAGGGCCTATACATTCAGCACTGATACTATAAATATTTTTTTTAAGCATAGTAAAGTAAACATGCACAGAACATCAGTTTATTATGTGAACTCCACTAAAAATTGTACAAGAGAAGCAAATAAGGTTTAATTTGTGTTAGACAAATGATGAAGGAAGACAATTTAGATACAAAGAAACTTATTTAACACTTCATGAAGCGGACGGCGTCCTTTCAGAAAGTGTAGAATTGGGTGGAAGGCAGAAAACCTTTCTCAGATAAAAAATAAAGAACAAGGAAGAGCAAACAGAAAATATCTGATCAGCTGGAGCCATGTAGTAAACCTTGTTTGGGGTGAGATGGTGCATAGCTGGCGTGGCATTTGGGGACTTGGCTGTCTGAATATGCTGTATCTGGTCAAGAAGAGCATTTACAGGGACACAGAAGTTTCCTAAGTTTTGGTTTGAGGACCTGCCACCTTGGTCAAGAGCCCCTCCATTTTGGGCCTACAGTTATTTCAACAAGAGTAACTTCTTTCTCTCCAGGTGTCTCCTGTGTTTACATGAGTATACAGTTAATAAACTTGTTTTTCTCTTGTTAATCTTTTTTAAATGTTTTTATTTATTTTTAAAAGTGGGGGGAGGGACAGGGAGAGGGGAACAGAGAATCTGAAGTGGGCTCTGTACTGACAGCAGAGAGCCCAATGTGGGCCTTGAACTCACGAACTGTGAGATCATGACCTGAGCTGAAGTTGGACACTTAACTGACTGAGCCACCCAGGACCCTAATCTGTCTTTTTTTTTTTTTTATAGGGGTCTTGATAAGACCTCAGAAGGGTAGAGGGAAAATTATTTTTCCTCCCTTACATCATCAAGCTTTTCAGAAAATGTCCAATCAATTTCCTGATACGATAATTAATGAGGAGGAGCTGTCTTTTCTCTTTCATTTAAAAAGTGGAATTTATGAACTTAACAAATTATATTTAAAAAAAGTGCAATTTATGGGAATGATATGAGGATTAATATTTATAAAGTACTTTTTGAGATGGAGCAGCACTGTGATTGTTCAACAGAGTGTAGAGTTATTGGATAGTAAGATTAATCTCTTGTAAATCTCCTTAAGTAATTAAGATGGTTATGACAAAGGACTTGATCAGAAGCCCCGAAAAGGCATGATGTGCTCATCAATGTGCACTATCAGGCTTGGCAGTATTTCAGAAAAGTCTGCAGAGTAGCACTCCTCCTGTGTGTCTCCTGCCAGTGTAGCTTATTCCTGGTATAAAACCTTGGTAAGACTCATGGGCAGCTATTATCCATGCCTATCTAATTGTTCTTTTTAGCAAGATGTCACATTGCAAAAAATAGGCCTGCTCCACAGAACAATGTCAATTTTTACTGAATATTTAATGCGGATTGTTCCAGAGAGTCTGGGTTATGTACATACCACAGTAATACTTAGTAAGATCTCTATATTACATCTGATCTGTTCCCAAAGGCTCTTTCTGGCTGACAGTATTTTCAGGTCCACACCCTAATCTCTCCATGGCCCCCAAAACCTGTTTTCTGGAGTCCTTCAGCTCTGTCCACACCTCACTTTGCGAGACAAAGCATATTGGCTAACCGGGCTTTTGCCCCTAAGAAATCAATTCAGGTTAGGGACTATCTGTGGTTACTCAAGTTTGTCCTTGAAGTTTTAGTCAGTACCCCAGGAAGCAAAGTATTTATACTCAAAAAGGTGTGTGGGTGAGGGTGGGGGAGGAAAGAGAGGAGCAATTCTGCTATTAAACAAGATTTTCCTCTTTTTCTCCAAGTGCTAATTTCTCTATCTTTAAACTTAGCTAGTACCCAGAGTCAATCAATTAAACAGAAGATCTGATTGGAGATAGATGATATCATAAGCAAGTATAAAATTACAGTGCCTAAATTTCATCACCATTCAGTGTGTCCCAATGAAGACCTTTAATCTAAAATAGTTTGTGAGCAGAGTTAAATTCAAGAAATTGCAATTGACCAATAGTCAATCATTTCTATCATTTTAGAAAAAAATGATAATAAGCACCTGTGTGGGTAATAAAATAAATATATTTTAAAAATGTGATTACACAGTAACAAAACAATATTAACACAGGCCTAAGAACAAAGGAATGAAAATTGAGTAAAAAGTGACATGGGAAAGTTGTTTAAAATAAGCAAGCAGATATACTTACCTTTGGGAGGATTTCACATTAAATTCAAAATATTTAGAGAGGTAATGAAGCAAAGAAGATAAAGTTTATAATTTAGATACTTATGTTTTGTGTGAACTCAGTTTGAAACGAATGTAAGTAAAATATAAAATGCAGAAAAAGTATAATGTTTGTTAAAAGATAAACTGAAGCATATTAAAGCATATTAAAATTATTAAGAGTTTATTTGGGCACAAGTTTATTTAAATTGGGCAGTGTCAGAAAGGAAATGGTTCGGAGTGCTCCCCTGACAGGAGACAGGGAAAAGACCTATACAGAAAAGGTACAGAAACAAAGAAAGGAAATGATTTGATTGGCTATAGCTCAAAGCCTGGTTGGCTATTTGTGACTGGTTGTCCTTAGGTTTGGACTTTTGTAACCTTGAGGCATTTGTGGGCTTAAGTTTTGGTTTGCTTACATAGGCCACCGGAACATTAGAGCCACTTCAGTCTAGTGGCATCCTTGTTTAATATACTGAACACTATAAAACAGATCATAAAATTAAATTAAGAAAATATTTATAAAGATAACTCATCAAGTGATATAATTTTCAATATTTAAGATGGGCACAATAAAACACTTCAAAATAAGTATTCGAGAGTTATTATCCAGAGATAATTATGAAAGGGGAGAGATCACTGAGCTCTCACCTCTATGTGGCTCTCCGATGTGAAGACCACATGACTGCCTCCAGTGATACAGGTTATTATTGCCTTAGGTTGGATGATTCTCCTAATTGTTGAGAATTTTAACTGTTGGCAATTCTGTTGTTCAAACAGTGCTGAAGTGTTTTAAAAGCAATGAATCGACATGCTTTGTGTATATTTTCTAAATCTTTAAGCAGGTCTTCAAATATTGAGATAGTAGGGGGAAATTGTGCTTCCTTACTATAGCTACAAGAAATAAGCAATATAGGGAACTATATAGTTCCCTACTCTACATTGTCTGGAGCACATCCTTCCAGGTTACCTGCTACAGATTCTATGGGAGCTATTTTACAGCTCTGAAACTTGGAGATAACTAATAGCAATGTGAAATAATTTTTGTCTATAGACATACAACCTTTCTTCTATAGAGGTTCCATTGAATTTCCTTCCCTCTCTGAGGATTTAAACTAGGTTTGCATCTGTTTGCACACTTATCTCACATTCCTTGTCTAGAAATGTGTCTGTTTTTTGAATTCTTCTTTGAACTAATTATAACATCTTACCCATTCCTCCATTCATGGGTTAAAGAAAAGCTTTAATATATGTTTATTTTTATATCTGTATGAAAATTACAATTTTACTTATCAAAAAACCCAAAAAACAAAACAAAAAAAACACCTAACAACAACAACAAAGGAAAACACCAAGCTTGTCCTTTAACATTCCTTAGGAAACAAGCATCTTTCTACATCCAATTAGTTGAAATGAGTGACCAGAACATCTATCTCAGTGTCATGCTGTATCTTCCCACACTAATTAAACATATTCTCTGCTTAGTGAGTGTGTTAAAGAAATTTCTGCTCTAATTAGTTTCTCACTAATCAATCATTTTCAGTCTGATTATCTGCTCTGTGGAGGATGCAGGGAGGTAGGGTTTACCCAAGGGTAATCTCTGTAACAGCATCCTAACGATTCTACATTGTGACTGTTTTTCCTTTTTTATCGGGCTGATGCTATTCTGTGAAATATGTGACTGAGACTCCTGGTAATCTCATAGCTGCTAACTGTGAGACCACAAATCTCCTTTGTTTTATCTACTCTCATACTTCTGACACCAAATATCTGTGGGGGTTTTACCCACACCAACCAATTCTCCAATTCTCTGTGGACATCAACTGGGTATCTCCTCACTTTAACTCAGTTCTGACAGTAACTGCCTGGAGGTAATGCAGATGAAGGACTCAGTTCCATGAAACTGCTTCCTCCTACATCAGACACCAATCATAAGTCCAGGTTGTCACCTGTGCTCCTGGTGACTTGCTATAAATTGAAGGTTCCCACAGCTCCTTCCTCAGATTCGATAATTTGCTAGAGTGGCTCACAGAACTCAGGAAAGCAGTTTATTTACCACTTATAAAAGATACAACTTGAGAACAATCAAGTAGAAGGGATGCAGAGGGGGAAGGGGTGTGGAGCGTCCATGCTCTCTGTGAGCACAGGACGCTCCTAGCATCTTGATGTATTCAACAACTTGGAAGTTCTCTGAATCCCTTTGCTTAGGGTTTCTATGGAAGGTCCATCACATAGGCGTGGTTGATTCAGTCTCTGGCCCTCTCCCCTTCCCAATGATCAGGGGAAGGGCTGAAAATTCCAACCCTCTAACACCTGGATGGCTCCCCTGGCAACCAGCCCCCCCCCCCCCCCATTCTTAGGGCTTTCCAAAGTTACTTCATTAAACAAAAACTCAGATGTGGTTGAGAGGGGGCTTGTTATGAATAACAAAAGACTCTCCTTTCACCTTTATCACCCGGAGCTATATCAAGAATGGAACAAAGACCTAATATTATAACAAAAGATTCTCCTTTAGTTCATCACTTAGGAAATGACAAGGATTTTGTGAGCTCTGACCAGGAGGTAGAAGACCAAATATGTATTTCTTATGATATCACAAAATTAGAGTTTTCTTTCCTGAATGATGGGAAAAAATGTGGTGTGTATTAGTCAAGCAAATAAGTCTTCGTGCAGGATGCATTTGTTAAGCACCTAGTTTATGCTGAGGTCTCCGCAAAATGCTATAATATATAAATGACACACTTTTCTCCAACTTTTCCATCCAATTGGCAAGAGGAAATTAAAGAACAAGAAAATAGGAATCAATAAAAGGCTAAATTGGTGAACATTAACAAGGAAGTAGAAGTTCAGAGAAATAAGTAATCAGCATGCACTGGAGTATTAAGGGAGGGCTTCTTGGAAGAGGTAATACTCACACTGGTATTGAAGGATGATCTGAAATTAGAAATTTGTGTCAGGGGTGGGGGTTTAACATTGTAAACACGAGTTTTTAGCCTGGGATCCATGCTTTAACTTAAGGAAATCCCTGAATTTGTTTCTCAAATTTGGGCATATTTGCACTTGGGCATATTTCTCACGAGTGGGTCCATAATTTTTATCAGTTTCTCCAAGGGGTCTGTGATCATTCAAAAGTAAAAAACACAAAAACAAAAACAAAAAAAAAACCCATGACTTAAAACTATATTTAAGAACCAGGGACCTTCAATCTTGGTCTTCTCCTGGGAAGTGGCAAAATGTTACATTAAATGTAATTTCAGCACTTACAGTAATGAAATACCAGAAAGCAGTCTCTAGCATGCAGTGTGATAAAGCATTGATAGGTGGAATAAAGGGCCAGACACATTCCTGCCTGCAGCAGCAGGACAGAAGCCACTTTCCTCCAATTTTCTGTATTATCATCTGTTTTCTAGACACATATAAGGGTCTTTCATTTGGGTTTTCTAACCTAAACTGGATACTGTGTGTGTGTGTGTGTGTGTGTGTGTGTGTGTGTGTGTGTAGTTTCACTCATATGCTGAAAAAGTGAAGTTTCTAGGAAAACAGATAAACCTGATAAATTAAAATATGATAGATTTTTTTTCTTCTCAAACTTGAGCATGCTTATACTTTACTCCTATGCAACTCTCTCTCTCTCTCTTTCTCTCTCTCTCTCTCACACACACACACACACACACACATTGAACACAAAAAGACATAAAAGTAAGGCAATTTGTACACAAATTATTTCTCTTTATTTCCCACATCTCCAGTCTTGAAGGTAGAAATAACACCTTTCCTTTTCCTTTTCCTTAGAATTTTGTGTCTAATTTAAAGACGTGCTTAGTAAGTATAGAATTCTTAACTAAGATGCAATTTCTATTTTAAAAAGAGTGTGAAAAAAAATAGAATCCATTACTTAGAACTCTTTACCCAATTACTTTTGCTCTATCACAGTTTCTAAGGGTGCCAGCTGTGTTTTCCTTGTGGTAAAGGCAGGCAATTTGAGTAAATTAAAGAATGTTTGCAATTGATGTGTACAGAGCTGTCCTTGAAGTGTACATGGTATTTTCAAGATGATAGACTCTAATAAATGTTTTATCTTTTCAGTGTTAGGACTATAAAATTCTGTCCCTTTTCTTTCTTAGTCATGATAAGAAACTAACAACCATACAAAATTTTATGTAATATCTGTATTGCTTTCTTGTAATGCAGGCTGCCATTACAAAGTACCCCAACCTGGTGACTTAAAATAGCAAAAATTTATTGCCTCACAGTTTTGGAAGTTGAAGTATGAGATAAGGTGTTGGCAGGTTTGTTTTTTCCCAATGGTTATGAAGGAGAATCTGATCCATGCCTCTCTTAGCTTCTGGTGGTTTGCTGGTATTAAAAGGTAACCTGAGGGGTTGGCTCAGCAACTGGCTTTTGGTTTCTGCTCAGGTCATGATTGCATGGTTTGTGAGATTGAGCCCTGAAATGAGCTCTGTGCTGACAGCATGGAACCTGCTTGGGATTCTTTCTCCTCCTTTCTGTCTCTCCCCTACTCGTGGCCCAGTGAAGAGCACTGGATTGCCCCACAGCTAGGCACTTACTGTGCCATATAGAGTATGCCCATGAGAAGAATTGTGTCATTATCACTGGAGCAGCAACGACCACACCTGGCTGCTAGATATTAAAGTCAAGGCCTGCTCTGGGTACACTTGAGTGAGGTCAGAAGGCAAGATGTTGGGTACAGCTTCTGTGTTTTCTTCTTTTCTCCTTCCATCTCCTTCCTTCCCTAGGTTAAGTGGGATAGGGAAGGGATAGTCTCCATTCTTGAAAATAGCTGTGTTTAGAATCAGCCCTATGGGGGCGCATGGGTGGCTCAATTGGTTAAGCTCTGACTCTTGATTTCCACTTGGGTCATGATCTCATGGTTCATGAGATCAAGCCCCACGTGGGGCTCTGTGCTGACAGCATGAAACCTGAGGGTATTCTCTCCCTCTCTCTTTGTCTATTTTCTGCTCTCTCTCTCTCTCTCAGAATAAATAAACATTAAAAAAAAAGAAGAAGAACAAGAAGAATCAGCCCTAGGTAGAGAGGGCACTTTGCCTATGCCATCAATAGTGTAACTGACTTTTCCAAATTGAAATCAGACATGCAGAAGTATATCCAGAATGTAATACTAAAATAATATGTGTAGTCAAGTTTATGAAATCAGTCTCACTGTTATTCATTTATTCAGTCATATATTCATTCAGCAGTCATTGACAACCTGTGTAAAGTAAGGGTTGAGGCCAAGGGCTTGGGAGTCAGAAATATAGGTGAGTTCCAATGAGGATTCTATTATTAACTAATTATGTGACCTGGAAAAACTTCTTTAATGTTTTTGTTTGATATTTTTTTAAACCTCAGTTTCCTCGTCTGTGTATATTTGGAATAATAACACTGTCAGTATGTATTATATTAAGATACACCCCCCCCCCCCAAATCGCAGTAGCCTGAAAGAACAAAAGTTTGTTGTTTGCTCATGTCCATTCTCGCTGACTGGATTCTCTACACCATATCACTTGTCCTCCAAATGACAGAGGAGCCAATATCAGGAACATTTTCCATCACTATGGGAGAGGGAAAAAGAGCTCTGGAGGGTTCTTGGCAGCAGTGCTGTGGCTTGGAAACAGTTCTGCTCATAATTCATTGGCCAGAAACAGTCACTACCATCTAATCACAAGGGGGTCAGGAACGGAGATCCTACGTTGGAGAGCTATAAGACCTAGTGAACAATATAAGGGCTATCACTAATACCCTTCTATAGGGTGACAAGAAGGATTTCATGTGTGTGTGTGTGAGAGTTTGTAAATATATAGTGCCTATTACAATGGCAGGTACATGATAGGCAATAATATAGCTATTATTATTCTAGTACATTATGACTATAAGGCTCCTACTATATTCCAGGCACTGAACTAGGTATTGGGAAGTCACAAGCTGTCAATTAAACTCTAACCCAGGATAAGGAGTGAGAAAGTTGTTACTACTGAAGAGGGCTATTGTTGGTTATCTTGAGTGAACAAACTAATAAATTCATTTTATGCATTGGTCCCAAGGCAAATGAGCTAGAGAAGTGTCCAAATATGTCTCGTTTAACCCTAACACCAACCTATCAGGATTATTTATACCTATTCACAGAAAGGGAATGGAAGCCTAGAAGGACTGTGTGACCTGCTTGAAGCCATACTGCCAGCAAAGGTCAAAGAGATTTCTCTGAGGACAATACTGGAAAATGCCCTGAGGACTAGTATGCGGGTACCTACTGGGTGATATTTGGGAGCCTGGGGTTGGGGTGGAATTAGTAGATTTGATAGATATGAATACATTGTTTTAATTATGGATTTAAGTTGGTATTGGTATGAATTTTTTGGTATTCAATTTTTTCAGTGTAAAAGTAGGATAATGTTAATAACCATTTCATAGGATGTAATTTGATTATAGTTATAAGCTTTTAAGATAATACTGTTCACACAGTAAACTTTCCAAAATGTGCGCTATCATTAGTTTTCCTTCAAGTGCAATTAATTTAATTGGTAATAAGGTAGTGCATTTGAGGTAGGTAAAAATAACTGTTTTTTTCTGTAATCTCTGGGCCTGGGTGCTGCTTCGTCCCTACAGGGAAGAGAAGGCTTTTCTGTAAACCCAGAAGAATTATTGTAGAAGTCCACCCAGCATGTAGACCTCTCCTCTGCTTAAAGTCCTAAGCCAACTGAAGCCATTTGCTCCTATCCACTGTGCTTAGCCTTGATCTCTTTCAGGGCCTAGCAACACATCACTTCTCAGAAGGAGCAGATTACCCAAGAAATTGTAAAGTTGCCTGTCTTGTGACTCCTGCCCAGTCTAGAGTTAGGATGAAATCTAGGCATGGTATCAATAAAGCATGTGTGAGTGTAAGCTCCTCAGGAGACAGGCAGTATATGGTATTTGTTGAGCCTAGACTCTGGAACCAGACCTGCCTACTTGGCTCTTTGCTACTACTACTTGTTGACATCGCTTCTGGACCTTGTTTTCTTCAATGACGGCATGGGTGTGACACTGAGTTGTGTAAAGCACTTAGAATACTGTCTGGCACGTAACAAGCACTTGACAGCTGTGGCTCCCCTGATGCAGATGGAATCCTAACCCAGCTGTTTAAAAAAAAAAAAAAAAACATTTATTTTGAGAGAGAGAAGGAGGTAGGGAGGGGCAGCAAGAGGGAGAGAGAGAATCCCAAGCAGGTTCCACACTGTCAGCTCAGAGCCTGATGCAGGCCTTGATCCCAGGAACTGTGAGATCATGACCTGAGCTGAAATCAAGCATCAGAAGCTTAATGGACTGAGCCACCCAGGAGCCCCTAACCCAGGTGTTGATTGAGCATCTACTGTGTGAACAAGTCCAGGGTTGTCTCTGCTCTTACACAGCTCCCAGCTACGACTGGCTCCAAGTCCAAAGTCTTTCACTATTATACCTCAGTTCTGATGCAGCAGGAGAAAGAGATTCTGTAAGAACTAAAAATCACTTATGTGATTTTAACTAGTATGTCTTACATTTTATTAATTTTCCTCATTGTGAAAGTGTCAAACAATAAAGAAACATTTAGGATGTAATGTCAAAGCCCCTCTCTTTTCCCCTTGCTCTCAGTCCTGCCAGATTCTACCCCACTTCAGGGGGCTCACTGGTAACAATTTATTGTTTATACTTCCCATCCTCCTTCTCTACCTTTACACACATGTATATGTATGTATGCATATGTGTATATACACATCTATATCTTAAAAGAAAGAAGTCATTCTTCATGCAACATATTGCCTATTTTTGACTTTATTTTCACTTAAGTATATGTGTCAGACATTTACTCATGTTGATACATGTAGATATAGTCCATTTTATGACTGTGACATAAAGTTTTCATCACTCCCTATGAACATTTAGTTTATTTCTCACAAAAAATTGTTTTTACAAACAGTGCTGTAGTGAACATTTTTTTTTTTGTGCACATGAGAAGATTTATTTAGATTAGAAACTTAGAAGTGAAATTGTTGGGTCTAAGGGTGTGTTCATTTACAAAGTTTTGTAGATGTTAATAATTATCTTTCAAAAGTGCTTCACCAATTTTTACTTCTATGAATAGTATATAATAATGCATATTTCTTTGTATCCTCTCCACAACTTCCTGTTATCAATGTTTTAAATGTTTATTAATCTAAAGAAAATAAATACAATTTCTATGGCTGTTTTGGTATGTATTTCCCTGATCACTCATGAAACAGAAAATGATTTTTTATGTTTATTGAATATTTGTACATTATTTTTGTGAACTGATTGTTCATATATTTTGCCAATTTTTCTGTTGGATTGTTGATATATTTTTTTAATGTTTATTTTTGAGACACAGTGAGAGCACGCTCAAGGAAGGGGCAGAGAAAGGGAGACAGAGGATCCAAAGTAGACTCTGAGCTGACAGCAGAGAGCCCTGATGTAGGGCTCCAACACATGAACCCTAAGATCATGACCTGAGCTGAAGTCAGACGCTTAACCATTGAGCCACCCAGATGCCCTGATATTTTTCTTATTGACTGTAGGAGCACTTTAAATATTGTAACGGCAATTATTTGTTGTATATGTTGAGAGTATTTTCTGTCTCTTTCTCCTCTTTAATATTATATATGGTATCTTTTACTAATATAGAATTTAAAATTTTCCAAGTTCAGTTTGGTCAGTCCTTTCTTTTGTGGCTTCTGGATTTTGTATGTCAATTAGGAATCTTACCCATCCAAATAAAATTAATCCTCTGTTTTTTGTTGTTGTTGTTTTTAAAATTTTTTAATTTTTCTATTTTTAATTTTATTTTGTATTTTTAAGTGCCCCTTACCCATTTAGCCCCTCCCACAACCCCTCCAGTAACCTTCTGTTTGTTCTCCATATTTATGAGTCTCTTCTGTTTTGTCCCCCTCCCTGTTTTTATATTATTTTTGTTTCCCTTCCCTTCTGTTCATCTTTTTTGTCTCTTAAAGTCCTCATATGAGTGAAGGCATATGATTTTTGTCTTTCTCTGATTGACTAATTTCACTTAGCATAATACCTTCCAGTTCCATCCACATAGTTTCAAATGGCAAGATTTCATTCTTTTTGATTGCCATGTAATACTCCATTGTATATATATACCACATCTTCTTTATCCATTCATCCATCAATGGACATTGGGCTCTTTCCATACTTTGGCTATTGTTGATAGTGCTGCTCTAAACATTGGGGTGCATGTGCCCCTTCGAAACAGTACACCTGTATCCCGTGGATAAATAATTAGTAGTGCAATTGCTGGGTCATAGGGTAGTTCTATTTTTCATTTTTTGAGGAACCTCCATACTGTTTTCCAGAGTGGCTGCACCAGTTTGCATTCCCCCTAGCAGTGAAATAGAGATCCTTTCTCTCCGCATCCTCGCCAACATCTGTTGTTGCCTGAGTCGTTAATGTTAGCCCTTCTGACAAGTGTGAGTTGGTATCTCATTGTGGTTTTGATTTGTATTTCCCTGATGATGAGCGATGTTGAGATTTTTTTCATGTGTTGGTTAGCCATTTGGATGTCTTCTTTGGAGAAGTGTCTATTCATTTGTTTTGCCAATTTCTTCACTGGATTATTTGTTTTTTGGGTGCTGAGTTTGGTAAGTTCTTTATAGATTTTGGATACTAACCCTTTATCTGATAGGTCATTTGCAAATATCTTCTCCCATTCTGTCAGTTGCCTTTTAGTTTTGCTGATTATTTTCTTTGCTGTGCAGAAGATTTTTATTTTGGTGTGGCCTCCATAGTTCATTTTTGCTTTTGCTTCCCTTGCCTCTGGAAATGTGTTAAATAAGAAGTTGCTGCAGCCAAGATCAAAGAGGTTTTTTGCCTGCTTTCTCCTTGAGGATTTTGATGGCTTCCTGTCATACATTTAGGTCTTTCATCCATTTTGAGTTTATTTTTGTGTGTGGTATAAGAAAGTGGTCCAGGTTCATTTTTCTGCATATTGCTGTCCAGTTTTCCCAGCACCACTTGCTGAAGAGACTGTCTTTATTCCATTGGATATTCTTTCCTGCTTTGTCAAAGATTAGTTGGCCATATGTTTGTGGGTCCATTTCTGGGTTCTCTATTCTGTTCCATTGATCTGAGTGTCCATTTTTGTGCCAGTATAAGTGGAATTTTTACATAGGATCTGAGGCAATGATCTAATTTTATCTTTTCCTAAAGGAGTAGTCAGTTGTTCCAATTCCAGTTTTTTTGTTTGTTTCCTTTTGTTCATTTGCTTGTTTTTTTAATATGAAATTTATTGTCAAATTTGTTTCCATACAACACCCAGTGCTCATCCCAACAGGTGTCCTCCTCAATACCCATCACCCACCCTCCCCTCCCTCCCACCCCTCCGTCAACCCTCAGTTTGTTCTCAGTTTTTAAGAGTCTCTTATGGTTTGGCTTCCTCCCTCTCTAACATTTTTTTTCCTCCTTCCCCTCCCCCATGGTCTTCTATTAAGTTTCTCAGGATCCACATAACAGTGAAAACATATGGTATCTGTCTTTCTCTGTATGACTTATTTCACTTAGCATAACACTATCCAGTTCCATCCACATTGCTACAAAAGGTTATATCTCATTCTTTCTCATTGCCACATAGTATTCCATTGTGTATATAAACCACAATTTCTTTTTTCTTTTTTTTATTTTTTATTTTTTATTTTTGAGACAGAGAGAGACAGAGCATGAATGGGGGAGGGTCAGAGAGAGGGAGACACAGAATCTGAAACAGGCTCCAGGCTCTGAGCTGTCAGCACAGAGCCCAACACAGGGCTCGAACTCACGGACCGCTCGAACTCACGGACCGCGAGATCATGACCTGAGCTTAACCGACTGAGCCACTCAGGCGCCCCCACGATTTCTTTATCCATTCATCAGTTGATGGACATTTAGGCTCTTTCCATAATTTGGCTATTGTTGAGAGTGCTGCTATAAACATTGGGGTACAAGTGCCCCTATGCATCAGCACTCCTGCATCCCTGGGGAAAATTCCTAGCAGTGCTATTGCTGGGTCATAGGGTAGATCTATTTTTAATTTTTGAGGAACCTCCACACTGTTTTCCAGAGTGGCTGCACCAGTTTGCATTCCCACCAACAGTGCAAGAGGGTTCCCATTTCTCCACATCCTCTCCACCATCTATATTCTCCTGATTTTAGCCACTCTGACTGGCATGAGGTGATATCTGAGTGTGGTTTTGATTTGTATTTCCCTGATGAGGAGCGACGTTGAGCATCTTCTTACGTGCTTCTTGGCCATCTGGATTTCTTCTTTAGAGAAGTGTCTATTCATGTTTTCTGCCCATTTCTTCACTGGATTATTTGTTTTTTGGGTGTGGAGTTTGGTGAGTTATTTATAGATTTTGGATGCTAGCCCTTTGTCTGATATGTCATTTGCAAATATTTTTTTCCCATTCCGTTGGTTGCCTTTTAGTTTTGTTGATTGTTTCCTTTGCCGTGCAGAAGCTTTTTATCTTCATGAGGCCCCAAGAGTTCATTTTTGCTTTTAAGTCCCTTGCCTTTGGAGATGCGTCAAGTAAGAAATTGCTGCAGCTGAGGTCAGAGAGGTTTTTGCCTGCTTTCTCCTCCAGGATTTTGATGGTTTCCTGTCTCACATTCAGGTCCTTCATCCATTTTGAGTTTATTTTTGTGAGTGGTGTAAGAAAGTGGTCTAGTTTCATTCTTCTGCATGTTGCTGTCCAGTTCTCCCATCACCATTTGTTAAAGAGACTTTTTTCCATTGGATATTCTTTCCTGCTTTGTCAAAGATTAGTGGGCCATACTTTTGTGAACCCAATTCTGGAATCTCTATTCTATTCCATTGGTCTGTGTGTCTGTTTTTGTGTCAATACCATGCTGTCTTGATGATGACAGCTTTGTAGCAGAGGCTAAAGTCTCGGATTGTGATGCCTCCTGCTTTGGTCTTCTTCAAAATTACTTTGGCAATTCGGGGTCTTTTGTGGTTCCATACAAATTTTAGGATTGCTTGTTCTAGCTTCAAGAAGAATGCTGGTGCAATTTTGATTGGGATTGTATTAGATGTGTAGATAGCTTTGGGTAGTATTGACTTTTAACAATATTTATTCTTCCAATCCATGAGCACGGAATGTTTTTCCATTTCTTTATATCTTCTTCAGTTTCCGTCGTAAGCTTTCTATAGTGTATAGAAAGCTATAGTATATACAGATCTTTTACATCTTTGGTTAGGTTTATTCCTAGGTATTTTATGCTTCTTGGTGCAATTGTGAATGGGATCAGTTTCTTTATTTGTCTTTCTGTTGGTTCATTATTAGTGTATAAGAATGCAACTGATTTTTGAACATTGATTTTGTATCCTGCAACATTGCTGAATTCATGTATCAGTTCTAGTAGACTTTTGGTGGAGTCTGTCAGGTGTTCCATGTACAATATCATGTCATCTGCAAAAAGTGAAAACTTGACTTCATCTTTGCCAATTTTGATGCCTTTGGTTTTTTTTTTTTTGCCTGATTGCTGATGCTAGAACTTCCAACACTATGTTAAACAACAGCGTTGAGAGTGGACATCCCTGTCATGTTCCTGATCTCAGGGAGAAAGCTCTCAGTTTTTCCCCATTGAGGATGATATTAGCTGTGGACTTTCCATAAATGGCTTTTATGATGTTTAAGTATGTTCCTTCTATCCCGACTTTCTTGAGGGTTTTTATTAAGAAAGGATGCTGAATTTTATCAAATGCTTTTTCTGCATTGATTGACAGGATCATATGGTTCTTATCTTTTCTTTTATTAATGTGATGCATCACATTGATTGATTTGCGAATGTTGAACCAGCCCTGCAGCCCAGGAATGAATCCCACTTGATCATAGTGTGTAATTCTTTTTATATGCTGTTGAATTCGATTTGCTAGTATTTTATTGAGAATTTTTGCATCCACATTCATCAGGGATATTGTCCTATAGTTCTCTTTTTTTTGCTGGGTCTCTGGTTTAGGAATCAAAGTAATGCTGGCTTCATAGAATGAGTGTAGAAGTTTTCCTTCCCTTTCTATTTTTTGGAACCGCTTGAGAAGGATAGGTATTATCTCTGCTTTAAACGTCTGGTAGAATTCCTCTGGGAAGCCATCTGGTCCTGGACTCTTATCTGTTGGGAGATTTTTGATAACTGATTCAATTTCTTCTCTGATTATGGGTCTGTTCAGGCTTTCTATTTCCTCCTGATTGAGTTTTGGAAGCGTGTGGGTGTTTAGGAATTTGTCCATTTCTTCCAGGTTGTCCAGTTTGTTGACATATAATTTTTTATAGTATTCCCTGATAATTGCTTGTATTTCTGAGGGATTGGTTGTAATAATTCCATTTTCATTCATGAATTTATCTATTTAGGTCATCTTCCTTTTCTTTTTGAGAAGCCTGGCTAGAGGTTTATCAATTTTATTTTTTCAAAAAACCAACTCTTGGTTTCATTGATCTGCTCTACAGTTTTTTAGATTCTATATTGTTTATTTCTGCTCTGATCTTTATTATTTCTCTTCTCCTGCTGGGTTTAGGCTGCCTTTGCTGTTCTGCTTCTATTTCCTTTAGGTGTGCTGTTAGATTTTGTATTTGGGATTTTTCTTGTTTCTTCAGATAGGCCTGGATTGCAATGTATTTTCCTCTCAAGACTGCCTTTGCTTCATCCCAAAGCATTTGTAGTGTTGTATTTTCATCTTCATTTGTTTCCATATATTTTTTAATTTCTTCTCTAATTGCCTGGTTGACCCATTCATTCTTTAGAAGGGTGTTCTTTAACCTCCATGCTTTTGGAGGTTTTCCAGACTTTTTCCTGTGGTTGATTTCATGTTTCATAGCATTGTGGCCTGAAAGTGTGCATGGTACGATCTCAATTCTTGTATACTTATGAAGGGCTGTTTTGTGACCCAGTGTGTGATCTATCTTGGAGAATGTTCCATGTGCACTCAAGAAGAAAGTATATTCTGTTGCTTTGGGATGCAGAGTTCTAAATATATCTGTCAAGTCCATCTGATCCAATGTATCATTCAGGGCCCTTGTTTCTTTATTGATCCTGTGTCTAGATGATCTATCCATTGTTGTAAGTGGAGTATTAAAGTCCCCTGCAATTACCACATTCTTATCAATAAGGTTGCTTATGTTTGTGATTAATTGTTTTATATACTTGGGGGCTCCTGTATTCGGCACATAGACATTCATAATTGTTAGCTCTTCCTGATGGATAGACCCTGTAATTATTGCATAATGCCCTTCTTCATCTCTTGTTACAGCCTTTAATTTAAAGTCTAGTTTGTCTGATGTAAGTATGGCTACTCCAGCTTTCTTTTGAGTTCCAGTAGCATGATAAATCTCCATCTCCTCACTTTCAATCTGAAGGTCTAAAATGAGTCTCTTGTAGACAGCAAATAGATGGTCTTGTTTTTTTATCTGTTCTGATACCCTATGTCTTTTGGTTGGAGCATTTAGTCCATTTACATTCAGTGTTATTATAGAAAGATATGGGTTTAGAGTCACTGTAATGTCTGTAGATTTCATGCTTGTAGTGATGCCTCTGGTACTTTGTGGTCCTTGCAACATTTCACTCACAGAATCACCCTTAGGATCTCTTGTAGGGCTGGTTTAGTGGTGACGAAGTCCTTCAGTTTTTGTTTGTTTGGGAAGACCTTTATCTCTCCTATTCTGAATGACAGACTTGCTGGATAAAGGATTCTTGGCTGCATATTTTTTTCTGTTCATCACATTGAAGATTTCCTGCCATTCCTTTCTGGCCTATCAAGTTTCAGTAGATAGGTCTGCCCCCAGTCTTATGGGTCTCCCTTTGTAAGTTAGAGCCTGTTTATCCCTAGCTGCTTTCAGAATTTTCTCTTTATCCTTGTATTTTGCCAGTTTCACTATGAAGTGTTGTGCAGAAGATCAATTCAAGTGGCCCCTGTCTGGGCTACTTGCACTTGTGCCTTTTGGATTTCAATGCCTTTTTCCTTCCCCAGATCAGGGAAGTTCTGAGCTATGATTTGTTCAAGTACCCCTTCAGCCCCTTTCTCTCGTTCTTCCTCTTCTGGAATTCCTATGATTCGGATATTGTTGTGTTTAATTGCATCACTTAGTTCTCTAATTCTCCGCTCATACTCCTGGATTTTTTTTTGTCTCTCTTTTTCTCAGTTTCCCCTTTTTCCATAATTTTATCTTCTAATTCACCTTTTCTCTCCTCTGCCTCTTCAGTCAGTGCTATGGCTGCCTCCATTTTATTTTGCACCTCATTCTTTAGCTCCTCATGCCTATTTCTTAGTCCCTTGATCTCCGTAGCAATAGATTCCCTGCTGTCCTCTATGCTTTTTTCAAGCCCAGTGACTAATTTTATGACTATTATTCTAAATTCTTGTTCCATTATATTGCTTAAATCATTTTTGATCAGTTCATTAGCTGTCACTACTTCCTGGAGTTTCTTTTGAGGAGAATTCTTCCATTTCGTCATTTTGAATAGTCCCTGGAGGGCGCGGAACTGCAGGGCTCTTCCTCTGTGCTGTCTAGAGTAACCTGCGTTGGTGGGCGGGTCCACAGTCAGGCCTGATGTCTGCTTTAGCCCACCGCTGGGGCCACAGTCAGACTGGTGTGTACCTTATCTTCCCCTCTCTCAGGGGCAGGACTCACTGTGGAGTGGTGTGGCCCCTGTATGGGCTACTTGCACACTGCCAGGCTTGTGGTGCTGCTTCTATGGGATCTGGCATATTAGCCGGGGTGGATCCACCAGGTGCACAGGGATGGGAGGGGCAGACTCAGCTCACTTTGTCTTCGGTGGTCTTCTTCGGTTGGGGGGGGGGGCCTGGAGCACCGGGAGGGAGGCCGACCCATCAGAGGGATGGATCCACAGAAGCACAGTGTTGGGTGTTTGTGTGGTGCAAGCAAATTCGGTGATGGGAACTGGTTCCCTTTGGGATTTCGGCTGGAGGGTGGGAGAGGGAGATGGCGCTTGCCAGTGCCTTTGTTCCCCTGCTGAGCTGAGCTCTGTCTTATAGGGCTCAACAACTGTCCCTCCCGGGGTCCTCTCACCCTTCCGCTCTCCGAGCAGAGCTGTTGACTTATAACATTCCAGATGTTAAGTCCCACTGGCTGTCAGAACTCATGCAGTCTGGCCCCTCCGCTTTTGCAAGCCAGACTCGGGGGCTCTGCCTTGCTGGGTGGGCTGCCCTCCACAGCCCCGGCTCCCTCCCGCCAGTCTGTGTGGCACGCACCACCTCTCCGCCCTTCCTGCCCTCTTCCGTGGGCCTCTTGTCTATGCTTGGCTCCGGAGAGTCTGTTCTGCTAGTCTTCTGGTGGTTTTCTGGGTTATTTAAGCAGATGTGGGTGGAATCTAAGGTATCGGCAGGATGAGGTGAGCCCAGTGTTCTCCTATGCTGCCATCTTCCAGTTCTGTTTGTTTGTTTTAATGTTTATTTATTTTTGAGAGAGAGAGAGACAGAGTGCGAGTGGGGGAGGGGCAGAGAGAGAGAGAAAGAATCTAAGGCAGGCTCCAGGCTCTGAGCTGTGAGCATAGAGCCCGACAGGGGGCTCGAAATCACGAACTGTGAGATCATGACCTGCGCCAAATTTGGAAGCTTACCCAACTGAGCCACCCAGTCAGCCCTCCCCACCCATTTCAGTTTTTGATTTGCAAATTCTGCTATAGTTATACACACATGATTTTCTAGACAGGTTTTTTTTTTTTTTTTTTTTTTTTTTTTGTAATTATAGTATTCTGTTGGCATTGCTACACTGTTTTATTTCTGCTCTGATCTTTATTATTTCTCTTCTTCTGCTGGGTTTAGGCTGCCTTTGCTGTTCTGCTTCTAGTTCCTTTAGGAGTGCTGTTAGATTTTGTATTTGGGATTTTTCTTGTTTCTTGAGATAGGCCTGGATTGCAATGTATTTTCCTCTCAGGACTGCCTTCGCTGCATCCCAAAGCGTTTGGATTGTTGTATTTTCATTTTCATTTGTTTCCATGTATTTTTTAATTTCTTCTCTAATTGCCTGGTTGACCCACTCATTCGTTAGTAGGGTGTTCTTTAACCTCCATGCCTTTGGAGGTTTTCCAGACTTTTTCCTGTGGTTGATTTCAAGCTTCATAGCATTGTGGTCTGAAAGTATGCATGGTATAATTTCAATTCTTGTAAACTTATGAAGGGCTGTTTTGTGACCCAGTATATGATCTATCTTGGAGAATGTTCCATGTGCACTTGAGAAGAAAGTATATTCTGTTGCTTTGGGATGCAGAGTTCTAAATATATCTGTCAAGTCCATCTGATCCAATGTATCATTCAGGGCCCTTGTTTCTTTATTGACCGTGTGTCTAGATGATCTGTCCATTTCTGTATGTGGGGTGTTAAAGTCCCCTGCAATTACCACATTCGTATCAATAAGGTTGCTTATGTTTATGAGTAATTGTTTTATATATTTGGGGGCTCCGGTATTCGGCGCATAGACATTTATAATTGTTAGCTCTTCCTGATGGATAGACCCTGTGATTACTATATAATGCCCTTCTTCATCTCTTGTTACAGCCTTTAATTTAAAGTCTAGTTTGTCTGATATAAGTATGGTTACTCCAGCTTTCTTTTGGCTTCCAGTCGCATGATAAATAGTTCTCCATCCCTTCACTCTCAATCTAAAGGTGTCCTCAGGTCTAAAATGAGTCTCTTGTAGACAGCAAATAGATGGGTCTTGTTTTTTTATCCATTCTGATACCCTATGTCTTTTGGTTGGCGCATTTAATCCATTTACATTCAGTGTTATTATAGAAAGATACGGGTTTAGAGTCATTGTGATGTCTGTATGTTTTATGCTTGTAGTGATGTCTCTGGGACTTTGTCTCACAGGGTCCCCCTTAGGATCTCTTGTAGGGCTGGTTTAGTGGTGACAAATTCCTTAAGTTTTTGTTTGTTTGGGAAGACCTTTATCTCTCCTTCTATTCTAAATGACAGACTTGCTGGATAAAAGATTCTCGGCTGCATATTTTTTCTGTCTAGCACCCTGAAAATCTCGTGCCAATTCTTTCTGGCCTGCCAAGTTTCAAAAGAGAGATTAGTCACGAGTCTTATAGGTCTCCCTTTATATGTGAGGGCATGTTTACCCCTTGCTGCTTTCAGAATTTTCTCTTTATCCTTGTATTTTGCCAGTTTCACTATGATATGTCGTGCAGAAGATAGATTCAAGTTACGTCTGAAGGGAGTTCTCTGTGCCTCTTGGATTTCAATGCGTTTTTCCTTCCCCAGTTCAGGGAAGTTCTCAGCTATTATTTCTTCAAGTACCCCTTCAGCACCTTTCCCTCTCTCTTCCTCCTCTGGGATACCAATTATGTGTATATTATTTCTTTTTAGTGTATCACTTAGTTCTCTAATTTTCCCCTCATACTCCTGGATTTTTTTATCTCTCTTTTTCTCAGCTTTCTCTTTTTCCATAACTTTATCTTCTAGTTCACCTATTCTCTCCTCTGCCTCTTCAAGCCGAGCTGTGGTGGTTCCCATTTTGTTATGCATTTCGTTTAAAGCGTTTTTCAGCTCCTCGTGACTGTTCCTTAGTCCCTTGATCTCTGTAGCAAGAGATTCTCTGCTGTCCTGTATACTCTTTTCAAGCCCAGCGATTAATTTTATGACTATTATTCTAAATTCACTTTCTGTTATATAATTTAAATCCTTTTTGATCAGCTCATTAGCTGTCGTTATTTCCTGGAGATTCTTCTGAGGGGAATTCTTCCGCTTGGTCATTTTGGATAGTCCCTGGCGTGGTGAGGACCTGCAGGGCACTTCCCCTGTGCTGTGGTGTATAACTGGAGTCGGTGGGCGGGGCCGCAGTCAGACCTGATGTCTGCCCCCAGCCCACCGCTGGGGCCACAGGCAGACTGGTGTGTGCCTTCTCTTCCCCTCTCCTAGGGGTGGGATTCACTGTGGGGTGGTGTGGCCCGTCTGGGCTACTTGCACACTGCCAGGCTTGTGATGCTGGGGATCTGGCGTATTAGCTGGGGTGGGTAGGCAAGGTGCACGGGGGCAGGAGGGGCAGGCTTAGATCGCTTCTCCTTAGGTGATCCACTTCAGGAGGGGCCCTGTGGCAGCGGGAGGGAGTCAGATCCGCTGCCGGAGGTTTGGCTCCGCAGAAGCACAGAGTTGGGTGTTTGCAGGGAGCGAGCAAGTTCCCTGGCAGGAACTGGTTCTCTTTGGGATTTTGGCTGGGGGTTGGGCGGGGGAGATGGCGCTGGCGAGCGCCTTTGTTCCCCACCAAACTGAGCTCTGTTGTCCGGGGGCTCAGCAGCTCTCCCTCCCTTTGTCCTCCAGCCTTCCCGCTTTCCGAGCAGCGCTGTTAACTTATGACCTCCCAGACGCTAAGTCCCGCTTGTTGTGGGAACACAGTCCGTCAGGCCCCTCCGCTTTTGCAAGCCAGACTCTGGGGCTCTGCTTGGCCGGCGAGCCGCCCCTCCGCCCCGGCTCCCTCCCGCCAGTCCGTGGAGCGCGCACCGCCTCGCAGCCCTTCCTACCCTCTTCCGTGGGCCTCTCGTCTGCGTTTGGCTCCAGTGACTCTGTTCTGCTAATCCTCTGGCGGTTTTCTGGGTTATTTAGGCAGGTGTAGGTGGAATCTAAGTGATCAGCAGGACGCGTGGTGAGCCCAGCGTCCTCCTAAGCCGCCATCTTGCCGCTTCCCCGCTACACTGTTTTAATAACTATAGCTTCATTGCATGCCTTTATAGCCGTTAGGACCAATCGCTGTCTTCATTCTTCTGTTTCAAAATCTTTTTGGCTACACTTGTATGAATTGACAACTTTGGAATTTGATTTTGAAGTCCTACAAACTATTCTATTGGGATTGCCCCAATTATATTGATGAATTGGAGAAGAATTCACTTCTTTATACTGTTGAATTTTTCACATCCAGGCACATGATCTGTCTTTTATTTATTTAGGTTTACTTTTCTGTCCTGCAGTGCAGTTTTATAGTTTGCTTTATGTCACTTTTACATATTTCATTTTTAAGACTAATTCAGCTTCACTTTTTAAATTTTTTTGTTTTCTTATTAATTTTTTAATTTTTTAATGTTTATTTTTGAGAGAGAGAGACAGAGCATGAGGTGAGAAGGGGCAGGCAGGGAGGGAGACAGAATCTGAAGCAGGTCTAGGCTCTGAGCTGTCAGCACAGAGTCCGATGCAGGGCTCAAACTTACAAACCATGAGATCATGACCTGAGCCAAAGTCGGTGCTTACCCGACTGAGCCACCCAGGCACCCCTCAGCTTTACTGAGGTATAATTATCAGATGAAATTGAAAGACATTTAAAGTGTGCATGGTGGTAATTTGATATATGTATGCATTGTGAAAGAGTTTTCCTCATCTAGTTCATTTACATACCCATCACCTCGCATATTTGTTTATTTATTCTTTTTGGTGGAAACATTTAAGTTCTAGTCTTTTAGCAAATTTTAATTATACAGTAGTGTCACGGTTATAGTCACCATGTTTTACATTAGATCCTCAGAACTTATTCATCTTATAGCTGAGAGTTTGTATCCTTTTACCAAATTCTCACTATTTCCACATCCCCCAAATCCCCGGCAATCATTTATCTACTCTGTTCCTTTGAGTTTGACTTTTTTTTTTTTTTTTTTAAGATGCCACACGTAAGCGATACTGTGCAGTGTTTGTCTCTGGCTTATTTTACTTAGCATCATGCCCATTGTGTTGTCACAAATGGTAGGATTTACTTTTTTCTCATGAATAATATTCTATTATATATGTATACCACATTTTCTTTATCCATTCATCAGTTGAGGGACAGTTGAGGGACAGTATTGTAAATACTACTGCAATGAACATGGGGCTGCAGATATCCTCTCAATGTCCTGTTTTCATTTCCTTTGGATACTTACCCAGAGGTGGGACTGTTGGATAATGTGGTAGTTCTATTTCTAATTGTTTAAATAACCCCCATACTGTTTTTCATAGGGACTGCCCCAATTTACATTCTCATTAACAGTGGACAATGGTTTTCTTTCCATGTCTTTGCCAGTGCTTGTTATCTCTTGTTCTTTTGCTGATGGCCATTCTAACAGATGTGAGGTGATATCTACGTGTGGTTTACTTTGCATTTCCTTAAATAATTAGTGACTTTAAGTACATTTTCATGTATCTCTTGGCCATCTGCATGTTTTCTTTAGAAAAATTTCTATTCAGTTCCTCTGCCCATTTTTTAATCAGATTTTTTTTTTTTGCTATTGAGTTTTGTGAGTTCTTCATTTTAGATATTAATCTCTTGTCAGATATATGCTTTACAAATGTTTCCTCCTTACATATTTCTTTTTAGTATTATTCCCAAGTATTTATGAGTTAGTTGCTATTAGAATGAATGTTTCAATTACAATTTCTGATCTAATATTTCTGATATATAAACTTTATTTTTGTTGTTGAATTTGTATTGCTTGGCTTACTAAATTTTCACATGGGTTTTAATAATTTTTCATTTGATTCATTTGGGTGTTCTAAGAAAAAATTGTGGAATTTACAAAAACCAACAGTTTTCCATATAGCCAGTCTTACTGGAAGAATAAGAATATTTACTACAAAAAGATTTTAAAACAGGCAAGTGGTTACAGAGGTGAAGGGGGCCCAGGAAAAACCATACCAGGAACACAGAGATAACCCAGGGGTCAATAACAGCAGGAAGCCACAACCACTAGACTGAAGAGATAAAGGGAAGAGGCAGTGTCAGTAGACCTTGGGGACCAGGGTAACCCCAAAGACACTGGAAGCATGGTGCACCTGTCTGGTGGGAGCAGAAGTCAGTCATGCAGGAGACATAGCTGCTGCCAGAGAAGCTGTAGGAGGCCAAGAGGAAGTGGGAGAAATACCTTGTCCTCTCCTCCCTCCCAGCCCCACCCCACCCTGGCCCAGTCTCCCACCAGTGGCCTCTCAGTTTTGAACACAGGTAGGCCTAGAATTGGCTCACTTTCTTATATTTATGCTTCTTGATCCTTTTTCTTCTTTTGCTGTATTGGTGAGGGCCTGAAGCATAATATTGAGGAGTGCTGGGGAGGTCAGGTTTCCATGCTTATTCTTAATTTTAGTAAGATTATTTCTAATGTTTCCATCTTAAATAAGATGCTTATAATTGCTCATAATTTCTCTATTAAATTTTTATTTTTATTATTATTATTTTTTAAGTGTTAATTTATTTATTTTGAGAGAGAGAGAACGCACAAGTGGGGGAAGGGGAGAGAGAGAATCCCAAGCAGGGTCCACACTATCACTGCAGGGCCTGATATGGGACTCGATCTCACAAACCATGAGATCATGACCTGAACTGAGATCGAGTCAGACACTTAACCAACTGAGCCACCCAGGTGCCCCTTTATTAAATTTTTAAAAAGAAAATCTTTTGTTTAGCATATACTGATATGTATATATTAATTTATTCTGTTCATATAGTGAATTTAGTGTAGTGAAATCTTACACTAACAGATTTGATATTGGTGAATCGGCCTTCCATTGTTTGGAAACACTTTACTTAATCAGAGTGTATCATTCTTTTTAGTAAAATACTATGCCAGATTTGTTAACATCTTATTTTGGTCTTTTATACATATGTTCATAGCTGTCATGAACCTAGAGGATGATGCTAACCTTGAGAATGGGTTAAGACTCTTTCCATCTTTCCTATGCCCTGTATATATGGTATAAAGTTTTCATGATTATGTGTTTGGAAGAACTCCCACTTAAAATCTGGTGTCTGATGACCTTTTAAGTGATAGAGTATTCATAACCCTCTCAAGTTCTTCTACTATGACTCTTTCCTTCTTTAGTCAACTGCTCAAAGTCACTTTAACAAAACTTTGTCTAGGTGGTAGGAAAGCTGGGGAAGCCACAGGCATCTTGGTCTCTGACAGCTGGCTAGGTGCCTTGAAGACGCACAGTCCCTTGTGCATTTGAGGAGGGTTGCGTTAACCAGGATGCTTTTTCCGAGATTGATGATTTGCTTCTCCAGAAGAAATATGTACCTCTCTAAGTGTCAATGATGTAAAGAAAGATTTTTAACCAGTAAGCCATTTATTCCATCATTTCAGGAAGGAGTGTGCCTAATTGAAGCTCACAAGGAGGAAAACAGTGGTACCGACTTAGACGAAGAAGTGTTTGGGGACAGTATCCCAGCAGTCTTTTCATGATATTAGTTGGAATGGAAAAATGAGTCATTTCCAGGGTAAGCTATTTCAACTAATTTAATCCATTTTAAGACCAGAGGTCCTTTTACTTGCATTCTTCACTGGTATTGGAAAAAGGATTTATTCCTTTTCTCACACTCCTTACTGTGAAGCAAGAAACCTAGAAATGTTTTTAATTTAAAGTTGACTGTATATAAATTATGAAATTATGAAGGCCAACGTGGGATACTATGAGGCAAGTATGGAGAATGATAGTTTTCTTGAAACCCCTGACTCTGTTGATACAAAGGCAATTAGGTTAAAATTAACATCCAGGGCAGCCTTAAGAGAAAAAAGTAGTGAATTTCTGGATTGGTCTGGGCTATTATATTTATGCAAGCATGACCATTGGGAAGGTTAGTTTTGTTCTAATGGAGTTTTGGGTTGCTTGTATATTTGTGAACTACCCACTCCCTCCGTAAGATAAGTCACTGCATTCTCTGTGTTTCTACCACTTTTACTTCATTGCATTTTCACCATTTTCCAGGTCCCCACCTGACTGCAGGTGCTCATTCTTACTCTCACCCCAGATGCTGCAGGTGCCGGGGCACCAGAGCAATTCTCCTGGTAAGCCACACTAACAGGAAAGAAGTAAGAAAGAGCTGTTTTGTTCCAGGCACTGTGCCAGGTGTTTTTGTACATTAACTGAGACTGATTGCCCCTAACAATGGTCTCTCAAACTTTAAAGATGAATCACGTAATGTAGTATTTTTAATTTGATTCCTGATACGTAAATTTAAGATCTGCTAACTTGGCTACAAGAGCTCAGCTTCTCTAGTTACACAAACTTTGATTTGACTATGTTTTTGCTGCTTACTATATATGTTGCATTGACAAGTGTACTAACCATTTTAAATTGGTCTTATATATTAATAACAATATTAATAATAAATGAGAATAAATGTGCATATCAAGGGCTTAGCACAATACCTAAAACAGTCAGTAATCAAACAATGTCAGTTATTATTACTGAGTTAAAAGACTTGGATTTTCATCCTAAGTAGCATGTAACTTCGGACAACTTACATACAGATCTTCCTCAACTTACGATGAGGTTATGTCCCAATAAGCCCATCATAAGTTGAAAATATCATAAGCTATCATAAATATCATAAGAAAATTCATTGAATACACTTAACAAACTGAATCATAGCTTAGACTGACTTACCTTAAATGTGCTTTGAATCCTTACCTTAGCCTACAGTTCGGCAAAATCATTCAGCACAAAGCCTATTTTATAATTAAGCATTGAATATCTCATGTAAGTTATTAAATACTAGTATAGTACTAGAAGTGAAAAGCAGAATGGCTAACTGGGTGCAGAATGGTTGTAAGTGTATCGATTATTCACCCTCGTGATCACATGGCTGACTGGGAGCCATGGCTCACTCTGCTGCCCAGCACCAGGAGACAGTACTATACTGCATATTAGTGCTGGTTGAGAAGAGATCAAAATTTAAAGTACATTTTCTATCTATCAAAGACATGCCATTTTTACACTACTGTAAAGTTGAAAAATCGTTAAATTAAACCATAGGGTTTGGACCTATGGTCTGGGTGAGGGTGAGGACCAGCTATAATTGTTTGTGCCGATATTTAAATATCCCCCAAATACATTTATGTTTTATTTATTTTTATAATTTTGTGATGTGTTTTTATCTCTTAACAATTCTTTAAACAATTTTGTCCATTGTTAAAAAGAGAAACTGAGACAGATTAGTGCATTGTCCATGATCACACAGTTAATCAATAGATTTGAACATAAGTTCTCTAATATTAGCTCCTGATTCTTTTGTCTTTCTATCACAGTGGTTCTCACGTGAAGGAGTTGAACATATAATGGTCCCTTTTGTCACTAAAATGATGGCATCAAGTGTTTCACTCTTGGGGCAGCTCTAAAGGAATTGGGTGCCCTGGGTGAAAATCAGGTCTGAAGTGGTCAAAACAACAAAACAAATGAAGAAGTACAATACTGAAGATGGCTAACTACAAAAAATGCAGGCTGTGTGAGGAAAATTATTAGGTCAGTGAATCCCTTTGTGAGGTGCTCAGTTACCTTCAACTATGGGATTAAAGCCCAAACTGCAGCCACCTATGTGAATCTGTTCCCCCATCCCCCTGCCACCACTCTCCCACAGTAAAGATATTCAAAGAGAGACAGCTGGGCAGGGGTGGGATTGGGGAGGGGGACTCAGTCGACTGGTGAGACCAAGAGTGGATTCAAATCCACTTTCTGAACAGCGGTTTTGAGAGGCATGACATCTCAGTTGTCCCAGGGTGTCTCCCTCTATGTGCACAGCTATCAGAAACTTGGCAATGGAATGAGCATGAGTCTACCAAATTGGAATGTCTTCACGTTAATTTTGGGCTATGTGTCTGTGCAAGTGTAACAGGATGTTGAGTGGGGTTTTTCTCTCTTTCTTAGATCCTTCTGCATCCAAGTTTTGTTTTCCAGCATTTTTGGAGGGTATCAAAAAGGTGTGACTGAGCCCAGAATTTAGAGAAAGAGCAGGAGCTGTGGAGCTGCTGGCTAAAAACTAGGATGTCTAGGGTCGATGACCAAAGATAGGAAATACAGCATATTCTACAATGAGCTGCCAACAGTTAGGGCCAGTCTCCTGCCTGCCAGGCTCACAACCAGGGGACAGTGTAGAATCAATAGCACCACTATCCATCTACCTTCCCCACATCTCCCAACCCAACGTAAAAAAGAGGATGGGAGAGATGGGGCAGGGCATGTCCTTTTAGGACATTCAATAAGAGTGGTTTATTTTCCCTTCCTTTTTTTTTCAAGTTCATTTATTTTGAGAGAGAACAGGGAAGGGACAGAGAGAGAAGGAGAGAGAGAGAATCCCAAGCAGGCTCCACACTGTCAGCACAGAGCCCAACATGGGGCTCGATCTCACAACCATGAGATCATGACCTGAACCAAAATCAAAAGTCAGACGCTTAAATGACTGAGCCCCTATTTTCCCTTCCTTCTTGTGGGGGCAATGATCTCTCCTCTCCAAAGCCAAGGGATGGGATCTCCTCAAGAGTCACCCATGTTTGCTGGGGGTATCCTCCAAGCAGGAAGTCTGGCATTTCGTTATCCACAGAATGCTTAATGAGCTGTAGACCCTGCAAGCACAACTTGAATGTTTTCAGAGTTGTTATGGAGAGAAAGTTCTTGAAGAGTGTCCTGTGAAACTAGGAATTCCCTTGTATTATATGGTGATTATGAAATTTTTGCCCAAACTGGGACACTTTTGAAAGTGAAAGGGGACATTATTTATAATCTCTGGACAACAGATGTAAAATAAGACTCCCCAGGTCAACCAGGATGTCTGCTTATTGTATCATCACAGAGAGTATGATATATGCATATTAATTAGTTTTAATCTACTAATCCTATGGGTGGTTAGTTAATATTTGAAGTTCTCTTAATTGGACATGCACACTTTGAAAGTAGTTAGTTAGCATTTGAATGATGGATGAATCAGAGATCCACTCTCTTAAGGCACACTGACTTCAGTTATCTTTGTTAATTAGCAAATGAATATTAGAAAATTTTCATTAGTGAAATCAGTGATGCTCAAGATGTGTGAATAGACCAGTAATATTGTACAGCCATTTCCCCCTTGTATGAAGAGAATGTAAGTGCTCAGGGAATTCAAGAGCCTACACTATTTGGAACAACCCCCTTGGTGTAGGATTGCAAAGAAATTGGGAGACTGTTTTCAGTTTCCTATTGGAAGATTTTGTTACCTGACTCTGACCAGAAGGCTAAATGAATACCATTGTACCTGCTTCAAGAGAACTTTCATGCATGGTTGGACAGAACCTGAGGATTGTATTAAACCTCCAGTACATATTGTAAGACTATTTTGTTGCCCTTTACATGCTTGCCAGTAGGGGTAGCAAATTTATTGTAGCATACCATGTGGTAGCAAGGTTGAGGGGAAGGACCTACACAGTTCTTACCTATCTCTAACTGCAGAACTATAGATATCTTCCAGGAAGATTCAAATTGGTTTAGACCAGTGTGAAAAACTTGCCATTTTCAGCCTCTTCTTCACTGTGGAAAACTGGAAATTCTTGACATCAGTCCTCAGAGATTTGAGATATGTAAGAACCTAGAGACTAGTGCCCAGTGAGGCCTGGAGATTTCTGACAAAGGGAAACCAATGGAGTAACATATGGTTCCAGAAGTAATTGTGCTATAGTACGTCTAAGAAGCAGAGGGGAGGCACTAACCCAGACATCCAGTCCTTAGTCCTTGGAGGGTGTGGAAAGAGGACTTCAATGAATGACCCAGAAATTACAGGAGGGGTAGGAGCTCTGGGTGGGTAGAGAAGGGATTTACCCATTATGGAGGGGGCCAGAGTGAAGTTTTACACTATTTCAAGAAAAAAACACATGTAGTCTTTATGCAGCAACTACCACATAAGCTAAGGTCTTCAGCACTACCCAGCAGAACAAGAGCAAAGTGGGAAACCCCTTCCTAACACTGACAAGTAGTCTCCCATGACCTCTGCCTCCTTAACCTTCCTCCCCCACTATGGGTGATGGGTCCTAGAAGAGGGAGAGGGAATATATGTTCAGAGCCTATTTTTTTTCTCCCGACTCCAAGCTCTCAGAAACAAAGAAATGGGTATTTTGCCAACGGTTTTGTAGGCCAACCAGCAGTTTTATGAAGTATGAAGAGAAGAAAGTTGATCAAATTTAAATTATTCATCTATGTTCTTTCCTCAAATTCTTTCTTCATTTGTCCTAGAAGAAGTCTCCCCTCACTCTTCCTTTACGTATGGTTTTAATTACTAATTTCAACGAGACTGCTACTATCCATTAGGGGATATCTGTGGGAGTGTTTTTCCACTGTTACTATGGAGGGAGAACACTACTGGCTGTGATGAGCTGGAGCCAAAGAAGCTAAATGTTCTTCAATGTGTAGCAAAGTCCAACACAACAAATTGTACCATGTCTTCCTTGACCCTTGAATGTCCTGCTGGATATTCACATAAGTGAGAAATCCTGTCATTATCTGAACCTAGAGCTCACCTACAGTGTGTGTGCATGTGTGTTTGGCATGGTTTGTTTGTTTTTTTAATAATTTTTTTAACGTTTATTTATTATTGAGAGACAGCGAGACACAGAGTGTGAGCAGGGAGGGGGCAGAGAGAGAGGGGGAGACACAGAATCCGAAGCAGGCTCCAGGCTCTGAGCTGTCAGCACAGAGCCCAACGTGGGCCCGAACTCACGAATCATGAGATCGTGACCTGAGCTGAAGTTGGTCGCCTAACCAACTGAGCCACCCAGGCACCCCTGCGTGGTTTTAATATATGCCAGATTTTTCAGGAATGCAACCACTGTGGAAATCAAAAGAAGTTGGTGGCTTGTTTTGTCTTAGAGGGTGTTTGTCACTTCATAAAATCACACCATTAATGGCTGTAATACAGTTATTTAAATGGCCAGTGACCTACCAATATCAGTGCATTTGTACCTATTCCAATTGCAGTAATTCCATCATAGGTGCAAGCATCTGACTACCTCATTATGTGTCCTAGTGTAGTCAAGGCTGAGCAGTTATATATTCAAATAACTCTTTTGTTATTGTTCCTTCTATAATTATGGTTGTCAGGTTTAGCAAATAAAAATATGGGAAGACCAGTTAAATTTAAATTTCGTATAAACAATGATTTTTTAGTATAAGTGTGTCCTAAGTATTGCCCCTCTATCTAGCAACCCTACTTATAGTACTTTTAAGGCATTTTATCAAATTGCAAATGTTCATAGATAGGAAATATCCAATAATTTAATTTCTGGAGAACTTATCCAATATTTATCATAAGAAGGGGCCAGTGGAGCTTAATAGAATTTAAAACCACTGGTTTCATGCAAAACAGATGTAGCAAGGGAGAAATTACTTATTGTCTACAAGCATACTTCTTGGGCAGAGGGTCTCACATTTACTATCCCCATCTCTATGCATTCAAATCATTAAATAAATATTATCTCAATCTAAAAAAAAATCTTCCTTGGAAAAAATCGTGCTGCTAAGAAACAGACTTTCTTCATTTTGTTACATCTAACTCTAGATTAAATCAAACTACATGCTCTGTTTATGGAGAGGAGGGTGTATGCAGCATTGATCACCTAAAACAATTCAAATATTATAAAATTTCTATTGTAAATATTAATAAGTACATTTTCTCTCCTCAAACTTAGTCATTTGTATTGCTTTCCAGACACTAAGATACCTTTTTTATATCTTTTAAAATAGAAGTATAATTTTATGTATAGTTTTAATTCCTGCAACTTTAATACCTGATTAAAATATTGCTACCAAAATGGGTAAAATAATATTTTAAGGTAGTATGCCCTATTAAGAACAATCAAAGATTGAATTATGGCTTTTTGATTAGATTCTGGGAAAATATGTAGACTATAAGCATCAGAATGCCTTCAGCTAAGCTTTATAAGGCTCAGGATGAATCACCAAGTAATTTACAAAGGACAGAGATATTTTATGGTTCAGAAAACTGCAGAAGAATAAATAAATAAGAATGAAATAATAATCATTAGGAGAAGCCGAGGCTTATCTGGAGTTGCTGGAGCCAGGAACATCTTCCAGTGCTGCCACCAAAACACATTATTTCTCTGCTTAAAACTCCTTGGGTACTTAGCACTGAACTCAGAATAAAGTTGAAAATTTTCTACAAGTTCCTGCATGACCTGTTTCCTGCTTCTTTCTCCAGCCTCACCTCACACATCTGCTCCAGCCTTGTTGGACTCTGTTCACTCAGGTCTTTTTCCTTAGGATCCCGCCATTTGAACATACTGTTCCTTCTCTTGGAAATCTCCATACTTCTCACACTTTGCCTGTCTAAACTATTGTTTAGGTCTCAATCTAAATGTATTTCCCCAGGGAAGCTTCCCACTTTCCCTGGATTAGCTTCAGGACCCTCAATATATGCTTCATAACGCCTCATTTAATCCACTTGAAATTATTTAATTTAATGCATGTAATTATGTATACAAATTGTCTTAGATCGGTGTGCAGCACCTGTCATTTTCAGCCTCATTCCCACTATGGAGAAGAGAGAGATGCTTGACCTTAGTCTCTTCAGATTTGTTGGAACCCCAAATCCTTGAATATATCTGTATACCTTACAGCTTTGTTAGGTCTGGGGTTTTATCTGTCTTCTTTACTATTATATATTTTTTTAAGATTTTATTTTTAAGTAATCTCCCCAACATGGGGCTTGAACTTACAACACTGAGATCAAGAGTTGTATGCTCTACTCACTGAGCCAGCCAGGTTCCCCCCTCATCTATTGACTGACAAAATAGATGCTTAATATATGAGTTTTGACTAACGTGGTAGTATTGTTAAGAGTGTCATTTTTGAGATTGAATAATAAGAATATGTATTTTTCATATAGTTTAGGAGTGTAGGGTTCATATTTCTTTAGTTTGCTTGGTATTACACGAAGATATGTATTTTAAAAGATTGATTCATTTACTTAATAAATATTAAGACAGGTCTTAGCATGTGTGGGGCACAATGCTAGGCACTGGGGATATAACAATGAATGAAGCAGGCAGGCATGATCCCTGCTTAAAGGAATTTTGACAGAAAGTAAACAGATACATGCATTTCATTATTTAATTGTAATGCTGGGAGCATTATGAGGTACAAATTAGGGTGGTAAAAGAGACTGACAGGGGGCTGCTATAGACCAAATTTGTCACCCCACACTTATATGTTGAAACTTAATGATGCCCAATGTGATAGTATTTGGAGGTGGGGCCTTTGAGCTTGACCCTCATGAATGGGGTTAATGCTCTATGAAAGAGACCCCAGAGAGCTCCCTTGCCCCCTCCACTATGTGAAGTTATTGTGAAGTGAGCTCTCACCAGATACCAAATCCGCTGGCACCTGAATCTTAGACTTCCCAGCATTTAGAAGTATGAGAAATAAATTTCTGATGTTTTTAAGCCATCTAGTCTAGTCACTGGTATTTTTGTTAAAGCATCCCAAACAGCCTAAGACAGGGGTCTTATGCAAGCAGTGACATTTCAGCTGTGATTTGAAGCAGTCTGGTAGGAGTTGTTGTGTGAAGTACCTTAGAGAAGAAGGAAGAGTATATGAGGCAGTTTTCAGAGGAGAAATAGGATGGCCTTGCTGGAGGCAGAACCCAGGTGTCAGCTGGTTCACAAGCTCCCCAGGTGATTCTGATGTGGATCCAGAGACTTTCTACTCAAAATGAGGTCTTTGTGCTGTGGTATCAGCACCACCAGGAACTTGTTGGTCCTTCCCTCAGTCTCCATCAGAATCTGCAAAACAAAATCTCCAGGTGATTCATATGTATGTTTCAGTTTGACAAGCACTGGCTAGAAGAGCAAAAAGAATAGTGCACTGAGGACAGTGCACAGAGAATAAGGAGAAATATGACTGGATGAGGCTGGTGGAGTAAGCAGAGCTCAGATGATGTAGGGTGAAGAACAGTGTCTCCAAAGAGGAGAGATGCTCCTCAATGAGTGTGAAGAAGCAGCTCATTGGAGTTCGGAAACAAAATATTAGTGTTTCTATCTATGTATCTATGTAGCTGTGTATGTATGTATGTATGTATCATTTATCTAGCTTTCATCTATTTTTTAATCCAAAATGATGAGAAAATGTATCCACCATGTTTTTTTGATTGTTCCATAGAGGGAGAATGCTACTGGTTTTGGTGAGTTAGAGCCAAAGAAGCTTCATGTCCTGTAATGTGTGCCAAAGCCTCCCACAACAAAGCGTCCTGAGTGTTCTTCATGGCCCTTATATTTTATTATAACAGTGGATGCATGTTGTTATACATTTGTCCAAACTCATAGCATTTACAATACCAAGAGTGAACCCTAATGTAAACTATGAACTTTGGGTGATTTTGATGTGTCAGTGTCGGTTCATCAATTATAACAAGTGTACCACTGTGGTGAGGGATGTTGATAATGAAGGAGGCTATCCATATATGGGGCAGAGAGTACATGGGAAATCTCTATAGCTTCCTCTCAAGGTATGAACCTAACACTTCTCTAAAAGATCTATTAAAAATGAGAAAATATGAGAATATGATAGCACTTCTTCCTCAGTCCTGTCCATGCATCAAATGTTTCCTAGTTGTGTATAAGTACATGAGATATTTGGATGTAAGCTTCCCCAAGGCAGAGGTAACAGAGACACCCTCACATGTTTGCTGGCTTTTAGAAAAATGTGGTATGATGTGTGCTGTGTGCTCAGTTAAGTGAATGTAAAAATTATATCCTCAGTTTTTACTTAACTACCACAAAGTTGGATATCCACAATGGTGTAAAAACAGGGTTAGCAAACCCTTTCTCCTTCTGAATAAGAACTTGCCCTTTTATTAACTTTCTAGTACTTCCCTTAGAGTTTTTATAAAGATATGTCACGCAGGTTGCTTGGCAACATTGCTTATTGGCAAAAATGACTGAGTGAAAGGCTGCAACTAGACTGGGGGAACTATATATTCCTAATGGAGGCACTATAGCCTTTGGCTAAGTGGTGATCTTGGATCCACAGTATGTCCCTGTGGGAACCCCAGATCTATGGTTACGGAGTTGCTGCAAGAGACACTGGCTATCAGGACAGATTCTGAAACAACCCAATGTGGAGGATTTCCTAGTCCTGAATCTGAGCTGTCACATAGGGAGGTCAGAGGCCACCCTTTGGAGTGCAGCAAGAACTGCTCAAGGACTCTGACAGAAGAAGAATTCTTAGCTCTGCTTAACTCTGTTCTCTGGCAAGCTGTAACTCCTAGCCTACATCCTTTTGAATGAATCTGAAGCCAAGTGTGACCTGTGATAGTCCAAGAATATGAATATTTAGTAGAGCCTTAAGAAGACCCCCCCTAGTAAACACTGCAAAGGCCTCAGAAGATTCTTGTAGAGGGCCACCTGGCTGACTCAGTTGGTTAAATGCCCGACTCTTGATTTCAGCTCAGGTCATGATCTCACCGTTCATGAGATGGAGCCCTGCATGGGCCTCTGGGCTGACAGCGCAGAGCCTGCTTGGGACTCTCTCTCCCTCTCTCCCAGCCCCTCCCCACCAATCAACATAAATAAGTAAACTTAAAAAAAAGATTCCTGCCAAAAAAACTCTGCTGATGAGAACCATGCTAATAATACAAACACAGGCAAACAAGAAGAAAATGAATGTGTTAATACTCTGACTCCTTATACAAGCTCTCCATCAGCCACATTGCAAGGTAAAACATTGGCAGTCTAATCAGATCTAGCAAGCAGTCAGCAAAAAAGATTGGGATTATCAAGAAGACTCTTTGAAATAGGAATTTATATCCACCATCACTAATGATGTATGCTTTCAGATACATGGTTACATATTGACTTGCATTGTGCTTTAAGCTATTCTGAGATGTAAACAGTGTATATTATGCTGTGAAATTGTAGCTAGTGGCATGATATCAGCAAACATTTAAGAACTAAGTTTCTGGAATTTCACTAGAAATAACTTTTTAAGTACTGGCAAAAGAGCTTTGATGCCATTAATAAATAAAACATAATTAAAATTTTTTGTTTTATTTTATTTAAAAATTGTCTGTCTTTGAATATTTTCAATTTTTTTTTTAAGGTTGACTCATTTTTGAGAGAGAGACAGAGACAGAATGTGAGCAGCGGATGGACAGAGAGACAGGGAGACACAGAATCTGAAGCAAGCTCCAGACTCTGAGCTGTCAGCACAGAGCCTGATGCAGGGCTTGAACCCATGAACTGTGAGGTCATGACCTGAGTGGAAGTCGGATGCTTAACCGACTGAGCCACCCAGGTGCCCCAATCTTTGCATATCTTCTAAGCATATAATACATAGTATAGTAAAACTGGCTTACATTTCAATAATATCTATCTATCTATCTATCTATCTATCTATCTATCTATCTATCATCTATCTATCTATCTATAGATACATGCTGAATTTTTTCCCCAGTGTACATGGATAAAGATATTTAGAGACCACTGCTATGAATGATAATCTCTTCTGGCTACTGTTAGAATCACTTTTTTCAAAATTTCAGAATGTTTGGGCTCCTTGCTAGACATGTAGTGTTAGAATTTCTGGGAGTGAAATTCAAGGACTAATAGTTTTAAAAGTGGCACAGGTAATTCTGTGAATTACCAGGGCTGAGAATCATAGTCTAGAGACAAGGGAAGACTTTTTCAAAATGCGCTTAGTTCCAGACCACCTGCAGCAGGATTACCAGGGGGAGGGTGCTCACTGAATCAGGACTGTGTTGGTACTCTGAATTTGGCACTGTGCTAAGACTTTTGCTCATTATTATATTTTAAACTCTTAAATACAATGTAGATGTAATTCCCATTTTAGACAAGAGAATACTGAAGATCAGAGAGGAGAAGGGACACACAAGATAAGGGTCATACAAGTTCAGGTGGGGACAGGGAATCTGAGTAGTTTACAAGCTCTACAGAAAAGTGGTAACCTACCAGAATTTGAAGAGCACTAGTACAGAGCAGAGAAGTGGCCCTCCCCACTGGTCACCTTCATATTAAGCAATTCTGAAGCAGTTGCCAGGAGCTATTATGCCAGAGAAAAATTACCTTTCTGTCCTTAAACATTCGCAGCAATTATAGGAGTTCATCAGTATGAAATATATTCACATTAAAGAGTCTCTGGGTTAGCATTTATATTATTTTGATAATTCCTTTATTACAATATAGTAGTCATTCACAGGGAAAGCACAGAACAATAGCTGCCTTCTGTTATTTCACATGATTCATACAAGCAGAATAAATATAAGTAAAGTGCAATTTTTAAAATTTGAGTATAATCAAGGTTGACAGAAGCTAATTAAGTAGGACGTATGCAGAAAGGCTCTTAATTAGCCTTTAAAAAATTGTCACTTATCTTGTGACTTCCACTCTTAAGAAAGGATCCAGAGGAAATGGCAAAAGCACATGTGTATTGAAGAAGGCTGTGACTCAGACCATCTGGGCACAAAGGCAGTTGTTAAAAACACAGGAGAATGGTTAAGGCAGAATGACTCTGACCTTGTGTTCAAGAATTGTTGTCTGACTAAATAGAGGAGAGACTTAATATAATAATTTCCCCTGCTGGGATTAGCTAAATTCATGTCATCATGTTGGGAAATAATCAGTTTGAAAAGAAATAAAGTAAGGCAGATGGTTTCTGACAATATGTCCCCAAAGCCATGTGTACATCACAAAATGTGTGGTGTGCACATAGATACAGAAATATATTTGTCTATGCCTACTTAAATTCAGGTTGTGTTGCAGATGGCAATGTTGTTTGCCTTTTTAGATGAGTAAGGGCAGCAAGCCTACGGCCTTTAGATGTGAAAGGACAGTAGACAAGTTTTGTTTGACCTCACAATATTGGCAATACAGTGGTCCAATAATTTTGACATCCCTATCAACATGTAACTGTGGAAAAATTCCACATAAAACTCCAGATTTCTATTTCACATCCATTATGGGAAGATGTGGCAACATTTGATCTTTATTCCTACGTGGCATTCATACTGTCTTTTATACTCAGATTATTTTACGTTTACCGACATCTAATTTGTGAGGCCTATCCTGGAGAGATAAAGAGATGAGATGTGAGAGGGATAAATTTATCATGTCCTTATTTTATGCTTGGTACCATGCTAAGACTTATATACTCCTTATTTTATTTAAAATTGTCAAAGTACATTTCCTAAATGAGAATACTGAGATTCTCATTAAGAGAGGATAAGTAACTCTACCAAGATCACATAGTTTATGGCAGAGGCAGGAGCAAATCATGGTCTATTTCTGCTCTTTCTATGACTGTATGATCATAACTAGAGTGAGGACAGCATCCTCAGACTCTTGAACTCATCTACTTGCCTTCCTGTACTGACTTGTGTTGGCAGTGAGTTTTGTTTTTAGATAGACTTCTGCTGCATCAGGCCTATGAGTATCAGAGGAAACAAATCAACAAACATTTATTAGCAGCTGTTATATGAAAGTCAGTGAACTAGGTTACATGTCTTAGACATGGCCTCAGTTTATACTGGAGTTAAGGCATTGAGAAAAATACACAAATAACAATGGTACTAAGTATAGTATATGGGATGTATCATGATTAAGGTAGAAAGAAAGTGCAATAAAAGACGAGAGAAGGAAGAGATCTTTTAGGATGTGTAGCATGAACTCTTGAGTAAACTGTGTGGTTATTGTCTATCATCAATAACTTTTTATTTTGCTTTCTTCCTATGTTTTCAGGTCGCTTATATGAGGTATACATATGTATTTGTGTGCATATATATATTTTCCAAATGTGTGTGTATAGATATAGATTAAGATGTATTTGTTCATACATACTAAATATATGAAATGGGCCAGGAAAGTAATCTAGAACTCTTATTGCAGAATCACACAAGTGAGAGTCTAGACCCTTGCTTTTAATAGCAGTCAAATGCTGGTACAATAAACATTGAGAGGTGACATAGAATAAAGGCTCAGACTTTGGACCACACTATTTGGGTTTAAGTTCCAACTATGCCGTTTATTAGCTATACAACCTTGGGCAAACTACTTAATTCCTCTGTGCCTCAGTTTGCTTGTCTGTATATAGGGATACGAAAGGCCTTCCATGGTTATTGTGGGAATTAACGTGAGTTAATATATGGAAATTACTTAGAATAATGCCTTCCTCATAATAAATACTGTTATCATAGTTGGCTATTGTTATTATTATTATGACAATAAAGTAATACACTGATTTTTCAATACTCAGAAACATGTTTGATGATATCCATTTTTTTTGGCGTCCTTCCATTTAATAACATAAATAATCACCTATTCAGAAACTGCTGTTCTTAAGTCATTGCACCTTTCCCTCTAACTTCTGAGTTTGATGTAAGGCCTGACTGCTTCATAATCAGCACCACTAGGAAAATTCTAAGAAAGTAGGAGAAGAGGAAAAAGAGTAGATTTTAAGCAGCATTTGTAGTTTGTAATGCATGAACCTAATGAAAAACCACCCTGGGTCTCATTCCTTCAATTATTCTGGGAGCTGAAGTACTGCAATGTCAGGGGGAGACACCAAACATGTTCCATGGCTCAGTGTAGAAAGTTATTCTTTCTCTTCAGCTCCTTATTTAGGTCACGAAGAATCAGGAAGGAAAAATCAGGGATATATGAGAACACAGTTAAAGTGTTTGATTTCTTTGTAGAGAATTTTTTATTTTATCTTATGGGAAAATATAGATTTTGCACTAAAAGTGACCTTAGATATTCTGAAACTTGATTTATATGTAAGAAATGCTATATGTTGATATTATAATAAACACCAAATCCCTAAATTTATCTTTTAAACTACTTCAATGATGTAAATATTCAACAAATATTAAGAAATTTATCAGAACAATAGAACAGTGTGGAGCACCACTTTCAAGTGCACAATTATTTGCATTCAAAATAAAGAAAATATTCATCTCCTGAAAAAGTTTACTCATGCCACTCTGCAGTCAGTTGCCTTTGCAACTCTTGCCCCTAGTCAACTATTTGACTGCTTTCTGAAATTATGGATTAGTTTTGCCTATACTAGAATTTCATACAAATGGAGTAATACAATATCCTTTTCTAAGCATGGCTTTGTATGCTTATTGGTGGTCATTTGTATATCTTATTTTATGTAGCGTCTATTCTAATCTTGCCCATTTTTTGAGTTGTCTTCTTAATGAGTTACAAGAGTTCTCTAAATATTCTGGATACAAATCCTTTGTCAGCTATATGTATTGCAAATATTTTTTCTCAGTTTGCATCTTGTCTTTTTATTTTATTAGTGCTATTTGTGTTTTTTTAAAAAAATTAAATATTTATTTTTGAGAGAGTGAGAGAGAGAATGAAAGAGAGAGAGAGAGAGAGAGAGAGAGAGAGAGAGAGAATGAGTGGGGGCGGGGCAGAGAGAGAGGGAGACACAGAATGTGAAGCAGGCTCCAGGCTCTGAACTGTCAGCACAGAACTCTACGTGGGGCTGAAACTCGTGAACTATGTGATCATGACCTGAGCTGAAGTCAGATGCTTAATCGACTGAGCCACCCAGGTGCCCCTATTAATGCTATTTTGAAGAACACAACTTTTGGATTTGGATGGTGTTAGGCTGAACCTGTATTCAGTTTTATGACCTAGCTTCTGAAGTTATCTAATGCCATCTCTGTTGTATTCTGTTAGTAGAAGCCCTTGTAAAGCCCTGCTGAAGTTCAAGGGTATGAGTTGTAGACTCCCTCTCTTGATGGGGGAGAGGTAGGTTCTGAAAGAGCATATGGAGTAAGAATTATTGTACCAATTTTATAAAATACAATCTGCTAATATCTTTTCAAAAAGTCCATATCATCAAAATAGTTAAATTTACTAGCATGAAGGTGTTCATGATAACCTCTTAGTAGTTTTATAATATTAGGAGGATCTCTATTATTGTCCCTTCTTTCATTTTAATGGATAATTTGTGTCTTCTTTTTTTTTTCATGATTAGACTAGCTAGAGCTTTATAAAATTTATTCAGTTTTTCAAAGAACCAGCTTATGATCTCAGTGAAGGTCTCTTTTTATTTTATGGATTTACATTTTTATCTTTATAATTTAAAAAAAATTCTTACTCTAGATTTTTATATACTCCTTATTTTTGCTTATTAAGCTAGAAATTTAGATTTTTTTTTTTTAAGTAGGCTTCACACCCAGTGTGGGGCTTGAACTCACGACCCTGAGATCAAGAGTCACATTCCCTACTGACTGAGCCGGTGAGGCACCCCTATTCTTTTTTTAATATAAGTATTTAAGTGTATAAATATTATCCTTTGCACTTATATAAATGCATCTCATAAGTTCTGATATGCTCTGTTTTTATTATCATTCAGTTAAAATGTAGTATTTCCCATTGAGATCTTCTTTGACTCAAATTACAGATATTTTGTTGAATTTCCAAATAATTGAGAATTTTATATATTTTTTTTACTATTGATTAGTTTTATTATTTAGGAAAAATTCATATAATATAAAATTAACTATTTTTAGGGTCTGAGACCTGATCTTTATAAGCACACTATAAAACATCAAAGCCAAAAACTGAACAAATGGAAAAAATAGTACTTATTGGTTATAGAAAAATAAATTCTACAATAAAATTCTTCATATGGACCCAATGATAAATCAAATATTTTCCCTTTTCATAGCAGTTGATAAATTATAGTGTAATAAAGACTTAAAAATAGGCAAAGTTGGGGCGCCTGGGTGGCTCAGTCGGTTAAGCGTCTGATTTCAGCTCAGGTCATGATCTCGCGGTCTGTGAGTTTGAGCCCCCTCGTCGGGCTCTGTGCTGACAGCTCAGAGCCTGGAGCCTGTTTCAGATTCTGTGTCTCCCTCTCTCTCTGCCCCTCCCCTGTTCATGCTCTGTCTCTCTCTGTCTCAAAAATAAATAAACGTTATAAAAAAATAATTAAAAAAAATAAGCAAAGTTAAGAAATATATCCTTAATGATTTAAAGAAAAAATTCATTTACACAGGGTTTAATTAATGCCTAGAATCATGTTACTTGATGTTTAAAGATGCTTCGTCTAAACTAAGCAGAAGAAACCAGTTTTTCGCTGGATTATAATTTTTCTTTGCAGTTTTATTGAGAAATAATTGGCATGCATCACTGTATAGGTTTAAGGCATACAGAATGATGGTTCTATTTCCAATACTGTGAAATGATGACCACAATAGGTTCAGCTAACATCCATCTTCTCATATTGACAGAATACAAAGAAAAGAAAGAAAAAAAGAAGAAAGGGGAAAACATTCTCATTGTGATGAGAACTGATAGGATTTACTCTCCTAACAACTTTCCTGTGCAGCGATGTTAGCTATGGTTACCATGCTGTACATTCTATCCCTGCTAATTATTTACCTTATAACTGGAAGTTGACATATTTTGCTACCTTTCTCCAAATTCCTTTTTCCCCACCCTCTGCCTCTGATAACACAAGTCTGACCTCTTTATCTGAGAATTCCTCCCCCCACCCCAAACACATAAGTGAGATCATAAAGTATTTGTTTTTCTCTGTCTGACGTATATCACTTACCATAATGATTTCAAGGTCTATCCATGTTGTAAAAAAAAAAATATGATTTCCTCCTTTTTAAGGTTGAATAATATTCTGTTGAATATATGTGCCACAATTTCTTTATTTACTCATCTATTGATGTACATTTAGGTTGTTTCTATGTCTAGGCTATTGTAAATAATGCTGCTATGAAATGGGGATAACAGATGTCTTTTTGAGTTTAGTGTTTTTATTTCCTTTGGATATATTCTCAGTGTAGAATTGCTGGATCATATGGTAGTTCTATTTTTAAGTTTTTCAGGATTCTCCATACTGCTTTCCATAGCAGCTGCACCAGTTCACAATCCCACCAACAATTCACAAAGGTTCCCTTTTGTCCACATCCACATCAGAATTTGTTGTTGTTGTTGTTGTTGTTGTTGTTGTTGTTTGTCTTCTTGGTGATGGCCATTCTAGGAGGAATGAGGTGATGTCTCAATTTGGTTTTAATTTGCATTTCCCTCATGACTAGTAATATTTAGTGTCTTTTAATGTACCTGTTGGCCTTTTGTATATCTTCTTTGCAGAAATGTCTATTCATGTCCTTTGCTCATTTTTAATTGGTTTATTTGGCTTTTTGCAATTGAGTTGTGGGAGTTCTTTATATATTTTAGGTATTAATTTCATATCCAATGTATGTTTGCAAATATTTTTTCCTATTCTGTTGGTTGTTTTTCACTTTGTTGATGGTTTCTTTTGCTGTGCAGAAGCTTTTTAGTTTGATGTAGTCTTACTTTATTTTTTATTTTGTTACTTGCGCTTTATTACTATATCCAAAAAATCATTGCCATAGAGCTTTAGTTTTATATTTTCTTCTAGAAATTTCAGGGTTTCAGGTATTACATTTAAATTTTCAACTTATTTCTTGTTAGTTTTTTTTTAAATTTTTTTTTTTTTTTTTTTTTTTTTGTGTGTGTGACATTTATTCACCTTTGAGAGACAGAGCTGTCAGCACAGGGCCTGACGCGGGGTTGAACCCGTGAACCATGAGATCATGACTTGAGCTGAAGTTGGCTGCTTAACCAACTGAGCCTCCCAGGAGCCCCTATTTCTGTTTTTGTTTGTTTGTTTGTTTGTTTGTTTGTTTGTTTTGAGTAGTGTAAGTTATGACTCCAGTTTTATTCTTTTTCTTGTGAATATCTGATTATCCCATCACTATTTATTAAAAAGACTGTCTTTTCTCCATTGAGTATTCTTGACTTTATTCAAATATTAGTGGACTGTATATGCCTGGTTTTATTTCTGGGCTCTTGATTCTGTTTCATTGACCTATTTATTTTTATGTCAGTACTATACTGTTTTGATGACTATAGCTTTATAGTAAAACTTGAAATCAGGAAATACGATGCTTCCTGCTTTGTTCTTCTTTCTCAGAATTTCTTTGGCTATTTGGGTTCTTTTATGGTTCTATATAAATTTTAGGAGTTTATTTCTTTAGGAGTTATTCTCCTAAATAACTCTTTAGGAGTTATTCTTTGTAAAAAAATGCAATTGGAATTTTGATAGAGATTGCATTGAATCTATCGATGTCTTTTGGTAGTGTTGACATTTTATCAGCATTAATTCTTTCAGTCCATGAACACTGGCTATCTTTCCATTTATTTTTGTCTTTTTCACTTTCTTTCATCAGTTTCTTGTAGTTTTCAGAGTAGAGATCTTTCACCTCCTTAGTTAAATTTATTCCAAAGTATTTTATTGTTTTTGATGCTATTGTAAATGTGGTTGATTTATTTCATTTTCAGAAAACTCACTGTATTTAGAAATGCTACTGATTTTTGTAAGTTAATTCAATTTTATTGAATTCATTCGTGGGTTTTTTGGTTGGGTCTTTAGGATTTTCTATATGTAAAATTATGTCATTGGCAAACAGAGACAGTTTTATTTCTGTCTTTTTGATTCTGATATCTTTTATTTCTTTTTCTTGCCTGATTGCTCTAGGTAGGACTATTAGTACTATGTTAAGTAAGAGTGATGAGTTGGCACCATTGTCTTATTCCTGACCTGAGAGGAAAAACTTTCAACCTTTTACCACTGGGTATGATGTCAATTATGTGCTTGTCATATATGGCTTTTCTTATGTTCGAAATTTCTTCTATGCCTTAATTTGTTAAGGTATTTTAATTACGAATGGATGTTGAATTTTGTCAAATGCCTTTTCTTTGTTTATTGAGATGATCATCTGATTCTTTTTTTTTCTATTAATGTGATATATCACATTGATTGATTCGCATATGTTGAACCATTCTTGCATTCCAAGGATAAATCCCACTTGATAATGGTGTATGATTCTTTTAATGTGCTGCTGAATTTAGTCTACTAGTATTTGAGAATTTTTTGCATCTATATTTATCAGAAATATTTGCTGATAGTTTTCTAGTAGTGTTATTTTCTAGTTTTTCTACCTGGATAATGTTGGCCTTTAACATGAGTTTAGGACTGTTCCTTCTTCTTAAATTTTTCAGAAGAGTTTGAGAAGGATTGTCATTAGTTCTTCTTTAAATGTTTGGTAAAATTCATCAGTGAAGCCATGAAATCCTGGGCTTTTCTACATTGAGAGGTTTTTGATTACAGATTCAATCTCCTTTCTAGTAATTGATCTGTGTAGATTTTGTTTCTTTCTGATTCAGTTTTAGTAAATTGTATGTGTCTAGGAATTTTTTTCATTTTTCCTAGTTTGTCCAGTTTGTTAACATATAGCTATTCATAGTACCCTCTTACAATCCTTTGAATTTCTATAGTATCAGTTGTAATGTCCTCTTTTTCATTTATAGTTTTGTTGATTTGGATTCTTTCTCTTCCTTGGTTAGTCTAGCTAAAGGTTTGTGAATTCTGTTGATCTTTTCAAAGAACCAGGTTTTCATTTGGTTAATATTTTCTGTTGCTTTTCTGTTCTCTATTTCATTTATTTTTGCTGTAATCTTTATTGTTTACTTTCTTCTGCTAACTTTGGGGTCAGTTTATTCTTCTTTTTCTACATCCATAAGGCATAGAGTTGGGTTATTTACTTCGGATCTTTCTTGCTTCTTAATGTAGGCATTTTTTGCTAAGACCTTCCCTCTTAGAACTGCTTTTGCTGCATCCCATAAGTTCTAGTATGTTGGGTTTCCATTTTCATTTGCCTCAAGAACTGTTTTATTTCCCCTTTAATTTCTTCTTTGATCCATTGGTTGTTTAGGGGAAAATGAATCATTTTTAAGTGTAAAATTCACTTAGTACATTCAGAATGTTGTACAGCCATCACTTCTCTCTAGTTCCAAAACATTTTCATCACTCACAAAGTAACTGTGTACCCTTTAAGAAATCGTTCCCCATTCCCTCCTCTTCCTGGCACCTACAATCACTAATGTCTTTATATCTCTATGGATTTTCCTGTTTTGAATATTTAATATGAAAATTGAATCATATAATATGAAACCTTTAAGTCTGGCTTTTTTCACTTAGCATATTTTCATAGTTCAGCCATGCTGTAGCATGTATTAGTACTTTTTTTCTTTCTATGGCTGAATAATATTCCACTTATGAATATACCACATTTTGTTTATTCATTCATCAGTTGAAGGACATTTGGTTGCTTCCAACTTTTAGCTATTGTGAATAATGCTGCTATAAACAGTGTGTACAAGTTTTTTTATTTGAATACCTGTTTTCAGTTCTTTGGGGCATATATCTAGGACCACTCCTAGGCCATATGGTAATTCTATGTTTAACTTTTTGAGGACTACAAAGCTGTTTTCCACAATGGCTGCACCATTTATATTTTAACCAGCAATGTACAGGGTTCCATTTTTTTTTCCATGCTTGTCAACACCTATCTTCTAATTTTTGGTTATAGCCATCTAAGTAGATGTGAAGTGATGTCTCATTATGGTTTTGGTTTGTATTTCCCTAATGACTAATGATATCAGACATCTTTTCGTGTATCTGTTGGCCATTTAGTATCTTCCTGGGGGAAAAAAAATGTTTATTTAAGTCTTTTGCTCATTTTAAAATTGCGGTTGTTGTTGAGTTGTAAGAGTCCTTTATATATTTTTGATACTAAACCCTTATGAGATATATGATTCGTAAATATTTTCTCCTATTCTATGGATTGTTTTTTTTCTCACTTTATTGATAATGTCTTTGGATGCACAAAAGCTTTTAATTTTGTTTAAGTTCAACTTATCTGTTTTTTATTTTCTTTTGTTGCTTGTGCTTTTGGTGTCATATGAAAGATTCTGTTGTCAAATCTGTAGTTATTAAGATTTACTATATGTTCTTGTTGAAAATACTGTTTTTTCCCCATTGTATGGTCTTAGAACCTCAGCTGAAAATCAATTGGCCACAGGTATATGGGTTTATTTCTGGAGCCTGAATTCTATGTCATTGGTGTATATGACTGTTGTTATGCCAGCATTACTATGTTTTTATTACTGTAGAGATAGGCAGGATTTGCTTTTCATTTTTGCCCCAAAAAGACCATTGGGATTTCAAAAAGAATTGCTTTGGATCTGCAGATAGCTTTAGGTATTATCATCTTAATAATATTAAGTCTTCCAATCCATGAACATGGATGTCTTTCCATTTATTTAAATTTCCTTTAATTTCTTTCACTATGTAGTTTCTAGTGTACAAGTCTTGCAACTTCTTGATGAAATTTATTCTAAAGCATTGATATTTTTGATACTACTATAAATGGAATTTTCTTAATTTCCTTTTTGGATTGTTTATTGTATAGAAATACAACTGATATTTGCATGTTGATCTGTACCCTGCAACTTTGATGAATTTGTTTATTAGCTCTCATAGTTTTTTTGTGAATTCTTTAAGATGTTTTATATATGAAATTATATCATGTGTCCATAGAGATAACTTTACTTATTAATTTCCAAACTGGATGCCTTTTATTTCTTTTTGGAGGAAAAAAATCACTCAGTTAATACTTCTAGTATGATGTTGAATAGAATTGGCAAATTGGGAGCCCTGTCTTTTCCTGATCTTAGAGGGGAAATATTTTAGTCTTTCATCAGTAAGTATAATGTTAGCTATAGTTTTTTTCATAAATGCCATTGTGTTAAGGGAGTTTCCTTCTTCTTAATTTGTTGAGTGTTTTATGTAATTTTTTTAAATTTAATTCTATAATTGGAAAATATACCTTTACTACCTTCCAAGTTTATTGAGGTTTCTTTCATGACCTATGGCCATTTTGGTGATCTGTCATGTGTACTTTATTTTATTATTTTTTTAAGTTTATTTATTTTTTTTTTAGTAATCTCTACACCCAATGTGGGTCTTGAACTCATGACTCCAAGATTAAGAGTCACACGCTCTTCCAACTGAACCAGTCAGATGTCCCTATCATGGGTATTTTAAAAGAATGTCTGCTCTGCAATTGTTGGGAGTAGTGTTCTTCAGCTGTCAATTAAACCAAATTGCTTAATAGTCTTGCTCAAATTTTTTGTATTGCTAACTTTCTTTATACTTGTTTTATCAACTATGAGACAGGAGTGTTGAGATTTTCAACTATAATTATAGATTTATCTATTCCTCCTGTCATTTCTGTCAGTTTTGCTCTATGTATTTTGAAGGTCTATAATTATGTGCAGGCACATTTAGAGTCATTGTGCCTTCTTGATAAATTAACTCTTTAATAATTATGGAGCAACCTTCTTTATCTTTAATTTTGTGTCTTAAAGCCCAATTTGCTGATGCTAATGGAATCACTCTGATTTTCTCATGATTAGGGTAAAATAGTATATTGTTTATGATCCTTTTACTTTTAACATGTATCTTTATATTTAAAATGAGCTTATTATGGATAATGTAAATTTGAATATTGCTTTTTAAAAACCTGCTGGGCAATCTCTGCCTTTTAATGGAATATTTACCCATTTACATTTATTATATATATCAATGTAGTTGGATATAAGTCTTTGATTGTATTACCATTCTATATTTACCCATTCTACATTTTGTTTCTTGTATCTTCTTTTCCTAACTTCTTTTGGATTAATTGAATATTTTTTAACATACCATTTTATCTCCACTATTGGCTTATTAACTGTACCTCTTTGTTCTACTTTGTTTTTTTAGTAGTTATTTATAGTAATAGTATGTACCTAAGATTTGTGATATTTTGAACTTATCACACTTTACCTTCAATAATATACCATGTCACATATTATGTAAGAATCTCACAAAGGTATAATTTAACTTCCCCTCTTCCACTCTTTTGTGTTATTGTTTTGTTACATTTCTCTTCTACATGTATTATAAACTACACAGTAATTTTTTTAGTATTGTTATAGTATTTGTTATAATTATTTCTACTAAAATCAGTAATCTTTTATAAACTAAAAACTGAGAAAAATATATTGCAATATGATAATATATCAGATTAATATATTGTATAGTTTAAGTTTATATAATGTTATATATCAATTGTATCTCAATTAAAATGAGAAATATAAATTTTATTTTTGATCACATATTTATCATTTTCAGCACTCTTTATTGCTTTTTGTATATCATGTTTCCACATGGTATTATTCCCCTACTACCCAAACCCTTTTTGTAGTACAGATGCTGACTTGATATTTTCTTCTGCTTTAAAAAAAAATTTTTTTAATGTTTATTTATTCTTTGAGAGACAGAGAGAGACAGAGCATGAGCAGGGGAGGGGCAGAGAGAGAGAGGAAGACACAGAATCTGAAGCAGGCTCCAGGCTCTGAGCTGTTAGTACAGAGCCTGACGCGGGACTCGAACCCACAAAGCATAACCTGAGATAATGACCTGAGCCGAAGTCGGATGCTTAACTGACTGAACCACCCAGGAGCCCCTCTTCTGCTTTTATTTGCATGAAAATGAAATGTTTTCCTTTATTTTTGAAGGATATTCTCATTATATATAGAATGCATGTTGACAGGGTTTTGTTCATTTTTGTTTTTTATCACTTTAAATTTGTCATTACATTATCTTCTTTCTTGCATATTTTCTGATGAAGTCCATGTCACTCTTTTCTTTGCTTCTCCATGTTGCTTGTCCCCCTTCTACTGCTTTTGTCCTCTCAGCTTTATTGAGGTATAATTGACGAGTGAAAATTATATACACCACATACACAAAAAATTGCAACTATGTGATGTGATGGATGTGTTAACTAAGCTTACTATAGTAATCATTTCTCAATGTATATGTGTATCAAATCATCATGTGTACATCTTAAACTTATACAATGTTATGTCAATTATATTTCACTAATGGCAGGAAAAAACCTAAAGGAAAACAATCCAATATTCTAATTTTTTTTAAAATTTTTTTTCAACGTTTATTTATTTTTGGGACAGAGAGAGACAGAGCATGAACAGGGGAGGGGCAGAGAGAGAGGGAGACACAGAATCGGAAACAGGCTCCAGGCTCTGAGCCATCAGCCCAGAGCCTGACGCGGGGCTCGAACTCACGGACTGCGAGATCGTGACCTGGCTGAAGTCCGACGCTTAACCGACTGCGCCACCCAGGTGCCCCTAATTCTTTTTTTAAAATGTTTATTTATTTTTGAGGGGAGAGAGAGAGAGAGACAGAGCATGAGCAGGGGAGGGGCAGAGAGAGGGAGACACAAAATCTGAAGCAAGCTCCAGGCTCTGAGTTGTCAGCACAGACCCTGACGCGGGGCTCAAACTCACAGAGTGTGAGATCATGACTTGAGCCAAAGTCGGGCGCCCAACTGACTGAACCACCCAGGCGCCCCTCTAATGGCATTTTGTATGTCTTATAAAAAGCTTCTAAGTGTAGGGTTTTAGATTCTGCCAGCTAGAAATCTGCCAGGGCACATGGAAAGTTTCTAAAGATATGGAGGGGAGGAGGATGTACTAACAGATTTGTTTAACATCTCTTACTTTATATAATACATAAAAAAAAATACCAGCTGCGTTAAATACTGATTGTTTACAATTTTTTATTTTAGAGAGAGAGAGATAATGAGGAGGATAGAAGGGCAGAGAGAGAGAGAGAGAGAGAGAGAGAGAGAGAATCTTAAGCAGACTCCACGCTCATCATGGAGCTCGACATGGGCCTCTGGCCCATGACCCTGGGATCATGACTGGAGTTGAAATCAAGAGTCGATTGCTTGACTGACTGAGCCACCTGTCACCCCTACTGATTTAAAAAAAAAAAAATTAAGAACCTTATATGAAAATTAGTAAAATCCATTTTAGGGAGATATTTTAACCATGAAATCGAAGTCAAAATGCAGTTTAAAAAGGTAGACATGGGCGCCTGGGTGGCTCAGCTGGTTAAGCTTCTGACTTCAGCTCAGGTCATGATCTCAGGGTTCGTGGGTTTGAGCCCTGCGTCGGGCTCTGTGCTGACAGCTCAGAGCTTGGAACTTGCTTTGGATTTGGTGTGTCCCTCTCTCTGCACCTCCCCTGCTCGTGCTCTGTCTCCCTCTCTCTCTTAAAAATAAATTAATTAAAAAAAAAGAAAAGTAGACATATGGTTACATTATAAAGTTGTAAGACAAAAATTTCATATATGAAATTAAAAGGCAAATGGGGCACTGTGAAAAATATGCCTTCTATAAGATGGACAAAAGATAAATATCTATAATTGCTAAAGAACTCTTATAACAAGTGACAAACACTCCAATGGAAGAATTTTTAAAAGTTGTGAATAAGTAGTTCACAGAAGAGCAAATCCAAAATGACTAATAAGCATATGAAAGAGTTTTTTTATGAATTTATTTTTATTTTTAAAACGTTTTATTTATTTTTCTTGAGAAAGAGGAAATGTGCACATGAGTAGGGTGGGGCAGATAGAAAGGCAGACAGAGAATCTCAAGCAGGCTCTGTAAATATACAGCGGCAGCGAGATCCCATGAACTGTGAAATCATGACTTGAGCCAAAATCAAGAGTTGGATGCTTAACTGACTGGGACCTGATTTAAGAGTTTTTAAATCTTAGTGATAATCAGGGAAATGCAAATTAACCAATGAGTTCTCATTTGCCAACCATTGATTGAATTGGTAAAAATTAAAAAGACCCACTGCTGGCAAGAATGTGAGGAAGAGCACTCTCATGTATTTCTCCTGGGAATGTGGGTTGTTACAGCCTTTTTGGAAAACAATCTGGTAGTATCTATAATTGGTAAAAATACACATATAATTTTACTGGCTAATCCTACTCCAGTGTGTAAGATAGAGCTCCAGTGTGTAAGGATATATGTGTGTACAACCTGCCCTTCTGAGTGTTTATTGCAACATTTTTCTGGAAGTAAGTTAATGTAGTCATATGAATATACATATGACTATGCTTATAAATATGTATATTAATATACATATGGAACATACATATGAATATAGATATACAATTCATAGGATAGAATAGTATGTAAACAATAAAAATAATATGTTAGTTATTTGTACTAGTTGCTTGAAGGGAGTTGCATTATGTATTTTTAAGTAGGAAATGGAAGATATATATATATATATATACACACACACATATATAATGTATATTTACCATAGATACTTATATATTTATACTTATATATATAATATATAACATATATATTAAATTGCATACGCTTATGTGAACATGGACAAGGAATTAAGATCACACTAGGTTGTGAAAAATCATTTCCTGGTGGAGGAAGAATGAAGAAGTAGAATGTAAAAGATGGAGGAGAAAAAAAAGGGACTAGGGAAGATTCCCACACTAATAAAAACAACATGCGTTACAGAATTTCATTTATGTAGAATTTCATATGTGTGTATGTGTACCTTTGTATACACATGCATAAAGAAATGTTGGTCATTGATATTAAGGCGGGTGATAAAATATTTCATGATTATCTCAAGGTGTTGAATTTCAGGTGATTTTTACTCTCAGTATTTTTGCAAATGTGACACAGGTGGTAAGTGAAAGAGCCAGGATTCAGTGTGTTTGACCAACTGTATTTGGCCCCAAAGTCCGCACACTGTCTCACACAGTACACCTCTTCCCATGGGACTACAGCTCTGGTCGGATGAGCAAGACAGACATATTAGTAGAAGCCCATTTACCACAACAGGTGAACAAAACTGGGGCCTGCATGGAGGAAGGAGGCAGGAGTCCATCTATCAGAACTGGGATGTTAAAAGCCCATGAGAGTGCTGGGCAGAACCACTTAACTACATCCTGCTGGAGGTCAGGACTTGTCCAGACATGGTTCTACAGCATAGCTGCTCCCAGGATCCGCCTGGGAAAGTTGTAAATATACAAATGCCTGTCTCCTTCCCCCAGTTTGTATTTATTTGGTCTCATTCTGGGTACAGGGCGTTAAATGGCACCACAGGTATTTCTAGTATACAGCCAGAGTGGAAGAAAGATAAGTCTATGGCTTGAGTGTACCCACCCCCCCCCCCCACCCATTCATGTGTTGAAACCTAACCCCCAAGGTGACAAAGTAGGGACTTTGGGAGGCAAATAGGTCATGAGGGGCACTCTCATTAATGCAATGATTAATAAAGTCCTTATAAAAGAGGTTTAAGAGTGCTCTCTTACCCCTTCTACCATGTGAGGAGGACACAGTGAGAAGTCAGCATCCTGCAACCCAGAAGAGAGTTCTCACCAGACTCTGACCATGCTGGCATTCCGATCTTGGACTTTCAGCCTCCAGAACTATAAGAAATAAATTTCTGTTGTTTATGAAGTACTCAGTCTGTGGTACTGTGTTATAGCAGCCTGAACAGACCGAGACAGACAATAAACAAGCAAACAAACCAAGGGACAAGAGAGCTGGTTTTCTATAACTGTAACCAAGTGCAAGATGACGTGGCAGGGCAGTGGCATTCAAACCTTGGTGTGCATCAGGACCCCCTGGAGGCATTGCAAAATGCAGATTGCTGAGCCCATTCCCAGAATATTCTGATTTCCCAGGTCTGGGGCCTGGGCTTGAGAATTTGCACTTCTAACAATTTCCTCGATGCTGCTGAGCCTCCTGAGTGGAGCCACACTTTGAGAACCTTTGACCTTGAGGTTGTAGTGAGATCAGATCTGAGGCCAAGTGGCCGCAGTGGTGAGGAGAGTGGGCTGCTGAGACTGGGAACCAGGCAGGGCCTGATGACATGGTTTACCTTTCTAAATTCTTCTCACTTTATCAGTCATCGACCTGCCAACTCCTGCCAAAGCAAGACAACCTCACCTACTTCGAAAGAGAGATTTGAGCATCATTAGCTGTAATGAGATTTCATACTAATAAGACTTTATTGCTACACATAAAATATATACTGTGGCTGGTATGCCACAAAGCAGTCTGTCCTAAATGAGAGGAACTCAACTTTGCCTGGCAGAATAAGTGCAGGCGATACATTTTGTATAGCAGTATCTTTCATTTTTATGTTTTTTGTTGACATTCTCATTTTCTGAACTCAACAGTACATCATTAGTGTGGTTTCTGCGTAATTTTCATAAAGTGGTAAGAATATAATACGTTTTGAGACCACTGGATTAATTGACCCAGAGTATCTTCTCAGCATCCCTGGTAAATAAGTAATTATATCAGTTCTACTGATGGGACCTCAGTGACTTGAAAGGGAAAGAGGGGCTGCATGACTCAGCACACATGCTAGTGGTTAGGGACTGTGTATTCCTTCTGGAATCAGTTTCCCTCCCCCCTTCCTTCCTTCCTTCCTTCCTTCCTTCCTTCCTTCCTTCCCTCCTTCTTCCTTCCTTCCTTCCTTCCTTCCTTCCTTCCTTCCTTCCTTCCTTCCCTCCTTCTTCCTTCCTTCCTTCCTTCCTTCCTTCCTTCCTTCCTTCCTTCCTTCCTTCTTCCTTCCTCCCTCCCCCTTCCTTCCTTCCTTCCTTCCTTCCTTCCTTCCTTCCTTCCTTCCCTCTTCCTTCCTCCCTCCCTCCCCCTTCCTTCCTTCCTTCCTTCCTTCCTTCCTTCCTCCCTCCCTTCCTTTTCCATCCTACTTTAACCTATTTTATGATTGATCCAAGGATGCAAAAATTACCTGCTGTGTATATTCCGCATCAGCCTGCTACAGTTTCTTAATTCCTACCATGTTGGGCATTCTCTTAGGTCATCCTAGATAATGGAGTTTTAATGTTGGGATAAGGAAATAAAGTATTTTTAACCTCAGTTTTTTTTTTAAATTTTTTTTTCAACGTTTTATTTATTTTTGGGACAGAGAGAGACAGAGCATGAATGGGCGAGGGGCAGAGAGAGAGGGAGACACAGAATCGGAAACAGGCTCCAGGCTTTGAGCCATCAGCCCAGAGCCCGACACGGGGCTCGAACTCACGGACCATGAGATCGTGACCTGGCTGAAGTCGGACGCTCAACCGACTGCGCCACCCAGGTGCCCCTAACCTCAGTTTTAAAAATTCATCTTTAGTAAAGATTATAATAAAATCATAGAAAACAATTTTCAGTGGTATCCAATAGGATATTTTGACTAAATAATTTGAAATAAGATTAATCCTCTGACCCGAAATAAGTTAGACAAGATATATGAAACTATGATTTTTAAGGTATTGGTCATTAGGCAATGAAAAAAAGTAGTTTGTGAGAGATGAAAAACAAATAAAGTGAGCCCTATGATTGTCCCAGCTTGCTGTGTTGAGAGTTTCCAGGCTGTGGCAGAGAGGGTGAATCCAGATGGAGCCTGGAAGAAACTCCAAGGTGATGAAATGGGGCTGAAAATCCAGAGAGATAAAGGCAGTAAGAGTTCCCAAGAAGAGGTACCAGAAAATAGTCATGCAGAGGTCAACAGGGTACTGCTCAGCGTCTATATATGAGGAAACTATCTGAGACCCAGGAAAGACCACTGAAACAATTAGAGGGAATAGTGCTGGGGCCTCTCTTTGCACTCATTAGAGCCTGTTCCTATATTTCTATGTCTCCACCCCCACCGCCAATACACACTGGAGAGAATATTCTTGGGTAGATGGTCTTTCCCCTTAATTCTCTCTCTCTAAGATCTCTGTCTCCTTTGAGGAAAAGTTTCCATGGTATTTCATTGGAGCCCAAGCCAACTAATACCCTGAATTTCCAGTGTGACTATAGTTTGTAGTGTCTACAGCTATATTAAATAGAGAGACAGTCTTACTTCTCTGAATCCCTTCTCTGCTGAAGTTGGGGAGTGGATGCTTTAGCAGACTGTTGGAAAGTGCAGGATCTGATCAGCCTTAGTAACAGTTTTTTAGATCTGTCTCCTCAGGCAAGGGAAACAAAGGCAAAAATAAAGTGTTGAGACTACACCAAAATAAAAAAAAAACTTTTGCACAATGTAGGAAATCAGCAAAAGAAAAAGACAACCTACTGAATGGGAGAATATATTTGCAAGTGATATATCTGACAAGGGGTTAATTCCAAAAATATGTGAAGGACTTGTATAACTCATAATCCTCAGAGAAATGCATGTCAAAACCACAAGGAGGTATCACCTCACACCACTCAAAATGGCAAGAAAGAACAAGTGTTGACAAGGATGTGGGGAAAAAGGAACCCTCATGTGCTGTTGGTAGGAATTCAAATTGGTGTAGCCACTATGGAAAACAGTATGGAGGCTCCTCAACATATTAAAATTAGAAATACCATATGACTCAGTAATTTCACTACTGTGTATTTACCCAAAGAAAATGAAAACACGAATTCAAAAATAGATATGCACTTCTGTGTTTTTTGCAGCATTATTTACAATAGTCAAGGTATGGAAGCAACCTATGTGTCCACTGATAGATGAATGTATAAAGGTGTGGTATATAGACACAATGGAATATTACTCAACCATAAAAAGAGTGAGATTTTGCTATTTGTGACAACATGAATGGATCCAGAGGATATAAAGCTAAGTGAAATAAGTCAAAGAAAGACAAATGCCATACAATTTCACTTCTAAGTGGAATCTGAATAACAAAACAAATGAAGAAACAAACAAACAAACAAACAAAAGCAGACATGGACCCATAAATACAGAGAACAAACTGGTGGTTGCCAAAGAGGAGGAGTTTGGGGGGGGGATGGGAAAAATGGATGAAGGGGCTTGGAAGGTACAGGCTTTCAGTTATGGAATGAATAAGTCATGGGGATGAAAGGTACAGCATAGGGAATGTCGCCAATGGTATTATAATAGGTTGTATGGTAATGGATGGTAACTATACTTGTGATGCTACTCATAGCATAATGTATAGAGTTGTCAAATCACTATGTTGTACACTTGAAACTAATGTAATATTGTGTATCAACTATACTTCAATTAAAAAAAAAGGTCTGGACTAGGTGGCAGGGATTGGTGTCTGACTCTTCCTCTGGATAGCTTTATGATTCTGGGCAACTAAGTAACCTGTAATCCTCAGTTTCTTCAAGATATAAAATGGAAGTTACAATTATAGAATCTTCTTTATAGGATAACCTTAGAGGATTAAATGATAATATGTGAAGCACAGTGCTGGTTACATGGCTGAGGGTATCTCCAAAGTCTGAATTCTTGGCAGACCCCAGATCTGCCTGTACAGACTGTAGTTTGCTAGATATCCAGGGGGCAGTGTACAGGTTGGTCATAGCTACTGTCATTGGAGCCTTTGCTCTGCAGAGGTAGTCAATTAGTGGTAATGGGTGCTAACCAGGATTCAAGCTTGTTCCCCAGAACTAATTTGTCCCTGTTGCTAGGGCCTGAGTTCCAGGAGCTCTGTCTGTGGTAGCCAAGATTACTCTAAATGTTGGTTTCTTCTCCATGGTCTTCCATTAGCCTTAGCAGTGAGGAGAATTGGGAGGTGTTCTTAAGAACTTCTAGGTAGTTCAAGTGTTGATAGTATAAATAGCTCCAATAACTTCCTCCAATTCAGCCTCTGTGACTGATTGTTCTGGATTAAAATTACATTTCTTTCTGCATTGCTCTTTAGCCTCTTTAGTCATATAACCATTTTTATGCCATGGACCCTTTTGGTAGTCGGGAGAAGCCTATAGAATAATGCTATAAAATATACGAAATAAAATACCTATGGTTCTAAAGGAAACAAATTACATTGAAATACAGTTACCAATTTTAAAGATTGCAGTTTTTATTCTTCTTAACACATTAAATAACAAAATATAGCAGAAAATTTAATAACTACCCTAGTTTTGTAGTAGCAATAAATATAAACAATGTTTTTGGATATCTGCAATAACTATAATATACTATGAAAACATCCATGATTTCTATTGTCGACAAAGTCACAGATATTTTTCGTTTGCTTGGTTTGTTGACTACATTCATAATGGAAGTACATGCTAAATAACCAATCAAATAGTTGTGCCAATAAAGATATAATTTTTCCCCCATCCAGTTCATTTAATTCTGAATTCTTAAGGGGTTAAAGACCTCTGCTTTGCTCAAAGTACATATGTAGAGTTTTTGTTCTCCTTCATATAGATACATGGCCAAAATTCAGATGAATTTTAGAAGTCCTGACATTCCCTCAGTTTCAAATGTGCTATTAAGCATTTTAAATAGAAGCCAGTGTTTGTACAAGGCCACTGTGTGTTAAAATGGATGTTAGATATGTGGCAAGTAACTGATTGTACCTGAAGTATCAGGTGTGTCATGGAGAGTGTTTGTTGCCCACAGAAATTGTTCTCCCTTCTGTTCCTCCCTTTCCCCCCTTCTCCTTCCTCTCAACCATTGCCTTCCCTCCTTCAGGAGAACCCCCTCCTTCTTCTAGTGAAAATGCCTAAAGTATCGGGAATCATGTCTTTTAATGACTAGGTCACAGGCTTTTCTTGCACTGTGCCTTGTAAGATGTGCAGTCTACAATGGGCTTTCAGTCAGCTTTTTGATGGGCTGTATATGAAGGCTGTGAAAATGAAATCCAGGCCCTTATATGTTAGAATAGTGGCTTTCATTTCCCCCCCCCCCCAAGACCCAGGGTAATAAATACATTTTATATCATTCCCCAATACACAGACACACACTTTATATACTTGCAGATAGCATACATCCCTGCATACTTATAACTGAAACAGTGTTCCAAAATGATACCTAAGTGTGATGCATTCTGATATTTTCTATCCTATCCTATCCTATCCTATCCTATTGAAAATCACAGATTCTGAGGATCTGAAACTAAATGCATTAAGTTGCAAAAACACTATAATTCTCCTTTTACAAAATGAATATTGTTGCTCCCAAGTGGGAAAAGGGAGCTGGATAGAAAATCTAGTATTTCTTCTATCCCATTAAGCTCAGGCTCTCTTCTTTACAATCTGTCTCTGCCTTACCTAAGCATTTAGAAGGTTATTATGACTTCCTTGACAAAGAGTCTGTGCTTTTTCCAAAATTACATTTTGATTACACACCTTGGTCTTCCATGCCTCTCGGTGGTAAGTGGCTCTTCAGATGTATTTGTTTTGGTTTCACTGTGGACTCCTTATGCCTTTGTCCCTTTGTTGTTTTATGCCAGTTGGCCTGTCTCACAGCTTCCAAGATGGAAAAGCCACATGTCTTAGGATGCCATGACGAATCCTTCATGGATTGGGGTAATACTTCTTTTGAGCCACTTCCTTCAAGTCACATCATCCTCATGGAAACAATTACCCTGCTGATGCTGTGTGACTATGTGTCTCACGAGGACTGCATTGGGCAGGCAGCTGCTGCCATCTGGATTGTACCTGAGGAGGTTCTCTGACTTAGGGATGAATGGATGATAGTGGCTTTCAAATGGAGAAGTGATGACAATGTCAAGGGTATTCTTCCCATTCATGTCAATGAGTTAATTGCTATTGGGGTGTCCCTGAGTTGGGCATTGAGGCTGTCTGCCCCTATAAATTGTGGAATAACTGTTTCCTGTTACTTACTCATAGAATATTTAACACTGTGGTTAACCTTATGAGGCTCTCCAAATATATACAGAGCACAAAAGAGAAGAGGACTGATAAGGCACAGTGGTTTTTTCACAAGTAATTTTGCCTCTTTTTCTTTTCTTTTCTTTTCTTTTCTTTTCTTTTCTTTTCTTTTCTTTTCTTTTCTTTTCTTTTCCTTTCCTTTCCTTTCCTTTCCTTTCCTTTCCTTTCCTTTCCTTTCCTTTCCTTTCCTTTCTTTCCTTTCCTTTCCTTTCCTTTCCTTTCCTTTCCTTTCCTTTCCTTTCCTTTTTATTTCCATTGTGAGATTTCATTTTTTTGGACTGTTATGATTCATTTAGATTCTTTCTCAACTCAGTGAAAAAATAACAGCTGTAATATGCCACATAATCAATTTATCTGTAAAGTCATCACCCATATAATTTGATTTTCATTAAAAAATGCTCTCTGGACTTTCCTTTTTCTATTTAGCTTAACAGCCACTGAAATATTTAAAAATCTAATCATCTCCTTTAACAGAGAAAACTATGTTTTTAGTGATATTTTTGTATATTAGGGGATTCATAGGGTTTTGAGTCTCTTTCTCCTGGTCATTGGATTGAACCTGGCAGAAATCTGTACTGAGTATGTATATTGCACTCATCCAATTGTTAATCAGTAATTTGCTTCCCAGGCCAATATAGCTAACAATGTACAGGAAACATGCAACTACAGTGTAATAGCCTGGTGCTTATGGCATTATTAATGGATGGGATCCACTAGAGAGCCAAGGATTAGTTGCTATAATTATTGTTATCAGTACTCTATTGTTTATTTAGAGAGTCCTAAGTCAGGATCTGAGCTATTAGCTGCAAAATCATGAGCTAACCTGTGGGTATTGTAACCTGAAGACAGACATTGTGAGTAAAAACAAATATTTTCATCTTGAGTGTAGCAGCTGGGAAGGAAGATAAATACCAGCAAGGCAAAGACCCTTTATTTCACTGTGTAGAAGGAAAGTTTTGATTAGAGCCCTGCATGGCAGGATCCTTGGGGTCTGCTCAGACTTTATCTCTGGAGTCTGTGCTACACTGAATGATTCCTAGGTCCTGCTCACATAGATCTGCAGAAGTACGTAGATGCCTTGAGAGGGACAAGCTACTTCTGGGTTGGCTGCTGACAACGTGTCACAACTATTCAGAGCCTCCTTGAGGGATTTAGAGAAGAAGGAAGCTGAGGAAAGTTGGAATCCTAGTTGATGTCACTGGTTAAACTCCTGCATACCTAGCTAATGTTGCAGGTTGGTTCTCGGGAAGCAGATGCTGGGATGGAATTTGGTGTGCAGGGTATGTATTTAGGATTAAGGCCCTTAGAAGGGAGGCAAGTTGGAAAGAAGCAAGATTGGGCAGAGGTAGAAGTTGATGTGTGATACAGGCTTGGCTAAGCTATGGCCAACACCAGGGGGCGCCCTGGAGCACATCCCACGCATCAGTATCGCCTGTTGGGCTGAAATTGCTGAACCTTTTTTTTCTTTTTAAGTTTTATTAAAAAATTATTTTTTAAATGTTTTATTTATTTTTAAGACAGAGACAAAGTGAGAGTGAGGTGGGGCAGAAAAAGAAAGAGACACAGAATCCAAAGCAGGCTCCAGGCTCTGAGTGGTAAGCACAGAGTCTGACACAGGGTTTGAACCTATGAACCATGAGATCATGACCTGAACTGAAGTCGGTCATTTACCTGACTGAGCCACCCAGGGGCCCCTGAAATTGCTGAATCTTTAAAGTCAGTCAGGGTGTTGGCTATCTTCAGGGTATGTCCTTGAGTAAGATGATTCTCTGCAGCTTATGCAAACCCTAAAGGAGCTGACAGGTGACCCCTGGAAGGGAAGCTGGGTGGCACATCTCTATGTCTACCAGCTGGTTAGTGACCCAGTTGAAACTGAGCTTGAGTTCTGCTGATTCCAAAGCTGATGATGTTCCTTCCTCCTTTCATTCAATTAATAAATATTAATTGAAGACATTCTTAGTGACAAGCACTGTTTTATGTATTGAGGATTCAGCATTGAGGGGAAAAGAAAAAGAAGGGGAGAAAAATCCTTGCCCTTAGGGAATTACTTTTTAGTACGGAGTATAAACTGTAACAAAGAAATACAATACATAGCATATTGGATGATGATAGGTGCTGTGGTTAAAATAAAACATGAAAGATGGTGAGGACTGTGGGAGTGGGTGTGTAGGAGGGAAAGATAGGATAGAGGGTTTTGCTAATAAAAGCAAAATAGTCAAGAGAAGCACTCACAAGGAAGACATTTGAACAGTGACCCAAAGAGGAGAGGGGCATATCTTGTGGCTGCGTGAGAAATCATGCCAAGCACAGGAAACAAACGGTGCAAAGGGCTGAGGTGGGAGCATGCCCAATATTCTTGCCATAACAATGCTAGGGTGTTGTGCTTAGCTTAACACGTAACATAAGCTTTGCACAGAATGCAGTTTTTAAACTTACTTCATTTGTATACCACTATGATAATTTTTGTAATATTCATTCATCTGTACTATTATTTAGTTAGATTTTATTTAATGCCTTTTTCACATTTAAGTACATTTATTTTAGAAGGAGACTTTTTATTTAATGCCTTTTTCACATTTAAGTACATTTATTTTAGAAGGAGACTTTTGTGGAAATAAATGAAGACCACCCAAATGAGAACAAGCAGACTACTCTGAGCTCAGTACAGCAAGGGAGTCAGCCACCAACACTTGCGTTTGGCAGAGACCCAAAGGCAGGAAGTACAGTGGGAAAGTGGAAGAAATGGAAAACTTCAGGTAGGCCTTGCCTGGAGGCTAGTTGCACAGGGAATCTGTTGGTGGGCTAATGGAAGCAGGGCATCCTATGTGGTTGACTAGGGATGCATATTTAACTTTCTTTGGTTGGTCCTAAGTTGGAAATGGAGGCAAACACTAGGGAAGCTCTCAGTTAATAATACAGTTCTGACCATTTTGAGCCCATTGTTTACAGGGGTTATTGTTTGGCTTTCTGGACTGATTGAGAGAGATAACAATCAACTTGTAGACAGTATGTTGGGTCCTCGGACTAGTTACCATAAATAATGGTTTGGCTTCCTGGGCTGGTTGCTATAGACAGTGGGTTAGAGTTTTATTTTTCTATATGGTTTCCATTTGTATAGTCAGTCTCTCAGTGTTGTTGTTTTTTTTGTTCCCTCACTCCCTCAGTCTCTCAGTTTTATGTCCTTAAAAAATACAAAGTTGGTATCATTAAAATGTGTTCATATGTATGTCGGCTAGTATCATGATATGTTACTTATACTTCCAACATAATTACATATAAGTAACTGCAGAAACAAATACACATACATATAACTTTTAAAATAAGAGTGTTTTCCATTTGACATCTGAAATAATTTCACACACCATCTGGGGTACATCAAGAGAGATGTGTATCACAGTTTGGGAAAGAATGAATTATAGATATTCAATATATATTTTGTTTTAAATTATCAGCCTGTGTGGTAACCAGTATTTCTTAAATTATGATTGTATTCCCATTGAGTTTTAAAATGTTTCTGTTTTAATACTTTCTAATCACTACCATATTACTAATTTAGTCCTTAGAATTCGTCTAAGAAGATTTGTTCTAATTAATTGGTGTTATTTTCCCTAAGATCATGGAGGTTTTGATGCATTAGAGAAATGTGATGGGTTAATACTTTGGCAGTCCTAGAGAGGTTGCCTTAGGGCTTTGGTGCTGGGTATGAGAGATAAAAAGTGACAAATGCAGATTTTTCACAGGTTGTGGGAACTCAGATCCATGTTCCTTGGACCATATTCTTCAACCTAGGATAGGAAGTATCATTTTTCCATCACTATTTTGCCTCATCTTCACTAACACATCCTCTGTGCATGTTTACCTAATGTGCTTATTCATTTGGTTTAATGCCATTTTGTGTTTATCTTCCCCAATTGACTGTGAAATCCTTGAGGGTAGCTAGAATTAGTCTTCCACCTGCTTGAGCTCCTACCTATTAGTCCCGACTTTGCCAAATAGAAGATGCTCAATAAATGTCAATTAAATGAATTGGCAAACAGATCTTCGAGGACCTTTTCATGTATATATTTTTAAGGACCTTTTTATATTGTGCGTACTGTCTTCTTGAGCCTTATGGAAGTAAGGACCAGCAAGGTCTGTACCATTCTCCCTGTAGAATTTCATCAGCAAATTGGTTCCCATTATATGCTTGATGAGCAGGTAAAAAGAGAGCGAAGCGTGGAGGAGAACCAAGCCTTACTCCTTGGTGCCCAAGCTCATGATTTAACATTATGCTTCATAGACATTTGGCCAAATGAAACCCATTCTGTGCGCTCTGCCTGATGAATAACCCCTGTCTTCAACTGTGGAGGTTTGCTTTTTCAAAGATAAGAAATTAGGCATTTGATGGAAAATGTAGGGTATCCACTTGGCACTCTTTTTTCTATATCATTGTTGCATTCAGGATCAAAAAAGGCATGCTATACTTCTTGTCTTTTCTCTAGATATTCATATTTCTGATGGTTGAAGGTGGTCCCACTAACCGTATATTTTGAATAACCTAAAAATATGTGTTTCTCTAAGAATTGTGAAATGTATTTAATTTAATGATTTTTCAGTGGTTTATGTTTTCTCATATGAAAGTTATTATTTTAAGGGATTCTCTCAAAGAGTGCAAGTTTAATTTTTCACAAAGTTTTAATAAGAAAAACTCCATTAAAATGACAATCTGAACTTGTTCAGAGGAAGAGACTTGTGTCATCCTTGCTTATCTCAGCTTATCAAGGTCTAGAAGTAGGATTTTCCTCTTTTTCAAGAAATAATTAGGTATAGACAGGCTTGGTCAATCATGCCAGCTTGCTGGCTAGTGATGGGTGTTACAACCCTCAAGACACCAGAATGGCACAATAGTTTAGGGAAAACCTGGTTTCCTTTTAGATATTTGATTATGTTACTTGTTATGATGTCTGCTATTTACTTCAAAATACCTCCACATTGCAGTGTGTTTTATGTGAGTTTAAGCTGTGTTCTAAGGGGGAGGGTGGCAAGTTAGCATTTAATCAGAGTGGCTACTCTCTCTAGGTGGCTACGGCAAGCACTGTGTCTACCTCTGGTCGACACTAGACATTTGGCTAATAAGCATTATGAAAGTTAGAAATAAGTTTTCATAGATGAAATAGTGTGTGGTTAATCAGCATAATGGATTGAACAGTCCCTCATGAGAGAAGTCAGTGGTATTTATTTAGGATTATGTGACTTATTTTAGAGACAATTGCCACTATTGCATGAAGAGGGTACAAGAAAACTACCAAGTGTTATAGCTTTGGGCATGGAACCTGAGCGGTCCTGCTCTTTTGACCATCCACTGGCTGAATCAGGACCACCCAGATTATCTAGGATAATATTCTTTGTTTAAAGTCAACTAATTGTAGACTTTAATCAGCATTACCTAGACTAGTGTTTAATTGAAAAACTGGGGACTGTAGCCTAGCCAAGTTGACACATCAGAAAGACCATCATGTCCCCTTTTGGTTTGACAAGTAGCCAAGGCAGGCTTGGTGCCAGTCATTCCTGTCTGGGACCCCTGGGTGGTCTAATTATAAAAGGGCACTTATTGTGCTTAGTCTCAGGGTAGCAGTTTGGTCTCTTTCATTATTTTTTTTTTTGTTTATATTCATGAAAAAATATAATGTTTTAAAAGAGATTATTTTAAATAGCTTATCTTAACATTAGTGCTTTTTCCTCTTTAAAAAACTGTTTGGATTTTCAAAATGGGCTTCTGCAGTCCAATTCTCTGATACAAAGAGGCTTTTCTCTCCAAATACATTTGGCTGAGCATGTACCACTCTTCTCTATTCTCTTCAGAGCAGGGCTGGCATCTTGGAGTGAATGGGAGTGGGGCAATATGGGTTTAGAGTCTCATGGAATCTAGTAAAATTACATGGAGTCCAAGCTCCAAATCTTTCTTATGAGCTCTGAAATCCTGGGCAAATTACTTAGTCTATTTGAATCCTTGATTTTTTCATCTATAATAAAGAGGCAGTAAGAACTGTTATGAAGATCAGAGGCAGTTTTTGGAAAGTAGTAGACTTTCCAAAGTCTACTTTGGAAAGAGTGGTGGACTCTTAATACATGATTATAATCATCATTTAACCAACAACTGTAACTTCTGCTATACTAACTATACTATACTAACTGCTCTAATTAATACCCCAAACAAACAAATAAGCAAAAAACCAGAACACCAAGAGGAAGGAAAGCCTGGTGTTAATACCTCCAATGTAAATATTATCCATATAAAAATGTCAAAATTATAATATTGATAAAGACCAAAGGACATTTATTATCCAATTTGTAGTAATAAACTCTTCATGATATTGAATATTCTTTATACTTTCTTTTGAGTTGAGGAATGCATATTTATGACATTTTCTAACTTTTATTATTTTTTTTAATTTTATTTTTTATTTTTTAAAATTTACATCCAAATTAGTTAGCATATAGTGCAACAATGATTTCAGGAGTAGATTCCTTAGTGCCCCTTACCCATGTAACCCATCCCTCCTCCCACAACCCTTCCAGCAACCCTCAGTTTGTTCTCCATATTTATGAGTCTCTTCTGTTTTGTCACCCTTCCTGATTTTATATGATTTTTGTTTCCCTTCCCTTATATTCATCTGTTTTGTCTCTCAAAGTCCTCATATGATTTTTGTCTTTCTCTGACTAATTTCACTTAGCATAATACCCTCTAGTTCCATCCATGTAGTTGCAAATGGCAAGATTTCATTCTTTTTGATTGCCAACTAATACTCCATTGTGTGTATATATATATATATATATATATATATATATATATATATACACATATATATATATGTGTGTGTGTATATATATATATATATATATATATATATATATATATATATATATACCACATCTCCTTTATCCATTCATCCATTGATGGACTTTTGGGCTCTTTCCATACTTTGGCTATTGTTGATAGTGCTGCTATAAACATGGGGGTACATGTGTCCCTTCAAAACAGCACACCTGTATCCCTTG